>NC_140233.1:18000621-18213104 GCF_951802725.1 Rutilus rutilus
TGACAGCAGCGTCGTTGCAGCTTTCAAGGTTTATGGTTCAACCATAATATTATGAAGCGACGAGAATACTTTTTGTGCGAAAAAACCCCCAAAATAACACCATTATTCAACAATCTCTTCTCTTCCACGCCGTTCTCCTACGCTGTTCACGTAGTGTAAACAGTGCAGCGCTTCTGGGTTCTACGTCAGAACGCCGCCTCACTATTGGCCGACGCTGATCATGTGTATGTTGACCCAGGAGCTAGCCAATAATGAGCCGACGTTCTGATGTAGAACCCAGAAGCGCTGCACTGTTTACACTACGTCAACAGCGTAGGAGAACGACGTGGAAGAGAAAAGATTGTTGAATAAAGTCATTATTTTAGGTTTTGTGGCGCACAAAAAGTATTCTCATCGCTTCATAACATTAAGGTTGAACCACTGGAGTCACATGGACTATTTTAACGATGTCTTTACCACCTTTCTGAGCCTTGAAAGTTGCAATGAAGAGGAACAGAAAAATCTCAGATTTCATCAAAAATATCTTCATTTGTGTTCTGAAGATGAACAAAGGTCTTATGGGTTTGGAAGGACATGAGGGTGAGTAATTAAAGGTATAGCGGAGGATTTTTTACTTCCGGGTGGATCACCTATACTATTGGTCCTCCTAATTGTCAATCATTCTGGTGAATCAATCAAACTTATTCAAAAAGTGGAGAGGGCGGGTCTTATCTAAAATTCGGAAAGATCCTCCGCTATACCTTTAATGACAGAATATTCATTTTTGGGTGAACTATCCCTTTAAAACCCGTTAACACGTTGCTTTTTTACTAATATTACAAAAAATTTAAATGTTTTTGGTTTCATATCTAATAAAGGGGAATTCCTACAGAACTCAGACGGAATCATATGTGAGCGTTGGAGGTGCAAAAAAAGGCCCTTCAGTCACATAGGCGCTCGCCTGCCATTAGCGCGGCAAGCTTCTCCGCTGCATCTCTCTGTCGAGAGGTGTTATACTGACGACAATACGCAGGCAATAACAGGGGAACGCTTATGGACTCCTGAAAGTGTACCAAAGGCCCTCGCCGTCACAGGAGGACTGCTGTTTCTCCTCAAAGGAGAGCGACAGACCCTTCCAAAGTGAGAGGCTTTTATCCTGCATCTTTGAGCGAGAGAGAGAGAGAGAGAGAGACACTCACACTTGATTCCCAGCGGCCCTCTCTGATTTATATGCTACAATGCGTTAGTGGCGTGCACTCGAACTCTCTTTGAGGCAGCTCTAAAGACCCGCCGCTGCCTTTTCAACCCGCTGCCTCTTAATGGAATTTACTGGCTTTAAAACGCATCACGTATTCCAAATGATAACATGCCATTGAGTGATATTTCTTATAGATTAAAGTCAATCTCTGTGGTACTCTCGGAGAAAAAGAAAAGGGAGAAAAGAGAAACAGCATGTGTGGCGTTAAAGTGAGCGTCAAACGCACATTGGACCCCTGTGAGTGTCACATGGATAAAAATGAGCTGCTGTTTCGTCACATATACATAAATCAGTAAAAGATGAACCGCCGATATGAGTGTTTATTTAAGAAAGAGAGCGAGAGAGAGAGAGCTTTGGTAAAATGCTTTACTTATGTTCATATATTATCAAGGTATTTGCTCAAATATGGAAAGATGCAAGGAAATCTTTCAATATGAGATGAGAGGGGTGTGTTAGGGGGGTGTTTTATTTAGAGGTTTCTATGAATAAATAAAAAAACTGTGATAATGCAAGACGATGCTGAGACAACAAAACAAAAATATAATGTTCAAGCTGCTGAGGTCAAGGTTTGGCCATGGCTAGATGCCGTGACTTCACACTTTACAGGGAAAAAAGCTTCTTGCGAAATTTGGCAGACATTTAAAAGTAGATGTGCATTCTGAATTTTTTTTTTTAAATATGCAGACAACATATGAATCTGAATGTTTTTTTATAAGTAGATTGAAGCCTGTTTCCACCACATGGTAAAAAAAATTAAAATACTCCAATATCGCAACTGAGCAATTGCGAAATATAGTCACAATTATGAAAAATAGTCGTAACAGTGAGATATACAGTCCCAATTATGAGGAATAAAGTTGAAATTGCAAGGAATAAAGCACCAGTTATGAAGAATAGTCACAATTGTGAAATATTAAATATCAGATATAAAGTATTGATCTCAGAAATATTCAAAACTGAGAGAGTTGTAATTGTGAGATATAAAATCTCACTTACAAGAAAGTTGAAATTGCAAGTTATAAAGTACCAATTATGAGACATAAATTCGCGAGAGTTGCAACTGCAACATAATTACTATTTATGAGAAATAGCCACTATTGTGAACTATAATCTCAATTATGAGAGAAAAAAAAAATAAGTATTGTAGGGGAAAGTTACTTTTAAAAGTAATGGATTACAATATTGCTTTACTCCCTAAAAAGTAACCAATTGGTTACTTAGTAACTTAGTTAATAAGAAATAAAGATGCAACCGTGAGATATAAAGTCCCAATTATAAGAAATGAAGTTACAATATGAGCAAGTCACAATTGTGAGATAAAAAGTCCCAACTATAAGAAATTACGATAGTTAGAAGTGCGATATTAAAGGTCACATTTGTAATAAACAGGCGCAGCTGTGAAATCACATTTATGAGAAATAACGTCACAATCATGATACATTGAGTAACACTAAACAGTGAGTAATATCACAGCTGGTTTCATAGAAAACAAGTGTGCGGGAGAATGCATTGTATGATGAGGATGGGGCGATCTGTAACACTTAAGTTCAGATTCATAAGTAGAATTAAAGCGTATGTTTGAAACCTAGTTCGCCAGTACAGTGCCAACAACACAAGGAAGTCGAGCAAACCCTGAACTGTGAAGCAAGCAAAGAATGAAATCTGAAAGAATGGCATTGGACGGACCGTTTACAGCGAACATGTGTGTAATTATTATGCCATTTGGCTCCACAGGATGTGGGTTTGGTGCAGTTCCAGGTACACTTTCTCAGATTATCTGCCAGAAACCTGGAAGCCTGGTGTCATATACAAGTTTAAGGAGCAAAATGGGTTCGCAACAGTCGAATGGCCACCAGTCTGGTTTTTGTTTGCGTGTAAATGGACGTGTTATTGAAGGCCTAGCGTCTCACTCAGCATCTGGCTGTGATCCACCGTCCAGCCCTCGATTCATTCCTGTCCGGGAGAACTGGAGCGGACCCTGACTATGCAACTTCCAAAACACTGGGACATCCTGAAAGCTGCTGACAGCGAAAACAGACATCGACACTTATGTTGAAAACCGAGTCAAAACGCTTGCCCTACAGAGTGAGAAAAGTTTAGGGCTCATAGCAACAGCTTGAAAAAGCGTGGTTTGGAAAATTACGCAACACACTGGACTCGACAATACAGATTTTATTTCTGCATGTCTGGTCAATATACAAAGACAATATGCAATAACATCTGGAAAATATACAGCTGTATTTGTACTTGCCCTTACACTTTTATCACATTTTTATTTTAAATGTTATATTTTAAGGGCCCTATTTTAACGATCTAAGCGCATGGTCTAAAGTGCACGGCGCAAGTTCACTTAGGGCGTGTCCGAATCCAGTAGTTTAACGACGGGAAAAATGGTCGGAAAGGGTTGTCCCTATTCTCTTAATGAGTAATGGGTGTGTTTTGGGATTTACGTGCGTTAAACCAATCAGAGTCTCATCTCCCATTCCCTTTAAAAGCCAGTTGCGCTCGCGCCATGGCAGATTCGCTATTTACATGACGGAATTGAACTGAAACTAGCAAAAAACACTTGCGTCACGCATTGGCGCTGCATTGCACCGGGTTTAAAGGAACACTCCACCGTTTCTTGAAATAGGGCTTATTCACCGTCTTTCCTACATTTAGATAGGTAGGCAAACGCATTTTTGTCTCAGTGCATGCATTGTTTTAGTTTGGAAGCGCCACCGCTAGCTTAGCTTAGCATAATGAATGGAATCCTTTGTAGCCAGCTAGCATGTCATGAGTAAAAGTGATAAAAAAAATAAAAAATAAAAAAACGAATTACTTCTTGTGGCCTGCGTATTCACAACGAGTACAAATAGCAATGCAGATTAAGACTAGGCGATTTCCTAGGCAGATATTGACTATATTGGGGTAAAGCACAGGCAAAGCACTGCTACTTGGGCGCAGTTTTTATTTTTATTTATTTTTTTATCACTTTTACTCATGACATGCTAGCTGGCAACAAAGGATTCCATTCATTATGCTAAGCTAAGCTATCAGCGGCGCTGCCAAACTAAAACAATGCATGCACTGAGACAAAAATGCGTTTGCCTACCTATCTAAATGTAGGAAAGACGGTGAATAAGCTCTATTTAAAAAAACGGTGGAGTGTTCCTTTAAGATAGGGCCCTAAATATATATATATATATACACACACACACACACACACATACATAAAATATATATATATATATATATATATATATATATATATATATTATGTATGTATGTGTGTGTGTGTGTGTGTGTGTGTGTGTGTATATATTTAGGGCCCTATCTTAAAGGAACACTCCACCGTTTTTTTAAATAGAGCTTATTCGTATTTATGTATATAACATATATATACATAATATATATATATATATATATATATGTTTAAATAATATATAAACAATATTATTTCAACAGATTTATATTTACATTTTTAAATAAAGTGTTAAGTTTTCTTTACAAAAAAAAAAAGAAGCTGTAAATTCATAAGCACTTTTGATGGAAAATGACGCTGCAAAATGTTACTGATTAGTTAGTTTTAGCCTATTATTCCAAATGCTGTCAAGACTAAAATCACAAATCATGTGCACAATTTCAGCAAAAGCTCTATCTATAAATCTATGATATCCATCTATGTAATTTTCCCTTTGTGTTAAGTTAAAAAGAGCAGTATTTTCTAAAAATGTAACAGAAAACCGAATGTCTACAATGTGCTTTCCCCAAACTCTCTGACACCGACTGTGGACGTGAAGGTCATCCTTGCACACAAATATAGAGCACCAGACGTACTTTAAAAGGGTATTTTACCCTCGGCAACACACACTGATGCATGAAACTAAAGCTTTGTTACAACATATGCAAACAAAGCCAGAACAATAGAGCCAAATTTATCTTCTTCTCATTAAAACACACAAATGTAACCGCGTACACATCGGCGAGAATGTGCACATGAGTTAACTAAGAGTACGAACAGGAAGACATGCAGGCCAGAGGCGCAGAGCCAGACAGACTGAGGTCGGTCTCTCTCTCTCTCTCTCTCTCTCTCTCTCTCTCTCTCTTTCTCAGTCATGGTGAGTCAGTTCAGCAGCGTGGTTCATGTCAGGACATGTTTCCCAGCAGCTGGCTCAACAGGACCTCTTATGCAATAAACAGGGAATCAGACAGAGCCAGAGAGAAAGGTAGGGAAAGAGCCTCCAGTGCAAAGAAAGAGGGAAAGTGGAAGAGATAGCAAAAAAAAAAGAAGTGGTTATGATTGGAAGAAGTTCATTTAGCATGGAGAACAGGACAAAGAGCAGGTGCAGCGGCCACATGCTTTTAAAGAGCACGCACTTTCATCAGGTATAAAAAGCCTTCGCCTTGCTGTAATGTGCAGTATGGCAGTTTATTACCTAAAGGACACGAGATGGTCATTCCCACTAAAATAACTCTGATTTGAATTGGCATTATTCGATCACATGAGAAGCAAAAGATAGAGGACTAACGCGAGAGATAAAACTAGCCTGACTGTGTATTAAAACGGTTACCTGTGGTTGTCATGCACTGCAATTAAATTCAAATACTTGTTTCTGATTGGTCACCCGTGTCATTGGTAATAAAAACTTTGCCTTGATATCATTATAGCATTGAGGGCAAAAATGGTATTTGCAAACATACATAAAGTAAAAATTTTCCTCAAATGAAACCGAATATTTAGTGGGAAATATAATTGTTTATCCTTTTATTTACAGTGTACACTGTATATATAATATAATATAATTAATATATAATATAATATAATATAATATAATTATTATATAATATAATATGATATAATATAATATAGTATAACATAATATAATATAATATAATATAATATAATATCACATAATATAATATAACATAATATAATTAATATATAATATAATATAACAATATAATTAATATATAATATAATATAATATGACAATATAATATAATATAATATAGTATAACATAATATAATATAATTAATATATAATATAATATGATATAACATAATATAGTATAACATAATATAATATAACATAACATAATATAATATAATATAATATAATTAATATATAATATAATATAATATAATATGACAATATAATATAATATAATATGACATAATATAATATAACATATAATATAATTAATATATAATATAATATGATATAATATAGTATAATATAATATAATATAATATAATATAATATAATATAATATAATATAATATAATATAATATAATATAATACATGTATAATCAATATATGTATAATATATATTTTAATCACTAAGACTCTAACAACAAAATTCTGACGTTTTCTCGCCATTATTTGAAAGTAAACAATCTCTTCGGTTCATTATATGCATTATATATTCTGCTGTGGTGATGCAGGTTCAGCATTTCTTTAAAAAGCAGTCCAGCGACTTATCCTGCTCAATAACAAGGATCAATTTATGATTTCCTTCCAGTTGTAGATAGTAAAAACCCACAGCTATAGTTTGGAAGGAAGGATCGATTATCGCTATCAGTAAAACTTTGATCCGAGCTCCAGGGAATCCTCGGTTCACCTGTGCAGGCCTGATGATCTGCAGCCGGTGCAGCTGAAAAACATCTGGAGCGAGCCGGACCGCCTTAACAAGTAGGCAAACTGTCAGGCAGGATTAATGCGCTACCTTAAACCTGAGTTAATAATAAATGAGATGTTTACTCATTCAGGGGGGAGCGCATAGATAACAGACCTCCAGACCCCTCCTTTAAGTGCCAAAAAGATAAATTCTGGTTAAGTGGGACCTGCCTGCCTGCATTATACCCACCTCCCCCTGCTCCCACCCCGTCATTACCAACAAAACAAGGGCTTTAGCCCACTTACTGAAGGGAAAGGTCAAATTACAAGCTCTTTTTTGGTTCCCATAATAGATATGCAGCTAACCAGCGACTATTTCACCAACCACAAGTAGGGTCCGCGCCACAGACGCACACATAGAGCCATAGGAAATCAGTTTTATTTTTTCCTTAATTGTTTCTGGATTCTGTTTTAATGCTTAAATTTAATTTTAGTTATCCTATAGTATGTCTAACTAATAGAAATCATGAAACTTGTATAATTTAACAACAATGTATTAAAAGTTTAACTAAAATAAAATAAAAATTGCCCTGCAAATCCTTTCTTTTTTTTTTCTTTCATTTCAATGCTTTAATTACATTTTAGTGATTAAAAAGCATGTCTAATTAATAGAATTTATCAAAAGTTTTTTAGGGCCCTATGGAATCTATTTTATTTTTCACAAATTACTTTTTCCCCCTAAATGATTTAACAACTATTTATTTAGTTTTTTTTTTTTAGGGCCTTATGAAATCCATTTTATTTTTTAACAAATCCTTTGTTTCCATTTCCATTTTTCTGGATCCCGTTTGAATGGTTTAATTAAGTTTTAATAATTAAAAAGCATGTCTTATCAATTGAATTCAAAGTGAATTCAATTTCAAATTGAAAGCTTTAAAAGATCAATCATTTATTAAAATATTTACAATAAAAGGACCCTTTGAAATGTTTATTTATGTTTATGTTGTGAAATGTTTATTTATGTTTATGTTATGAAATGTTTATTTATGTTAATGTTATGAAATGATTATTTATTCATTCATTCAAATGTTTATTTATGTTTATGAAATGATTATTTATTCATTCATTCATTCATCTAATCACATGTTTTTTGTTTGAATTTTTCTGGATTTATGATTTAATAAAATGTATTATTAAAAAAATATGGTAATCGAATGAAGACAATAAATATGAACAAATCAATAAAAAAAATTAATGCAAATACAAAATGTAACAATTTCTTTAATTTTTGGCAAGCAAAGCGCTGCACAACAGATGTTTACCGTTAAAATTAAAACATGGGATTTTTTTTTTTTTTATATGACTTAAAATATATTTTAGTCATTTTATTATCATTATTATTATTAAAACAGTGGCACTTATTCATGTGTGTAAAACTCTACTTTTGATTTATTCAACCGAAACTTGCCAAATTCCGTGACTTTCCGCGTTATACTGTAAATCCCATTTTTATGACTATATTCTGATTCAGTCCACGTTTTCCGCACCGCAGAAATCCTAAGGCCCTGAACACTGGCCCACAATGCACTCCGTCCACTAAAGCGGTGTCCATACTTGATGTTTGTTCGGAAAGGAGTACCTTTGATATCTGGACGGTACATGAAGAGCAAAGCCAACGCTCCTAATTCCCCCTAAAGCCTGGATGATAGCTCCTGGATTTGAGTTGATCAGCCTAAGCTCCCGACAGTGCTTTGCTCTCGAGCGGAGCGGCATGTCCGAGGTTCGGCCCCTCAGCTGCTGCTGATGCAGGCAGAAAATGTGGGAAAGAAAAAGAGCAAAGGACGACTCGAACGCCTTGAGAAAGCATAGAATGTCTTACTCGGGCTCCTTCTTTGCATTCGCCCTCGAAGGGGATTGAACTAATGAGCCCTACCGTTCTCCACTGGGGCCTTCCCAAGACAGCCCTTTTTCAGCAATTGGTTCCAAAGGGTTTTAAAAAAAAGGCGTCTGCTGCGAAGCTCCTATCTGTCTGCGAGATTACAGAGCAATAAAATAGATGGAGGGACAGAACGGAGGCATAACGTTGCAGAGTATTTGCAAACACAAGAGGTTCTTGTGCACAGCTTCACAAAGGATGTGATTATTTATGCACGCGCATTCCTCCCAGAAACACCTCATGATAATAATCACTGTCACTTCAATTTTACAGATTATATTAAGCAAATAATTGACTATTTTTTTTAATTGGATTGAAGTATTTTCAATTTAAATAGTATGATAACAATACACAAACAAGTTAATCAGCAAAACTAAGTTAAATAAAAAGCATTCATTATTATTATGAATAGTATGTAAACATTTTAAAAAGTCTCTCTATATTACAATAAAATATATATGTATATATGTATAATACTAATCATTCAATCACTTGATTATTATGACTGAAACAGATCAAGTGTTTTAAAATAAATGTTCTTATAACTAACATACAGAACTAGTTAATAATAATAATAATAATAAATAAAAAAAATTACAACAAAAGTAAAATATTTTACAAAAGTCAAAGGTTTATTATTATTATTATTAAATTTAAATGTATTATAAATTATATTATATTATTCTATATTATGAAATATCATTAAATTACTTTATTATTATGACTGAAACAGATCAAGTGTAAATAAATTATAAATTATAAATTAAATTATATATTTTGAATCTATTTGAATTCTGAATTTTGAATATATTTGACTATAAATTGAATCAAAAAATATTATTATAATTATTGAATATTTGTAAAAAATGTCAATACATTATACAATATAATACATTATTAAATTTAGAAACAATTACGTTATATTATATTATATTATATTATATTATATTATATTATATTATATTATATTATATTATATTATATTATATTATATTATATATCATTCAATTGATTATGACTGATACAGATCAAGTGTTTTAAATTTAAATGTTCTGATAACCGGTATGCAAAACAAGTAAATACATTTATTTTACATTTACATTTATTTACTTCAACAATAACAAAAGAAAAATCAAATCAAATCTATTATTATTATTATTAGTAGTAGTAGTAGTAGTAGTAGTAGTAGTATTATCATCATCATCATTATTATTATTATTATTAATAATAATAATGTAAAATCTACATTCTATTTCTCAGCAATGAGGTGGTAATCTCTTTTTCTTTCACTGCAAGACTGAGACGAGACGAGAAAGGAGGTTCTTTCATTTACGTTGTGTATTAAAATGAATATGTAATGTAATGCACTCTTACTGTAGCCATAGATACTACATGCATTGCATGACGTACATACACACCTTTATGCATTTGTCAGACTTTTATCCAAAGTGACTTTTATTACATTCAAGGTACACATTTACATTTTATCAGTTCATGCACTCCCTGGGAATCGAACCCATGGCCTTGTATTATCATTGATATAATATAATATAATATAATATAATATAATATAATATAATATAATATAATATAATATAATATAATATAATATAATATAATATAATATAATATAATATAATATAATATAATATAATACCTCATACTGGTTAGCATAATGTTCTTCAGAATGCTCAGCTTGTGTTTTGTGTCTAACTAAGCAACATAGTTAGCAACTAAGGAGGAGTTTGCATTTAGCCACTAGTCAAAAGCCTCAAAATGTTCAGGCAACATCTCAATCGCCAAAGGTCAAAGAACCAAGTTTCACAGGCGTCCCGTTTTGTCCTCAAAAACCAAGATTGTTCCCTCAAGACGAGTTGCTAAGTTTCGCCTCAAAACTTTACCTACCGCCGTCTCCGTTAAAAAGCCTGACCACAAACTGAAAACAGTCTATACAAAAAAATCCCTGTCAGAAACAAATGTCGGATTTCCCAGGCATCAGTCAGCACAAAACAATTTCAACTAAGTCCAGCGGGACCTGAAAATGTGACGAGGCGTGCGCAGCTCCGAATACCACCCCTTTCGCTAGCAACAGAGATGTTTTCCTGGCAACCATTCACAAATAAACCATTCAGAGACTGAATCACTCACGAAGAGGGAGAGAAAACACTCGGTGTCAGGCTCTTTATACGTAATTGCAACAAATTAAATGAGGGTTTTTTTGGGAAAAGAAGCCATTAGAGAATGAAAGATTGATGAAAGAAGCCCCATTGTTTCCTGCCGTTGCCGTCCAACCACTAACACAAGCAATCTGACATTAGATTCTAAACTTCAAATTTCAAAGATTTTGCGAACGACTGCCCCGACGCATCTCCGTCCCCTCTTCGCGAGTGTGTGGTCTGCCGAGAAACGCTTCTTTTATTCATATTTGTTATTTGGAGCTCCTCGGAGGGGGAACAAGGGCCTGTGTACCAGGCAGATCTGCTTATGCTCCGCCACGCTTCCTCTGTTCTCCAAAACAGCCGTGGCACGCCGCAGTGTGTCTGGAGAGTCTGGGGGGACGAAAAGCGAGACACTTCTCTAATGACTGCCGCGCTTGGCGCAATGAATCACTTTTTTCCTGAAAACATGTCCTCTAGTCCTCCATTTGCCAAACGCTACCAAGTCAACCAGGGACCAAAAGAGCTAATACTCTGAGGTCTACCTGCTGGTATAAATCATTAAAGCACTTCCTCCTCCGAGATAATGGAGCGGTTTGTATATTTCTTACAGCACAAAGGAGCGGGAATTGTTCCCTCCTTGCCACTTTCATTTGCCTTTTTAGAAAGCCGGTTGAGTTTTAAGATCGAACAGAACGGCTAATACTGTAAACTGTATAAATGGACAAACCAAACATATAGTGTGACAGACATTAATAATTTACTAAAACTAAAAATGCTCTAAATAAAATATTGCTACAGTCTTCAACAGTCTTCCCAATTTCATCCTTCACGTTGACTCTTGGTTCATTTCAGGGGTCTGATTGCAAGAATTTGGGCTTAAACGTAATAGGGTAATGTCTCATGAATTGTGTGTATGAGACTTTTAGAGTTGAAATCTGAATATTATGTTATACATTAATAAAGCAATAGATATTTTAAGATTGATATCATTTAGGCCTGGTTTCACAGACAGGGCTTAGATTAAGCTACGATTAGGCCTTAACTTAATTTGTTCAATTACGGCAAAGCGTTTCCTCACTTTTTTAAGTTAAGTCAACAGATCACTTTTTACAGTGTATTTAATATATAATATAAAAATCTAAAAGATTGTCAATGTTCTTCAGTATGCTCATCCTCAAAAATTACGGAGCACAGGGCATCTTAGGTTAGGAGTTGAAAAGTTTGATTATTTCTGTGATTCAAGTCACACCGTCTTTTTCAATGAAACGGAGATCAATATTTTCAAAAGCATGAAAACTCCAGAGGTGCTACAATTACGCACCACAAAGTACAGTTTGTTTATGAACGCAAAGAACTCGTCTAAGCCGGGGAGAGTTTTGTATAGGCTTTAAATGGGATTTAAGTGTGAAAGTATTCTAGAACAAACTGTTAGCCAACTATGGTCGTTATCCAGACAATTTAACGGTACTAGCAACCACGATTGGCTTCCCCAGTTCGTTTCTGGTATAAGCAACAGACACTGAGGGACACTGAGATCATGCTTACGGAACGCATGTGGCAGGGAGACATCCCCAATGTGTTCAGTGACCTCAGCATTTCTCCCTCATTAACTGAGCAGCGGTTCTTGCCCTTTGTGATAAATTCCCTCCCATCTGATAGATGATCTTGCATTTGTCATGGAAGCAAAACACAACACATTTTAATTCAGCTCCATGTTAATTACATCTAATTGGATTTTAAAAGTCATGAATCATAACACCGCGCCCTGCTCTCGTTCTTTGAGAGATACTGAAACAGGTCTCATTTCATCTCCCAGAAAGGGCTGTCTGTTTTCTTTCTACAATACTGTTTGCGTTTTTCCGTTTGTCTGTGAAAAAGCGCATCAGTGCGCGGAGAAAGCGGTTATGCGATTGAAACCGGAGCTGTGTCTGGGGCAAGACGTTGTGACTAACCAATTAACTCTCTCGTTTTTTCGCCTGCCTCTGTCGAGGAGGGCCAGAGAGACTTGGTAGCAGTGATATGACTGGTGTCGGAGAGCACATCAAAGCGGGAGGCCTGGGAGAGGCCCGCCGTTACCTTTGAACATTGGAAGAGGATTGGAGGGACAGCCAGTACTCTTCAGGCTAGACACAGATCACAGGCTGAGCAGGCGCCCCGGCACATGCTCTTGCACCACGCTCTGTTTCAAAGGCGCCCTAACAATCCGGCCGGCGAGCCAGCGCGTGATCTTTCTCTTGTTCTCGCAAAGGGACTTACAGAGGAGTGGCGTGAATAGGTATTGGTAGGAGATGGCCTTTAAAACTGTTTTTTTTTATGGATAAAAGTAAGAGTTGTGTTAAGGTGCAGTCACATTTATCGTCGCTCTGTGAACTCTTGTAATTTCTATTATGAGTTTAGCATGAGGTCAAAAAATTCACACAGATTTTGCTCATGTTGGTCATGCAAATTTACCATGCTGAACAACAGACAGCTGCTTGGTTTGAAAACGACGTCTTTGAGAGCAGTGCTTCATACATCTCTAAAGCATTGACAATGGACCTTTTTTGCACGTGAAATTTTGCTAATGTGGCCGCAGCTTTAGGGGCGCGTAATCATGTATCCAGGACTTTACCCACAACTTTACAACATATGTTGACAAAACTTCTCTAACCGGTTGAAGCTATTAACAACATTGGGCCTTGGTGCTCACATGGGAAATATGAGGTCGAATCCAGCCTGCAACATTTCCAGAATCCATTTCCAACTCTTTTCCTGTCCATATCTACTATAGCATTAATAAAAGACTTCAGAATAGAAACAGAATAGAAACCACAAAGAGTGCACAACTTGGTCCAATTTAAAGTAGTTTTAGTCCTACACAGCATATAAAAAATACAAATAAATCATAGCTAAACAATCAAGTAATGAGTCACCACAATACTAGAGCCCCATTGTCCATTAACAATAAAAGTACTTGGCACAAATGCACAATAAATCCCAAAATTGCATAATATTCACACAAGTTCATCAGAATTAGTGTTTTGCTTATACCGTCCAATCAATGACTAATACTGGCGTCTTATAGGTTCGGCCATTGAGTTTGTTAACATTCAGCATTTTTTTCTAAAAATGTGAACTGCTAGCAGAAAGCTTAAATTGTCTTGCTGTGCAATGGGACTTGGACGGTGTGAATAACCAAAGTTAGCTGACCCTGTACGGTCTTCTATATTCAATTACGTCTATCCCTCTACAACAGCAAAAATAATTACTCTCATTACATTTCACACTCCCTCAGTAACAGCTGCAAAAGCTGGGATTTAGCTGAGGTCTTGGTGATTGTTGCATTGTGAACAAATGTGTGCAGAGGTCAAGGGAGGAGTCTAACGTGATTTTATCTATACTGGACAGCTAATCCCAAATTAAACGCCTTCATATCTGTCCTATTGCACAACAATACACACCTTGACTAGTATTCCTGCTCAAATCTTTTGCATTTTTGCTCTCTCTCACCTTAAATTTTGTAACATAATAGCTGCCATGTATCTTAATGTTTCTATAGCAATCCTCTGAAAGACTCAACAAAAGCTTTTGTTCAACTTCAAGGCCTTCCAGCAAAGCACAACTGCGTTGTTTCATGAACTCATAAGAGCAAGGTTTTTGTGAAACGAAGTTGTTGCAATTTTCCTGGAACAAATCATTTTCTTCCTTCTCCCATTTTTCCTCTGCAAGTGACTCATGAGACAATTATATCTTGCTTTACCTCAGAGAAAACCGGCAAATTTAGCATATTCACGTTAGCATATACCACACAATGATTTCCGATTTTAATTGAAACGGGAGAGAAACGACTTCTGCTCCTCCCTGTGTTACAAAAACCAAGAAGTAAATCTAATCGTCTTGGCACAACCTGATCTTTTTCTAATCATCCGGCAAATTCTGACAGAAAAAGGCTTAAGTGGGCGAAGGTGTGTGAAACAGTTTATTAACACGGACGATTATCGAGTTAAGCAGAATGGGGAGAGAGAGAGAAAGAGAGAGAGAGAGAAGGAGGGGGGAATGAGCTGGCAATTTGCTTGCTCTGTAGACTCTCATCTCCTCACATCTTTGAAAAAAAAAAAAAAATGTGGAGAGGACTCCCAGGCTCACAATAAAGGAGAATACTCTCATTCACGCCCGCCAATTAAAAAGATAATTATGCAAATGTAGCATTTACTGAGTCAGCGAGTGGGCAGCCAGAGAGGCAGAGGGAGCGGCAGCCAGAGGAGTAGGATTGACGCAAGTGTGCAGACATAAAAATCTCTAACACAAATGCACGTGGGTAATTCTCGTTTGCCGCAAACACACCTACCCACCACCTTTGATTACCTTAAACTAAAATAAACCACATCAAACGTCACTAGCCTAAACCTGTGCTTGGAAAGCACACAGTGGTGGGCTTTACATATCAATTAGCATGCAAGCCCCGCCCACTCTGTCATCTATGAATGCAGCGGAAAGAGGCCCTCCGACAGCCACCACCTACTGCCATTGTTGGTTTTGTTAAGAGGAGGATGCATTGGATTTGGAACAAGCAAGCAGCATTTTGTTAGTGTTGTATCAACAAATTTTTAACATCTCCATTAAACAAAGAACTAAATAGCTGGCAAAAGTCCTACATGCCCAGCACATCTTTGATATTTTCCTTAAGACTGTCGCAAAAAAAAAAAAAAAAAAGCGCTTGTTGACAAGCTTGCTATAATTTATTACCGGTAGAAGCACGCTCATTACTACTTAGCCAGAGTGAAAAGAAATCATTTTGATTTAAAAGGCTCACCACTCCACAGATTAAGCTTCAAGAGTGAAGCTTCAAGTGTCTCAGTGTGGTAATCACTCTGAAATGCTAATGAAACACAGGGAACTGACAGGATTTCAATACAATTCTTTTTTAAAGACAGTGAAACTGCTATCTTCTTACCCCTTTCAAACAAAGCTTGGAAAAAGAAAAGAACAAGGGTAGAATTTTAAGAAAAAGACATCAAGTAACTGGTATTTATATCCAATTGTGCATAAACACACTATTAGGAGCGTTAAATTTGCGGAAAGGTACTATACATATTCTTGAACATCATCAATTGTACCAGGGTCATCCAGACAAGCACACAACCCTCTTATTCAAGCTTCCAACAGAATGACCTCTGATCTACATTGAGGGTACCATAGCCTGTGTCCTCTCTAGCGACACACTTAGAGCCCACTGTGTGCCTGGCATGGGTCACCGTAACTCCAAGTAATCCTTGGACAAAGACCACATTTGAACCTTGGGATCGAGTGGGAAAATGAGTTAATGTTGAGGAGGAAAAGGACAAGCATGCTTGGGTGTAGTTGAAATTTTGAAGGAGGTTTAAGCATGTTGTGTGTTAGGAACTTAACATGGTTGTCCCTCAGAGAAACCAGAAAGTAACTGTGACGTTTCGACTGGAGACCCATTGCTCTGTAGAGAATCGGTACTCAAATACATCAATCAAAATCAGCCATCTTTAATATGTTAAATGATGCCTGGCGCTGTTCTACCTTGACATGGGGGTTGTTTGTTGAATATTAGAGATGGTAATTACATGGGACATTAGGAGTTATTAAGTAACACTTGAAGCTGGCATGTGTTTCCACTGCAGTCACAACTCTGTAAATGATATATATATTTTCTGAGAGCGCAGTAGTGGATGGAGTAATGGAGGATGGTTGTGCACCTTCACCTCGCACCAGTCTCATTAACTCCAATTAGTGGCTTCTACCTGCTGCAGTTAGTGAAAGGGATGCATGTTATTACTGTATGACTCATGCAGGGAAAGCAAGGAAATATGCCAGAGTGATTCCTTTCCTGTCTTAAACACACATATACCCACTGAGGTACATTATTATCTTGCTTCTTCCGAAGTGCCATTGCCACTCTGATAAATAGACAGCTGCACTTCTGGCTCCACAATAAAAATTGAGATCAGCCCTTCCTTCTCTATCCCACGCTGAGGGAAAGCTTACAGAAGTCAGCACTACTGCACTTGTTTGATGTTCTGTTGTACAGGGGTTCATATAGGGCGCTTAGATCAGCTTCCTGTCTGCTGAGGTGGAATCTTCTAGTTGGCAAACAAGTGAGGGATTTTGATATGCAGCACCTATTCAGAAAGCTCATGTGATAAAATCTTGTGGCACAAAGTTCGTATCCTTTGGACATCATTTGAAACTCATATCGTTGAACTTGTTAAAGGGTGTTTACACTAAATCAATTTAAGACAATAAGTCACTATAGCTATTCTTTCCCAACTTCGCTCAAGTTCGGCCCTGCCCCAAATATCACAATTGATGTGTACTTCCGGTCTTACAGGCTTGCAATGGTCATACATGTGTCCATGAAGTCCATGTTCCTTTTGAATTTTTAGGTAAAGAAAGGTTCTCACGAATGCCCCCTTTGCATCTTCTATGTGGAAAAGTGTGGACATTGTAGTCAACTGTGTCTGTTGCTCTATCACCCGGACTCGTTAAAAATGAAAGACTTCCGGTCAATTTGATGTGTCGCTGTCAGTGCTAAAGACTCCATGTGTGCGTAGTTTATGGTACCACCCCAAAACATCTCAGATCCCAGAATCTCTTCCCCTTGGGACACTTATCTGGGAATACAGCCGAGGTACCTCTACAAATTAGTTTATTACTCTGTCTTCACGTCTGCTATCCTCGTCTGTTCCACCACAGCACGGTTACATCTCAACACGTCTTCTTTAAAGCTTTAACAGGGGCTCTAGGCTATCAGAGGCTCCAATTACACCAGCTTTTGCAGTCCTTAATTGAAGCCCTTTGGTGTGAATTTGTTCTATTACCCGAGTCTGATAGGGAAATGAAGACAACATGGTTAAGGAGCCCTGCACCGCTGTACAGAGGGATTTCTGGCATTAATAGTGTCTGAGGGTGCGCCCAAGCTCTCACTCTGAAAATGGCCCCTCCTGGAGTGATAATCCGTATTTTGTTGCAGTGGATGATTATAAAAGCCAACAGTATTGCTCTGAGTCAGGCACCAGCTCTGCCTGATGAGAGAGAAAGAGAGAATTACAGAGAAAATAAAGCAACTGTTAAGGAGTGGATAAACTATTCCCTTTAAAAAGACTGGCACCATGTATATCCTACCCAGAGCCGGCAATTACGATCTGACGTTTCTCGAAATGTTTTATGAACACAATAACCACGTTTCAATTACGCCGATAAGGCTGGTCACTTAATGTTTTTGTACTCAAAGAGTGAAAATTTAAACCAAAATCAGAGGGTTAAAATCTACACAAATAAACAATGCAAAATGGAATCCAGGCGCAAGACAATGACATCATGTAATTTTCCACAGTAGACTGGAATGAAGTTAGTAATTTGGCCATAATTACGTGCTGCTAAATAATTGAGTGATTACAGTTTAGATTACATTCTCTAAAGCAGAAGTAATTCCTCTAATTTCAGATGGATAGGAACTGCCTGAACTTTGACCTTCATCTCATATCTTCGAGATCTGAAGCACGGCGCAGCTTCAGAGTGGGTCAGATCGCACGTTTCCACCCGCGATCTGAACACATCTAAAAAAAGCCACCAGACCCTCATTAAGGAAGACGCGCTTTAGAGAACATGAATTATGCAAGGCTCAGAACACTGGCCAGCGTCTCAACATCCACCCCTCGTGTCTGATCTCGTCAAGTTTACAGCACATTTTGCATTTATTTGGTGGTATTTAACTAAGCAAGTTTTTAGATTTTTTTTTCCCCAGAATGCACATGAAGGGGGCACATGTAGCCACAGCTGCTTGACGGGAATAAATACGGGAAACGTTTGAAAGAGAACCAATAAGTCTAATGCAGCCCCAATTTCTGTGACTGGTTTTCTGGTTAATAATTTGTTGAATATTTTATGTATTTTTTATGCACTCAAAGCGCTTTACATATGGAAGGGGGAATCTCCTCAACAACCACCAATCTGCAGCATCCACCTGGATGATGCAACGGCAGCCATATTGCGCCAGAATGCTCACCCCACACTAGTGATGAAGCCAATCAGTATATATATATATATATATATGGGGATGATTAGGAGGCCATGGTGATGGACAGAGCTCAATGGGCAAATTTGGCCAGGATGGCGGGGTTACACCCCTACTCTTTTTTCGAAGGACAGGGATTTTTAATGACCACAGAGAGTCAGGACCTCGGTTTAACGTCTCATCTGAAGAACCCTGTCAATATACTGGGGCGTTAGGACCCACACAGTCCACCTGCTGGCCTCACTAACACCTATTCCAGCAGCAACCTACTTTTCCCAAAAGGTCTCCCATCCAGGTACTGACCAGGCTCAGGGTCTTGGGCTACAGGGTGATAACTGCTAGTTAATGAGAGACTAACCTTGGTCTTTGGCATCATAAACATTTTACTAAAAATATTCCAAAGCTTGCTAGCTGGTGTCTAGGGATCTCCTCTTAGCTCATTTCACTGATTGCAAATGCCCCAAAAACCCATAAACAACTTACAATTACACCTTGTGTCTTCAGCAGACGTGACACCAAAACCAAACACTCCCCTTTGACAATGGAAGCGGCCATTAGTGACACACTTACCATGCTCGGTTTTTTTATTTTATTTTTTTATAGTTGCTTGATGTTAGATTTTTTATATTGTGCAACAAATGGTATAGAAGAGTACCAGTTGACCCATTTGTACCGTCACAAGGTACATAGTGCCCAGCCCTAAAATAAATTGTACGTAAACAGAAGTTGGGAAGCTGCAATTTAATCCGACAAAGAAATGTACGTAAAGACTGCAGGTAGCTGTGCAGTGTACTGATAAAGCAGAGCCGTTCTGTGTCCAATCTATTCTCTGAAGAGCACCGCCAGAGCTTGTCAGCTCTCGTCCGCCAGTCTCCAGACAAGAGCTTTCCTGTGTCGTAGAGTGACCCGTCTGACTCCACTAGCACTGACAGCCATTGATCATCACCTCTCTGTCTCCATCACTCAAAGAAAGCTTTGGCCTCAGCTTGTAAAAGCACTCAGCTAGTGGTCATCATCGCTGACATCGCCAGCTTCTGTATGCCATCACAGAGTAAAGTCCAATAAACAAACACTCCACTGCAGCACTTTTGAGCCATTTAAATAGGTGATGGCTGTAAACACAGGCTACAGTGGGTTGCTATCCCGTAAAAAATGATGTCATGGGACGAGCCCAGCATTCACATCTCATAAAAAAAAAAGAAAAAAAAAAGATAACATTGGCTATAATTTTCACATTACAGCAAAATTGTTGCCGATTCAGCGTTATCAATAACAAATGTGACAAAGACGCGATTTTACTCGTAATTTCGAAATGATGTCGATGCAGAGATTAGCAGATTTAAAGATTTTACAACCCAAACATTTTTTTTTTCGCGCATTTGACCATTGTGCTTACCATAAGGACAAAAATGATATTATACTATAATACACCTTCATTTATAAACACATTTAAATAATTGAAAAGTAGATTTTCAAACATTTTTACATTTTATGAGAGACTGAAGTAGATGAATTTTGTCAAATATTTCATAAGAAACTAAAGATTAAATGATGTCGTCGGAGGCAGCCCCTCGTTGATCAATTTTAAAAGATCTTGAAGGAAAAAGCAAGGTTAAAACATACATTTATGTCAAATTGAGCCCTATTGAAGGGCAGACTAGCCTACTTGCTGTATGGGCAATCGCCCCCTTAAGTCATTTCACTTTAATTTCCACATCTGATAGCACAAAGAATGGTCCCTGTAATAGGGATAAGCTCAGCATTGGCCGGAGCTAAAAATAATAAGGCTCTTGATGTTAAGAGACCAAGTTTTGTTCTCCCAAGTCATTAGCTGAGATCCCCATTACTGCCTCCATATTCCCTGAAACACAGTAGTGGGGCCTGAGCAATGGTGCGCTGTGCGTTCCTCCCTTCAAAGTCACTCTCAAGAGTTAGGAGCTCCAACCAAACGTCTTTTTGTCTGGGAGCAATTATACATGGACCTAATATATCAGTTCAACAGCTGAGATCTATGTAAAGCTCTTTCTTTTATTGTTAATGAATTTATTACTAATATTTAGGACTGTGGATTTAACATAATAGTTCAGTGAGATTAACAATACAAAAATAAATTAACAATGAATGTGCCTGTAGTATTAATCTTTAAAAAAAAAAAAATATATATATATATATATAGCACATTAAAATATCAAATTTATTGTAATATTTTATTGGTCATTTATATGACAAAACATTAAAGAAGGTTAATATTGGCCGTTTATCGGATTTTAATAATGGTGCTTTGATGCAACAGCGAGCAACAAACATTATATGGAATATATAGAAATAAAAAAATACATCAGTGCATCTAACCCAGCATTATTTCAATATTATTAATATAGTATTTATTAATTTTGAATGAGCTTTTATGTTTTTATTTGATTTTTTAAATATTTAAATTCAGCTTTAATTAAATGTATTTCAGTATTTTAGTACTTTAGCTTTTTTATTTCAGTCAGTTGCCAAAGCAACATTTCTAACATTCATTGTTAGATATTTGTATTAATTATATTTATATTTTATTCTATTTAAGCTTTATTTGAATTAAGATTTTTTTTAAATCATTTTAACTAACAACAACAACACTGATCTATTCAATGGTTTACTGCCACAAACAAAATGGAGGACTTTTCCCTGCAAACATTAGTATGCATCATAAATTTGATTAATCAGTACATCATGCAATTTGTTAATCAACTGACAGCCCTACTAGTAATACAATGTAAATGTGAAAAGCTCAGTTGTTTACATCAAGTAAGAATGATTTTGATTGTACAAATTACTCTAACTTAACAAAATGCAAGACGAGCAATTTTTGGTGATTTTTAAGGTCTATGCTTTATAAAACAAAAATACTTATCTACACAGCCTACAACAATGAAAACAATGTGAGCAATGTGATTTTTGTCTGCAGGTTACAGCATTAGTAAACTAGTCCATAAAAGAAGTACCCAAAGATAACCTCTTGTGACCTTTAGCATTCATAAACCAACATGCACTCTTAAGATATCACCTGTAGACTGTGTTTTATCACCACAGGACTACTGAACCAGACCATACAACAACACGGTGAAGTCTACGTCGGAAGGTTGTCTACATCTCAAAGGTCTTAAAGGTTATTTACTAATGTCTTCATGCCACCTGCTTATTATCCGAAAACTCAGTTCTTCTCTATTGACGGCAGTAAAAGCTAAAAAGTTAGCCGCTATAAATGTGATGTATGTGACAGCGGCATTTCATCATTTATTGTAGCAGCGCCCAGAAACCCAGCCTGGCCCAGCGGAGCCCAGAGGAGTTCCTTTATCTCCATGATAAACTCATCTGGCATGATTTATTAACGAGAGAATCGCGCCGCTCAGCCCATGCATGAAGAAAAAAGCCTCTGGTACAATGGGATACTTTAGAGGAAGGACAGACAATGTCTGGAAAACTTTTTTAAACTGCGGCGGAGTAGGTTTGAATGCCACAGTGAAAAATTACGCTTGCAACAGATGTTAAAGACTGCCGTCCATTGATTGATGCCTACTGTATGTGGGAAGAAATGGAATTCACATAGACAGAGGCTAAAAGAGATCTACAAAGTCTCAAGATTGCGTCCACACGGGATATCTTTCGTTATATTCGCCAGATCAGACTGTATTCATGCAAATCTCTGTCTCTGATACGTTTCATGTTCCCACAATCCCCTGAGATGGTGGTCCTGCACAAAGTGACCTTGTAGAGGGCTGTTCTGAGAGCAGTGAAGCAGCTGTCTTCTCACATCAGCTCTGAGCGGCTTTCTCGTGCTCCTCAGAGTCCGACTCTGGCACCTGACTGCACAAAACAAGTCCTGCATCATTTCATTCTTTGAACTTCCATCTGCTACCAACTCAACCAAGGGGCCGTTTCCTATTTTAACTTTCCATGTGTGCTCTCCATGTCTGTATATGTTCAAACACCCTACAAAAATATGCTACCGTTCATGTCAAAGCCATAGCCTAATAATTAACAGTTAACTTGAACACATGTCCAAGGGACCGCAAGATGTCTTAAAATCATTTAAAATGAGAATAAGTTTGATTTCTAGACATAGAAAAGTCATGGAAATGAATGCATTCTTAAGTCAAGGAAATTTCTATAACAAACATTTGTGGGGGGGTCTTAAGTTATGTCAAGCTCTATATATTTCTAGGGTATGAAGAGAGAAATTGAGCTATTTTTGAGAAAATAAATGTATTACAATAAATGTATTAAATACCTGCATTTTATTTCAATTTAAATACATACATAGCTCATAAAGAGTGTGAACCAACCCTTTACCAGTCAGGGATCACTGGTGATCCCAGATTATTTTAGTTCAAAATATGTTTGAGCTTATATATCTCAATATTAATAACAGTCTGTTTAATTTTGAGTCTTGAACTATAAACTCTCAAGTGTTGGCTTTCTAAATGTATGTGTGTTATGTTTCTATTCAGAATTACTTATGAGCAGTAACCTTTTTATTTTGGGCATTTCATGTATGCAGCACTTGCCAAAATTGGGGGTGACTGAGAAGGGGTTAAGAACATTAAAATTACGAGCAAAAAAATACAACAGAACAACCATATACAAATGAAATAAGTTATTTTCAGGTTTTTCATGTAGGTAAAAATTAGATTTTTAGGTACAGAAATAGTAATCAAATGTAAAATATCACTGCATAGTCCTTACTGTATAAATATAGATGAACCCTTATTAAAGTTATTTAGTCAAGAGCAGTGAGCGATTTTTTTCTGTCTTTTGCTTGATTATAAACAGAGAGCAGCAGGAATATTAGGCTGCTGTCACTTTAAGAGCTGCATGGATCTAATATACTATCACACATGCATTTTATTTCTCACATATTTACGTTCACTTAATAACCAGCTATGTTTACGATGATGCTTGGATTTTTAACATGATTTTGTGAGAATATGTCTGTTCAAGCTCAGGAAAACGTGATAGAGTTTTCGCGGGTACTTTAGCGCCTACTTGCACTTGAAAATTTAAGTTGGTAAGGCTTAAAGGAGAACTCCAGTCAATTTTAACATTGAGCTCATTTTTTTGTACATTTGGAGTGCTGTCAATACAGAGAACAACGACAAAAATCGGTGTTGCCTACACCGTGTTATCCTCTTTTTAAAATTTGCACCCTGTTGACTTCAATGGGGCAATGTTTAAACCTGCTTTTAGCCTCTTAATATCCTTGATGTGTCATTACAAGTGCACAGCCAATGTGAGTGATTCCTTCAGAGTGAACACGAGTGAATCTGACTGCAGTAGATGTGAAAGATATGAATAAGGCCCAATCCCAATTCTATTTCATACCCCTTCGCCTACCCCTAACCCTTCGCCTACCCCTTACCCTTGCCCCTTGAAACAGAGTGCCAAGGCGTAGGGGTGAAAATATTCCCCTAAGAAATGGGACAGTCAGTGACACCACTACTACACCGTTTCATTATACGTCGTCGCTATATATAGCGCCTACGTCACAGGAAATGCGCCAATGTTTATCACAAACTTCCAAGATGCCGTCGTCAGCTGTAGTCTTGCGTGAGTTACAGCTATTTTTTGCATTTTTCTTCTGAAGTTCGCAGAAAACAACGGAGATGACGATATCTTCGACGCCTAATGCTGCCGCGTTCACACCAAACGTGAATAGAGCGTCTGGCGCGAGTGATTTCAATGTTAAGACGCGTTTAAGCACGTCTGGAGGTCTTGCGGCGCGAATGAGACGTTTAGCGCGGCGCGGTGGACGCGAATTCGCCTCATTCGCGCGTCCACTTCGCTTCAAACTGCTTTTTACACGCGTCATATTGTTAACGAACTTTAGCGTTTTTTTGCAACCGTTTCTTTGAAGAACATGACCGTAAATATGAACACAAGATTGAATGTGACAAAGAAAATGATTATTGGCAGTCATGTTGCCTCTGTAGCCGGTGTATGCAGGTACATTTTTCATACCCCTTCGTTTGAAGTGTGGTCCCGAAAAATCTTCGTTTCAAGGGCTATCTGGCCCTTCCCCTTACCCCTACCCCTCCAACCAAAAGAGAATTGAGACAACCCTACCCCTTCACGGGAACGCGCAAAACAGAGGGGTAGGGCCAAGGGGTAGGGGCAAGGGGTGAATTGGGATTGAGCCTAAAAATGATGTTATTTAAGCCAGCGCAAATACCTGTATTTACATCCTGTTTTCGGTCGAAGTCCAAAGTAGTCGATTGTCGAGTTCACGCGCGTGATCATAGGTAACTAAACCTATGTCTACTGCAGTCAGATTCACTCGTGTTCACTCTGAAGGAATCACTCACATTGGCTGTGCACTTGTAATGACACATCAAGGATATTAAGAGGCTAAAAGCAGGTTTAAACATTGCCCCATTGAAGTCAACAGGGTGCAAATTTTAAAACGAGGATAACACGGTGTAGGCAACACCGATTTTTGTCGTTGTTCTCTGTACTGACAGCACTCCAAATGTACAAAAAAATGAGCTCAATGTTAAAATTGACCGGAGTTCTCCTTTAAAAACACACGCAAATTATCAATTTCCGTAAAGATGCAGCACTGGCCCAATCGGCCAAGTGACAGTTCCGTCAACAGGCCCGAGTGTCTTTCACGCTGACCCCGGGCCATCGGTCAGTCCTTAGGCTGTTAACATAGTCAACGCGAGCAAGCAACGTGAGCGACGCAAGCGACGCGCTCCCTTTCATAGTCAAAACAGTGGACGCAAGCAGACGCAAGCGTCACGGCGATGCATGAAATGCAATACACCGCTCACGCAACAGGGGGTAGTAGAGTCATAGTAGAGTCATAGTTCTGAACGCACGTCTATTTCGCTTCAAACGCTCGCTTTCGCTTTGGACGCGCGAATGGATTCAAAATGTTCAAGCGTCGAACTAGACGCGATAGACGCGAATTTGACGCTCTATTCGCGTTTTAGACGCAGCTTAATAACAGGCTCCGATGTCAAGATTGCAATGCTGGAATGTGTGTGTGTGTGCATTTTGTTCATACAGGACATCATTAAAACTGCAAAGTGTTTAGCCTACTTATATTTATGTAAAACACAACATTGTGCTTTTGTCAAACTGTAACCTACAACGGTCACCCAACCAAAATCACACACACACATTGTAGACGAGATGTATGCGCATAAGCTCGCATAATTTTTTCTCTTCGCCCGCCATTGTATTCAAACCTTCTTCTGTAAACATAATATACTTGAATTAATGTACAATACTTGCAATGTCGCCCCCGCCGACAACGCATAGTATTGCGTGCATCGGCGCGTCGCGTATCAAAAACTAGGACGACACATTTGGCTACGCATCGACGCATAATGGCGGCCGAAGCGTAGCCTTGTGGCCGCGTATGCGTACCGATGCGTTGACTATGTAACGGCCCTTATTGTCGAGACTTGATATCTGCACAATTGTTTAACTCAAAATACATAGATTGAGAAGGGGACCTGTGGGGCCAGAATGGTGAATGATGGCCCCAGCCCTGAAACACGATTTCTACCAAAGCAAGGGTAATTCTACCGAAGGGGGAATACCCCCAACAAGGGGAGTCTACGAAAACTGTCAACATGTCTGAACACATAGCGCAGTGGTGCTCATGTGGAAGTTACAAGTTCGAATATGAACTCCTGTGGCACAGCAAAGTTTTCAATCTGCCGCATTACATTTTCACGTAAATCTCCGACAGCTTGTAGGAGAGCAACAGTCTATCACACATTTCACATTATAACATGCCGGCGGGTGAAATATATCAATTATGTAATAATCTTAATGGTCCAAACAGTCTCGCAAACTGCAATATCTAGATCATGACTCGCTTGTGAGCGCTCAAACTGAGCCAGATTATCAATCACCAAACGCAATATGAGAGATGACAGGATGTTGTTATGGAGCGATATGAATTACACCACTAAAGGGAGAGACCACAAAATCATTTCCTGAGTGATTTATAACAGAGGCAGGTAGGATTGCAGCGTACAGAAAGAACAATATCGTTTTGTCTTAAACATATCATTTCGTTGTTGTGTATACAAGAGTAGAAATGAGATCTTGCGTAACGGTTTGTGTTCAAGTCTAAATTATTATTCAGTTTGACTCTTTTTTTTTTTTGAAGACTGCAAAGCGTTAGATGTTTTACTACAAACGTAGACACAAATATTCATCCAGCTAATGTGAATGTGGTTTTGGTGTCGATATTTTCTGCCTTTTTATTGCACAGTTCCCAATTTGGTGCTTTGACTGATGGCTTCTTTTTCTTTATTGGCTGCCTGACAAGCAAACTGGAAACCACAATGTGCTCTAAAGAAGAACAGCTTTCATGATAAAACATCCATGCTGTTTCACAGAGACGCTTTTGACATGACACCCACATTATGTAGTGGAAATGGTATATCACAATCTGTCATATGTTTTGTCTCGAAGAAATCTGGATTGCAGATGGCAGCTTTCAAAGGCCTGTTCAAATCTATAAAAACTTAAATTAAAATGAAAGGGACAGGGAAAAAGGTACAACATTCCTATAATGTGTTGTGACTTTTATAATATAAAATATTATACAGTTATATAAATGTAATAGAGTTTTATTTTTAAGATGACAGACAGATAGATAATTAAATAAATAAAAAATTCAATAATGATTTTTTTGTATGTATTTGCACCTGAATATGAACATAAGAATATATAATACGAAGAATAAAATCCACTATTACGGCTTCATATGTCTTTGAAGCAAAGAACTCAATAGTGTAATCACGTCATCATTGTACAATTGTGATGAAACATCCCACTGATGATTTTAGCACAATATAACGAGAGTTAGGAGCTGTGCGGACACGTTGACAGCCTCTGCAGAACGCATTTCCGCGCAGGGGCTTTTTTTAACCGTCTTGTTGGCTGTGATGGTACGAGCATTCAATGAGCCAAGTCAAGCAGGGGAGGACTGCCAAAGAAGTGTCTGGCACCAGCCTCAGCCCTCTCCTGCTGGATCTGTCGCTTCTGTGGAGGAACTAAAACCTCAGGCCATTATTGTACCCCAACTCTTCAGTTTGACTTTAGCCTAATCCTCTCCTCTCAGGTAATAGCCACTTAACTTCAAGTTATTCAACAGAGTACAGAATAAAATTCAAATCAAAAAGGCATTCTAAGGAAGTGTAACTGCTTTTCGGAGAGGGCGCTCTTAAGAAAACATACTTATATTTACATGACAGACATCTACTTTTCTCAGAGCCTAGCAATTAGTGCACATGTTCTGGCATGGTTGTGGATGTCATAGGTTTGAGTACAGCCCACAACAAACATGGATAAAAAAACATTTAGAACACGAAAATGTCCTAAATTAACTTAAAACTTAAAAATGCATGCAGTGTAACATTATATATCACTTGCGATGAAGTGTTATGCAGGTGCTGGGAGTATTGTACCAGTGTAAACATTCACAAACACAGATGTGCAAAATTAAATCTGACTTTTTTCACTCCTCCCAATTGTTTCCTGTCCTTTTTTGACTATCAATCTACTTGCAAAATTTCCAAAAATAAGATTTAGGCCATGAAAATGTCCAAATCTAACCTATTAAATTGCATGATGTACTTGGGTAAACAAAGTGGCACATAAATCCTCTGGACTTTTTTACCAGTGTGAAAATTTTCACAAATTTGTTGTGCTACAGACACCAAGTGCACCAAGTTCGCAAGTGCATGTCTGGCTTGCATCATTTCCGTAACCTGTCCTCTTTTTACCAATAAAGTTTCCAAACAGCCCCAAAATAAAATGTTCATAATTCAACTTAAAGGAGACCAATTATGCCCTTTTTCGAAGTCTTGATTTTTGTGTTTGTGGTCTACTAGAATGTCTTTCATGCTTGATTTTTTCATTTTTCACATATTTTACATTGTTGCAGCACCTCTCTTCTCAGTCTGTCAGTAACGCTCTGAAGTGTGTTTCACCGAAAGCATCCTTAGCCAACTATGGTCGCAAGTTCCATTGAACTCCATTGGTAACGACAGAACTTACGACCATAGTTGGCTTTGGGAAATTCACCTCTGTTTAGTTCCTGTCACTATGAAGCCTCTCCTTCTGAAAAGCGCAATGTGCTCTGATTGGTCAGCTGGACCAGTGTGTTGTGATTGGTCAACTGCTTCGAGCATGTTTCAGAAATGCCATGGCCCTTACCATAACCGCAAATTTCGAAACACTTCTGACACAACTCAATCAGCTAGGCCTCGTCCCATTTGATCGGGATCGCCTTGATCGGGAATTATTTAAATGAGAGGTCTTGTGACGTGTTCGTTTCCGGAAGAAAACTCAAGACTAAAATGGAGTTCAGAAACAGTGCGCACTGATATAGATAATAACTCCCTTTTATGTGACTTTGTGCTTTGTAACTTTGCAGATCTTTTTCATGCTCAAACAGCAACACTGCACACACAAAAAGTAGATTTTTTTTTTTTAAATACAAAATATGAAGCATTTATGGAAGGACATAAGATTTGTTGTACCATTGTGAAAATATGACAACAGACACTATCAATCAACAATATAAAAAATAAAATTTGACCAAAAAAAAAGTCTAAATTCAACTGCATTTTGTGATGCATTATGGGTAAACACATAAGCTTTGAGTGTTTCCGTACCATGTGTAAAATATATTCATCACAAACGACGTGCATGTTCTCAGACAGACCCGCGCGCTCTCGGCTTCCTCAAAAGTCTTTCAAAGAGCGACACGAGTAAAAGTGAGGCATCGTTTTGTTTTGGAGGACGGAAATAAATTCCTCAGTGGAATTGCACAAACTTTCTTGTGGGTGACCCTCTCCCTGCGCCGCAGCTGCAGCGGGAGGAGTAATGGAACGAGAGCTTTCCAGCAGTTAAAGACAAAAACGGCATCTTTCGCAATTGTTCCCTGAAGCGAGATTACTCCCTGGGGCTGAGATGGGTAACCTCGCCATGCCTCCCTTCGAATTTAAAAGACTGCAGATTAATAAATCATAATCCCCAAGTTACTACGACAACCCAGGACTGTTCCGTCACCTTTTTTGTGTTGGATCTCAAACCTGAAATCCCAGGAGGCTGGGCACATCCAGGCATTTATAAGGTGTGTGTGTGGGGGGAAAAAACAAACAAGCGGAATAAACCTCAGCGGGCCCTCTCGCGCAGCTCCGCGCCCAGGCTCCCTCGCTCTACCTCGTGTCAAACATGGGTTTGAATGGCTCAGGCGTGGTATTCCTCTTCCTTTCTTTTCTTCTCTCTTCTTTTCCCTTGCTACACATATTTAGCTGCCACTGGGAACGATGCTCCAGGTGTTCATTGACTTGCATGAAGACAGAGTTAAGTTCTCACGCTTCTGTATGCGCTGGCAAAAACCTGACATGCGAGAATCGATCTGCTGTAGTTAATATGCTCGCAGCATTCTTTCACCTCAGTGATAACTGTCTCTCGCAAAAAAGAACAATGTCTGTTTTACTGAGGAACTTCCAATGATTGCAGGGCCGGAGGAAATTAGATTAATACGAGTCTGGCCCCACACCTCATAGCAGTTGGTTTAAACAGATGTAGAAGAAGGTGAGAGAATGGACTGAGCGAAAGAGACAGGAAAAGAGAAAGAGAGAGTCGCTCGGAAGCCCACATGGCAGCGCTCGGAGGTGTCGGGCGAAAGTGAGGTGCTGTCGTTTTCAAGGACACTCCGTATCCCTGGGTACTTGTTGAAGAGGAGGAATTTTATTAACCCCAGTGGCTCGGCCTTCCATTTCTTCATCTCGCCGAAGCAAAAACCGTCAAACCATTATTACGCATTGCTTTGAATGGCGAGAGCTAATTTGACTGGGGAGAAATTGCTCTACGCGAGGTCAAGATAATGCCACAACAATAGCAGAAATGGGCCATCGTAAAAATAACTGGACAGGTAGAACAAAACTTTTAGAAATGCAAAGTGCCCCATTTTTTCTGGGACAGCATACACCAGCAAGACTAGATAGAGTGAGCCCCATTGAGTATAAGAGAAGCAAGTGATTATACTCCAAAGTGAAGTGAACGACTGAAGCGGAGATACAAAAGTTTCGGCAGTATTTTTAAACTTTTGCAGACGAGGTGACTTTAAAAACTCTTTGGTTTTAAAACATCTCTGATAAATGTGAGTATAAAACTGCCTTATCATGGAAATAAGGGTGTCTATACACCAGAGTTTAAGGTGCGTCAAAGAGGACGGATCAACGGATTTCATGTAGGATGGTGCGTAAAAACAAGGATTTTTAGAAAAGGACTAACAGATATGATGCTCCACTCGACTAAAAGTTTAAACATAGCGCACTCTGACATCAATTGACCAATGACAATTTTAGAGCAGGATATTCTTTTGCTCAAATTTTGATTTGACTCAAAACAGACTATGCATTCCTAACAGTTCTGTCTTGTTTTTCAGTAAAATGTATCTACACATACTTGAAATATGTAAAAATGTGTAAGATGAGACATTTATCTGTTAGTATCATATCTGATATCTGATATGATAGCATCATATCTGTTAGTCCTTTTCTAAAATCCTTGTTTTTACGCACCATCCTACATGAAATCCGTTGATCCGTCCTCTTTGACGCACCTTAATGACACCCTTATTTCCATGATAAGGCAGTTTTATACTCACATTTATCAGAGATGTTTTAAAACCAAAGAGTTTTTAAAGTCACCTCGTCTGCAAAAGTTTAAAAATACTGCCGAAACTTATTTTCAGAAAAAGTAGCTCAAATGAAGTAATTATGCTTTTACCAAATTATCTTTTATATAAATATCTCAGCATGCATTTAACAATTTAATGAGATTCATACTTAAAACAACAAACAATTTGACAGTGTGGGAGAGAGAAATTATTGAATTTACTGTTACATACATGTTACATTCCATTCCATTTTATACTTGTTTTGTATAATAAATAAAACAATATATTGTTTTAAAAATTCATTTTTCCTTCAAGAAAATGTATGAAGAGGTCAGATGCAAAAGCCTCCAAGTGCCATCTGAAATTTTCTTCTAGAATGATCATTTTTATAAAGCTTGTATAAAGTAATTTCACTTAAATGACAATTAATAGGTAATTTGCATTGCCATTTAAGTGAAATTATTGAACTTAACTATACAAGCTTTATAAAAATGATCATTCTAGAAGAAAATTTCAGATGGCACTTACAGGCTTTTGCATCCGAACTCTTCGTATATTGTTTAGCAACACTATAACGATAATTAATTTGATCAGCGGAAAGACTTTTTCCAAGGTCATTGTGAAGAGGTAAACTAATTCCTGGTTTTCAAGTCATTCCAAGATTCCTCACTGCCAATAATATCTACACCTCGATGCTTCTGTACTAAAACTTCTGCGAGGAGACGGTGCCTTTCCTCATGTCTTTGTCGTACAGGACATGGCAGTATGACAACATCCTGACAACCCTCCTGCTCTTCACGGGCGACACGAGACTTCAGTGATCCACTATAATTAACCCTGGTCCGAGTCCAGCCCAGGTAGAGAGTGAAAGAGCAGAGACTGCCAACGCGTCTGCCAGACGGTCCGCATTCCCCAGCGGTCCTTCTCTGCGCAGGAGACGCTTTGACACTCTCCTCCGTGTGCCTGTGTGTGATAGATTTAGCAGACAGCTCCATCCCAACGTTCTCCATCTGCGGCAGTCATTATTAGATCGTCGGCAGGGTGACTCCCCGGTCCTGCCCCGCAGTCTCTTTGTGAAACAAGAATCGCACCAGTTAAATGAATAAAGAGCACGTGAAAGGATTTGGCTACTCTTTGAATATCAGACTTGGGTTTAAAGCTGGGCAGAAAACAGTCAGACAAGAGAGACAAAAATGTCCATATCAGAGATGTTCAGCTCCTCTTTCAGGGCGGAGGAGCATGGAAAGGCGCGCAACGAGAAAACAATGACAAGTTAATTATGAAAGACAAAAATGGCGGTGAAAGATTAGTTAGTATTCAAATCCGTTTCTATGTCTGGGGATGAGAAGCGGGAAAGGCTTAGCAATGCTTAAATATCTGCGGGCGAAAAACACTTCTATTTTGCCTTTCAAGTCCTCCCTGTACAAATTCACTCTGCTTTTTATTTGATATCACCACTAAAAATGATGTCTGGGGATGGACGGAGTCCATAAGCTGCTCATTGTCTTCAGTTTGACCAGGTGCTTGGCACCAAATCGCACCCTTCACACTGCCAGCAGCGGTTGGCTTCAGAGCAGGTCTGCAAATATATCATTCTCCTCCAGTCCTGCGAGGAAATCGCAGAGGAAGTACATTTCAAACAGGTATAACAACAAGGAGACTACCGTAATGATTTCTGTCAGCTAGCCGTGCACTTTTGGGACGAGAAGGACTGAAAACGTCTGATTATCTCAGTCAAAGTGATCTGAAATCCCCCCCAAAATATTTTTTACATACTAGCAGTTGTCTTCTGTGTATTAAAATGAAATATGAGAAAGTATTTTAACAGGGAAAAAGGCTACACTTCAGCTTTAAATAAGCCATTACCTTAGTAGGTTCATTTTCACTGTCTGTCTCTGAGGCGCTATCAAAACATTGCTCTGTTTGTATGAGAATTCCGACCAGCCAGTCATAGCAACAATGGCTCGACCAATGGCATGAGCTTGGGGCGGGGCTATCTGCTCTTCTGACCAATTGCAGACAAGGAGTGTTTGGGAAACACTTTTGAAACAATCATTATTTTTTTCAATTCTGTTTTTGTTTGAGAATTCCGACCAGCCAGTCATAGCAACAATAGCTCAACCAATGGCATGAGGTTGGGGGGCAGGGCTTTCTGCTCCTCTGACCAATTGCAGACGAGTGTTTGGGAAACTTGGTGAAGATAGTTGCATAGAAACTACACTTTAGTTCAGATTTAAAAAATAATAAAACTTATTTTTCTTCAGTGACTTTCCTATTGCACCTAATAATTTTTTTTTTAATATAACACCAAATAACCAAACATACACCCTTAATCACCCATGGGACTTAAAAATACAGTCCAGTCTCTCTCTTTTGTTTGGCTGCTCTTTAGCTACAGCACACTCAGCAAATAAGATAAGAGCTCAAAATTAAATTATGTAGCACTAAACAAGATAATAATACAAATCCTACAGAAAGAACAGTGTGTTGAAGAAGTCAACCATGCATCTGCGCTCCAACAGGCAGCTAATTTATTAGCACTACAACTGCTGAATTTAAATACACTGACAAGTTGACCCACGTGTTGAGAGGAATCGCTAGCTTGCATTATTCCTCTCAAATAATCTCAGAATTACACCTACCTAATGGAAGAGACTATGACAGAAAAAAAAAAATAGCAGAACTAAATTTGTTTCTTGAAATCTAGAAAAAGAAAAGCAGTGTCCCAGTCTAAACTGTACAGTAACCTTTATAAATACCATGGTTATGTTTATCTTCTGAGTCTAATATTATATGTTCTTGACACATAAGTCCTTCAATGCTTATCACAAATGCAGGGATACTGTGCTATTGTATTCCTGGACTGAAAGTATACAGTGTTCATGTACAATCGAACCACAAGATATAACAAAAAATGCCAGGGTCAGAAATCAACCAAATTATGTTTGGTTACATTAATTGTTTATGGACATCTGCATTAAGGGTTACAGCAAAAATAAATCAGTAAGTTTTTTTTTTTTTTTTTTTTTTTTAACAAATGTCACAGTAAAAACATTTATAATATTCCTAAACTTAAAATGCTTTTCCTAAAAAATGATCATGGTTTCCTCAAAAATATTAAGCAGCACAACTGTGTTCAACATTGATAGCAATAAATGTTTCTCGAGCAGCAAATCAGCCAATTAGAATGATTTCTGAAGGATCATGTGACACTGAAGACTGGAGTAATGATGCTGAAAATTTAAAATATATTTAAATAAAAAACTGTTCCTTTAAACTGTAATAATATTTCACAATATTACTGTTTGATCAAATAATCGTAGCCTTGACAAGGTGCTGTAAAATTATACAAAACATTAGAAATAAGCTGCACCTCTTTCTATTGGTCTGGTTGCAAGGCAATAACAAAGTCTGACTTTTATGAGCAGGATATTTTAAATGAACTGGTTGAAAAGATTCAATTCCTTTAAACGTACTAAGAGAATTTTTAATAGAATCATTAAGGAAGTTGAACTGATGTGTGCAACCAGAATCGTCAAATTTCTTATGGTTCCCATTCCTAGAAATCAATCACAATGTTAAAAATTAAAAGCTTTGATTTTTGGGGGGGAAAAGACCTGTCACAGTTAGTGTTTTCATGATTAAATATTGATATCATAAGCTTCATCTGAAAAAAACATACAGGCAGCAACATAGAGTGTAAGAAATTGCTATTATGCCAACCTCTGCTAACCTCTCAATCTCACAACTCTTTTTTGGCCTAGCATTAAGAACGTATGTTCATGCCCAAACTTTGACACATTTAGATGGTAAATCTTACAAAACTCCCACAAGATTTGCATTCGCTGCTAACAAGATTAGGGTTATAGGATATATAAGAAATCTTGAAGAACATGGGTTACCATCTAAACACAAAAGTTCAAGTTTCATTTATTGATCCTATTTCCACATCTTTACCTGTCCTATCTTGACAATCGCCTACAGTAAATTCTTGTTTTCTGAAGCAAATGCTCCCTAAATGAACCAAACAATAATAGAGGCCAGAGAATAAGGTATTCTCCAAGAAGTTTCTTTTGATAACCATCTTGTTGATTTGGTTCATTTAAAGAGCTCTTGCTTCAAAAAACAAGATTTTTTTTTGTGTGACACTTTTATTGCTCAGCTCCACAGGTAGACAAGGGTGTTAAAATCCTGAATGTTATGTGATATGCAATTACAGCTTTGGTGCATTGTGAAGACGATAAGGACAAAAAGAGTGGCAGTGAACTGATTCCGTGTCCATGGCGTTGGGTCAAAAAAGCCTCAGCGTTTAAAAGGAAGGTTATAAATACTCTGTGCACTCTGAGTCAGCTGTGCACAAAATACCCTTCTGTTCCTCATGTCACCTCCTGGTACCTTCACGCTATGTGGACATATCGGAGCAGTGAGGGAAGGAGGGATGAAGAGAGAAGGAGAGATGAGAGGGAATGAGGGGGAACCAGGGGGTGAGGGATAAATTAGCCAAACCACTTAGGTGATTTCAACTAAAATTAGCTATACTGCCTGTGGGCTCCATCAATTCTCAACTTCATGAAACTCTGACAAGCATGGGGCAACTTTCTCCCAGCGCCCCGGAGAGGCGCCGCCTCGCTTCCCTTTCCTCCTCCTTTTGTGGAAGATTCTCTCCTCCGCGAGCAACATCTCCCGACATAAGAATCGGATGGACGGACGGACTGGTCGACTAGTATTCTACGCTACCTTTAACATTTTTAGCTTATTTTTCCAACAGTTACGATAATATTCCCGAAGAATGCTGTAGGACCAAAAGGTGGTCGCACCGCGATACCACAGAAGGACCATTTTTGGTAGGGGTGCACCAAAATAAAAATTCGATGTTAATACAAATACTATGTGTGTGGACATACTACACTAGTGTTGACGTACTGTTTTGCGCATACTACATAGTAGGGAAGCATTCGATTTTGGACACTTTCTAGAAGGTGTATTAAAGTATATTGAATATAAATTCTATTGGAAAGTGGCTCTCCCGGAGACGAATTGCACACTTTTGCCCTTTAAGAAAGATGTTTGCTTGGGGTCTGATCGTACTAATGTAAGTATTCATGGCTATACAAGGTTAACTCGTTGACTAGTCATTCAGATGACCGTCTACTTCCAAAACATGTAGTTTTGCACATCACTTGCACCGCCTGCAAAGCAGACCATACGGCTTTACGCGGGACATTCGCAAGATTCCCGAGATCGGGCCTCCCAGTGGGACTAGGGATGGGCATGTTTCATTCAGTCCAAACGGCACAGATGTGCCCATAAACCCGCGTCACGGCCCGTCTCGGAAAAACGCACCACGCTGTATGATTAAGGAAGACAAATGACTGTGAAGAGCTGTTCTCTCTCGGCCTCTGATTCAAAGAGACGGTTGAGTGAAACCACTCTCTCCGAGACTGCACCAATATGTGCCGCTCTGCCTCACATGCCCACTGCCTCTCTCTCTCTTTCCCAGGTGTTCCTTCCGTCTGTTGACTCACTCTGAGCTCGTAGAACTGAAACCACATGCTTTCATTCCTATCTTACCTCTACCGGGTCATTCGACGAAACGGGCGCCATTTGTCTTCTTACGTGTGTAGGGAAATATATAAAAAAAAATATATCTGATGGAACATTTGCTGTTTTACAGTACTTTTCGAAATGCAAATCAAGAAAAAGCCAGTAATTCCATTGCCCTTTTTTGGCCTTTCTTCACCTCTGTTTCCAACTTCTCCTTGCTATATTACCAAATATACATCATTTTCTTGAACAAATGTATAGCTTTGTCCACAGGTTATGCGTCAACCCAGTTGCAATAATTTTTTTTATTATAAACTAAACTATAAAATTAAAAACAAAAATCAAGTGAACTCCAAAGATAGGTTAAAGTCTCCTCTTTCTTTATAACTCAAAGACTTATGATTTACAGTAGCGGACGATCTTAAAATGTCAACTCCGTTACTATGGAATTTGTATAGCAAGCAAATTATATTTGAAAGTTAGTTGTTCTATATTTGAAATTCTAGTTCTAAAAAGCACATTGTAGTTTCACAACCTAAAACACAAGCAAAACCTAAACCGTAAATCTGTCACCCTGTTACCGTAAACGTGGTGTCCTTTTACAAGGCATAATTACATACATACAAAATTTCTACCAAATGCAAAATAATAATAATAACAACAAAAATTGTCCTATCAAACTGGAGTCACCCATTTCAATAGAATGACCATTTCGCTTCCTCAATTCTTCAACCGTTTATTGGGGTCATTTCCATTTTAATAGGGGTTGTTCCACCTGTGACCCGAAATGCTGAATCATATTAAATTCTACTCCAAAAGAATGTCAGTGATAGGTCTGTCCTTGAGGTGTACCACTAGGATGTGTCCACCCTTCAAAATGAAAAACCGGGCGGCATATGGGGCAACGTTTATGCCCACCTGGTTCCCACAGGCGCCCTCTCTCTTTGCCCATGCCAAATGGCCAGTCTTAGTCTGTATCTTAGCAGACAGGTGGCCAACCTGCCCTGAAAAATTAATTTCACATTTATTGTTAGTGTGTGTCAGGCCTCTCTCTGGACAGCTTGTACAATGGGCCCGTATCCCATATGGTGCCCGATGTAAACCAATTCATCACCAATTCCAGAAAGATAATGATAGGTCAGAATATTCTGATTAATATTCAAATCTACTATACTGTATAAAGCTTAATTAGAAGCACGTGTGAGTTGTGCAATTTAAAACTGTTAATTTTCTGCAAAAATGGCTGTGGGAAATCTTAATGTTATCCAGTGAGCGCACACTCATACGTTTGCTCACAACAAACACAAAAGGGCAGAAAATGTGCTGCTTTGACTCGCTATGACATATAATCAGACACGCGTACATGGATATAGGGGGGGGGGGGGGGACCTGACAGCTTTGGTTTCCTGCCTGACTGCCTAACCAGACCCACAGACCCCAAACAGATGAAGATGAAGACATTTCCAACTTAGTGCGTAGCGCGTAGTACACGAAACTGACCTATTCCTTAATCGCTTTTAATGAAGACAATGTGAGCCTGTGGTTCCGCTGAGACAGCGCGCTTAAGCGGCTCCCTGATCGCCCCGGCCGTGAACAGACACGAAAAATGAAGCTGATGAATCCTAATTCAGGAACTGTGAATTCTGAATTGCTCTCCTCCCAGTGTACCTTTCCCCCACAGACTCCCATATCCGTTTGTCAAATTAATGGGAATATTACTCCAATTAAAATGTCACATTTAACACGAATTTCATGTGAGATGACGATGGCTTTGTGGGGTTGTTCAATTATTCAGTGCAGGAAGAACCACTGCCAAAAATCATAATTATAAAATTGCACGAAATAATTTATTTAGACAATTTGGTGTGATTAAATATGACAGATTCATGATAGTAACCCAAACAAAACTTCACACTGGACAGAGCCAATACTAAAGTGGGTTTTATTTTAATTTAATAAGAGTGAACATAATAAGGAATCTAAGAGCCGATGTTTGCAGTTAAATAAGAAATATTTTATTGCTTTCCTAGTGCTATGATTTAAAAATGTCTTACAGGGTGATATTATATCAGCAAAGTTATCGTAAGCCCATGTCTGATTTAAGAATCAAATGGCATTAAAGTCAACATGAAACAGCATTCAAAACCTTTTATATTACCGAAAAATGTGAGATATTTCCATAATATTCAAAGGAGGAGGGAAAAATTGCACTTTTATTAATTTTATTCATCGAGAATCTACTGGAATGAGAAAATTGGTCAATATATAATCAAGGGTCCAATCAAAGTATTACAAAAATGTTGCATTTTTAGGGCTGCCAAAGATAATGTTAAGTAGGGCTGAATGATATATCGAAATGATCAAAATATTGCAAATGTACCTATTATGATATGCATATCGCAACGGCTTGAAATAACAATGATTTTAATACTTCAAAAAATTATGAAAAGTAGATAAGACACAGATAGACTGTGCACATGACAGTTACATACATGTTAAATACTTAATATTGTTAAGTGCAATAAGCCACGGAAAATAACTTGATGTAGTCGTAACGCGCACAGAAAGCCGTCTCTCGGACAGCATGCAATCCCGAATTCAGTTTTCTTATGCAGCTTATATGACCAAATACACATACATTTATGTCAAAATACCTGTCTTGGCTAGTATTCATGTAAACACAGTCGGTTATGTCTTAAAGGAGAAGTTCACTTTTGAAAAAACTTTTGCTGATAATTTACTCACCCCCATGTCATCCAAGATGTCCATGTCTTTCTTTCTTCAGTCGAAAAGAAATTAAGGTTTTTGATGAAAACATTCCAGGATTTTTCCACATATTATGGATTCCATTGGGACCCAAACGGTTCAAGGTCCAAATGACAGTTTCATTGCCGCTTCAAAGGGCTTTAAACGATACCAGACGATGAATAAGGGTCTTATCTAGCGAAACGATCGGTCATTTCAAAAATAAATAAAAAAGTTTAAGTTTTATAAGCACAAATGTTCGCCTTGCTCTGTTCTGTGATGCGCGTTCGTGACGTCACGTAATACGCAATTACGTTGAAAAGGTCAAGTTTGATGTGTTTACAAATGTGCGAAAGGAGGACCATATAAACATTTTCAAATGTATTTGTGTCAGTTTATCGTTTAAAATGCCCATTTCGTGTGCGCATCCTGAGTGTTTTAATATTAAAAAGCCAAAAAGAACATTTTCTTCAATTTTTCAAGCGTGACCTTTTCAACGTAATTGCGTATTACTTGACGTCACGAACGCGCATCACAGAACAGAGCAAGGCGAACATTTGTGCTTATAAAACGTAAACTTTTTTTTTTATTTTTGAAATGACCGATCGTTTCGCTAGATAAGACCCTTATTCATCGTCTGGTATCGTTTAAAGCCCTTTGAAGCTGCAATGAAACTGTCATTTGGACCTTGAACCGTTTGGGTCCCAATGGAATCCATAATATGTGAAAAAATCCTGGAATGTTTTCATCAAAAACCTTAATTTCTTTTCGACTGAAGAAAGAAAGACATGGACATCTTGGATGACATGGGGGTGAGTAAATAATCAGCAAAAGTTTTTTTAAAAGTGAACTTCTCCTTTAAGTGAACGTAAACATTAGAGAGAGAAAACGAGTATATTGGATCCCTGATATAATAATAACATACATATACATATACATATATATACATTGTATGTCGTCAAACACGTCTTCAAAATATTCTGCTTAAAATGTCTCTCTTATCAAAAATATTTTTAATATGTAAATACTTAAAAAAAAAATGTATAAATAATACTGTGTACTTGAAAAGAGTAAAATCACACAAGAACCAATTTGATTTCATAGTACTATTAAGTCCCAAATGGCACATACCGATGGCTAAATGAAGATATCTCTATGATTTGGCATCTTGCTACAGCTGGTTGCCTGTTTATCAGCTCTACCTGCGAGGCGAGATCCTCTCTGTACGTCTCTGCAGTCCTAGACACCGCTGAGCACCTGTAATGTGTCAGCAGTGCCGTTCAGTCAGCCTGCCAGACGTACAGGGGGGTCAACCTAAATTAAAACCTTTTGATCGCCCCGCTGTTTGACATTAGAAACCTCACTTGCCACTTTTCACCAATTATGCAACCGTCAACATCTGTTTGTTCCTCGCCATTTTAACACTTGGCCCTCGAAGCTGCAATGTTACGCAAGAAAGCCGCCCATCTCAGATCTGGGTCTAAACTAAACATTGCGACTCACCACAAGTAGCGCTAACAATAACACGGGCCGTTCTGGATGTAGATGTTAGACGAAAAACCAAACCCGAGTCTCGCTGGAACAATAGTGCGACTTTCTATATAGTTCCTGCAGGAAGAGAGTTAACTTCAACACGTATGAAAATAGATTTATTTTCCTCATGACCTCCACTCTCTCCCGCTCAGGCTGAATTCTTTGCAAATATATGCAGACAAATGTTCCCATCTCTTAGGGGAACATTCTCCAGGAATATCAGAGCGTTCCTTACCACACATTATATTTTGGGCTTTATCTATTGTTTGTGTCTGACAAGGTGCTTCACTGAATCGGTCGGGCTGTTATATCAAATTCAGTGTAATAACCTCCGGCCTACTTTCCGGAGAAGGAAAAAAAAATGAGAGAGAAAGTCGGAAGACAAGGGAGAAGTTACGATGAATAAGAGAGGAGACTTCCAAGGACACGCTGGACTTCCTAATGGAGTCTCCAGGAGCGGCGATGTTGGCCCGGAACGAGGTGAACAGGACAAACGGGATTCCTGGCCAGGCGCGGAGGAATGCCAAGGTCAAAGGTCTAAAACATCCCATGCTTGCTTTGCTTTGCTGTGAGCGAGTAAAGGGAGCATAACTGATTGAAAGAGCTTGAATGCTTTAGGTACATCAGCACCAATAAAATCACGAGATTTATAACCAGTTTTATTACAACTGCTTAGGAATGTTAGCTTACAATACAAGGGTTTCTACACGCACACAAAACAAGCCTGTAAATTCAGTTATAATACAAAAATATGGAACTTTTGACGGTTTGTTTTGTCATCTGCACAGATTACAGCAGTGTTTTGATGGAACTCTGCGAGTTGAGTGCGTTGAAATGCACATGCTGTTGTTTCTGGCGATGGCTGAGGCTCATGGGAGATTTATGACACTTTAGAAATATATAGCTTGTCAAGTGGAGACACTTTCAACAGAAAATGCTTATTTTCCCTATTAGACCTCTCCGGCGCACTTCAGAGGCACGCGCGCGCGCTCGCGCATCAATGGACTACATCAAAAGCTGCTCAAGAGTAATAGAGTGGCAAATGCTTCAGAACACAGAACTGTAAATGAACACAGACCTGCCTGGATTGAAGTTTAAGCACAGCTCACACATTCTATACAATTACAGATGAAATAAAATGAAAGAACAGTACTTTCTGACCATAATATAACACTTTACACTATTAACTAGGACTTTTGCCTCAATAAACTCCTAATTTACTGCTCATTGACAGTTAGTAAGGTAGGTTTTGAAGCGTTTAAGTTTAGGTACAGGGTAGGATTAAAGGAGAACTCCGGTCAATTTTAACATTGAGCTCATTTTTTTGTACATTTGGAGTGCTGTCAGTACAGAGAACAACGACAAAAATCGGTGTTGCCTACACCGTGTTATCCTCTTTTTAAAATTTGCACCCTGTTGACTTCAATGGGGCAATGTTTAAACCTGCTTTTAGGCTCTTAACATCCTTGATGTGTCATTACAAGTGCACAGGTCATGTGAGTGATTCCTTCAGAGTGAACACGAGTGAATCTGACTGCAGTAGATGTGAAAGATAAGAATAAAAATGATGTTATTTAAGCCAGCGCAAATACCTGTATTTACATCCTGTTTTCGGTCGAAGTCCAAAGTAGTCGATTGTCGAGTTCACGCGCGTGATCATAGGTAACTAAACCTATGGGCGTGAACTCGGCAATCGACTACTTTGGACTTCGACCGAAAACAGGATGTAAATACAGGTATTTGCGCTGGCTTAAATAACATAATTTTTATTAATATCTTTCACATCTACTGCAGTCAGATTCACCGTGTTCATTCTGAAGGAATCACTCACATTGGCTGTGCACTTGTAATGACACATCAAGGATATTAAGAGGCTAAAAGCAGGTTTAAACATTGCCCCATTGAAGTCAACAGGGTGCAAATTTTAAAAAGAGGATAACACGGTGTAGGCAACCCCGATTTTTGTCGTTGTTCTCTGTATTGACAGCACTCCAAATGTACAAAAAAATGAGCTCAATGTTAAAATTGACCGGAGTTCTCCTTTAAGGGATGTAGAATATGGTCGTGCAGAATAAGGCATGAATATGTGCTTTATAAGTACTAATAAACAGCCAATATCCAAGTAATATGCATGCTAATAAGCAACTAGTTAACAGTGAGACTTGGCCCCCTAAAATAAAGTGTTACCAAATAATCAATTACAACTTCAAATGGTATACTTCTAGAAAGAGTTAGTTATTATAAATACTTAGGTATATGGATGGATGAAAGATTAGCATTTGACGTACATATTGTGATAAAATTAGGTTTCTTCTATCGTTTAAAAAATTGTTTTCCATGTGAGGCCCGGAAGAAAATAGTAGAGAGTGCATTTTTAGCTATAATTGATTACGGTGATGTTTTATATATGCATGCAGCTACATCTCTACTTAGAAAATTAGATTCTGTGTTTCACGCAGCTTTACACTTTGAGTCGCGGACACATCATTGCATTTTATATGATTCTTTAGCTTGGTTATCTGCACATCAAAGGAGAAAGCTACATATGTACTTATTTATTGCAAAAGCTCTTTTAGGTAAATTACCCTCTTATATATCAAATCTTTTCATTTATTACTATCGCACTAGATCTGGATCTCATATTCGGCTAAAAGTCCCAAGGGTATTGTCAGAATCTGGTAAAGGTGCTTTTTCTTTGTATGCTCCTTGGGCTTGGAATGAATTGCAAAATGCACTTAATCTAGATGCACTTCCAACCCTGAGCACTTTTAAACGTCTCTTGCACAATGCTTTAAAGGACACTTGTGATTGTTTTTCTTGATTTGCTACTATATATTTAGTTCTTGAATGTGTAAATTGTGGTATTGTCATTTTGTGATTCTCTTGTGTGAAACTTTATGTGCTTTATGTCTTGATCAGGTCTCTCTGGAAGAAGACAAAGTAATATCCCAATGTGATTCTCCTGGTTAAAATAAAGGAAATAATAATAATAATAATAATAATAATAATTCAATCAACTTGAACCAGTAATATTGTAGAAAATATATATAAAAATGAAGTATGTTTGATATGTATATAACATTAACATAACTGTTTTGACTGTATTTTTGATCAAATAAATGCAGCCTTGGTGAGTATAAGTATAAGAGTATATTTTTTTCACATCATCAGTTCATCAAAACAGTACATTTCCTGAAACTCAACTAAATTTGCACATATAGAGTAAATGTAAGTTTTATGTAAGTGATTAGAATGTCATCTCTATGGCGATTATGAAAAGCACATATTCCAAACACCTAAAATTCGGGTTGCTATCTGTCAAGCTTTACTACTTAGCATTTGTATCAAGTCAGTTTAAATGATTTAGCTATTTTTTAAGTGAAAAAGACATTTCTGTTACGGTCCTTGAATCTTTTTTCAATAAAAATGTGTACAAAATTATACACATTTTCCATCCCTAGTAGGTCCACTTTGTTCAACTGTAAAGTGGCCCTGGTTTGTGTAAATGTCTAGAGATATAGACATGGATAACAATCGTGAAAACATGTTTTAGTGCCAAACTTGACCCCCGGTATAGAGGTCTGATTAACCCATTTTAGCAAATGTTACGTACGCCATTTAATTTCAAACTACTTCCTCCTCTCTTGCTGCCATCTTGAGATTTGGGCCTACGACAATTCCATATGCCTCCATCAAAACAAGCACTCGAGGGCTTTATTGGTAAACCATCAACTTTTAGTTGAAAGTAAAACAAATGACAGACGTTCGGGCCCCTTGGCGTCACAGAGCTCGGGCATCGCAGCAAAGACATGCAGTTTCGACAAAAGCCCGGCCAAGCCTGAGCTGGATAGAGGTAAAAGACGCTCTTCCTCAAACGAGCGCATCGTTCTTCAAAAGCCTCCTGCCATTACCAGCTCATCATCAAGACACTTTACCCCCAGCGGTCCGCCTGGAGCTGCCGGCCAGCCCGCGTCCCTGCGAGGAGCTGCCGCGAGGGGCGAGATGGGGCTCGGACCCGATGGGTCCTCCGGGCCGGGTCCGTGCCGCACGGTTGAGGCCCCCGCCAATTCCCAGTCCAACTGTCACTGCTGGCACGGGCCTCCGCCCCTTCAAGCACATAATCTGTGCTCGCATGGCAGTTAAAGCCCTTCGCCATCATCGCACAGACCGTCCCCGTCACACACACACACATACGAGACAGCAGAGCATTGTCTGCAATTGTGCGCTTCTAACATCAGATAGGAAAGGAAACAAAAGAAGGCTACAGTGTTTCTTGTTTCTTGATCTATAACAGGAAAACTTTGGTGCATTTGTGGTCCCACGATTCAAACCGCACAAGAGCACTGATTCTAAAAATAGAGCGCTCGCATCGAGTTTTCTTATGTTACTACAAATAATAGATAAGGAAGACCGCACCCATGCAGATGTGAGTGGAAAGCATGGTAATTTGCTTGGATTCACTCAAAATCTTACCAGGATTGAGGAATTCGAGGATTCTAGGCCTTAAGATGCGGTCCCCATTAATGTTTATGAAACTAAATCAACTGGATTGGTCAAAAACAGACACTGAAAATTATTTTTGCTAATTAAATTTGGGTAATTCTGTCATTGTTCAAATTTGGGTAATTCAGAACCTTTTCAGGGTTTCGTGTTCATAGTTGATAAACCAGTCATACTGTCGTATCTGTATTTCAGATGAACAAATTAAAAAATTTGTGCATGAAATAGATGCTGACAGTCAAAACGTGTCAGGGGAGAAGACCTAATTGTTTCGGTCAATGATTTCGGCCAAATTTTGCCGTTTCAACTGAATATTTTCGGTAGTCGAATTGAGTCACTACCACTAATATAGGCAATTCTAACAATTCTTGTTCCAATTCCAAATCCACATAACTGTTCCATTAGTGATAATTTATTCTGTTCAGTGCTTGATTCTGATTGGCTGACAGACGTTCTAATGTGTTTCTAAAAATATAGTACCAGGTCCTATCCATAATTACAGTTCCATATCACTTTGCCAAATTACTTCAGTTAATAGGATGAAAATGACAAAATATTACATTTTATTTCCAAAAATACTTTTAATATGTATGGGAAAACAAGCTTTCTCCAATAACTGCATAGAAATGCTTCTTAAAATTCTGCTTTCAATTTAGCAACAGAGGCTAGAGTGACTTTTTTGGCTGTTTCTTAAAAATAACCTAAATCAGTAGCAGTAAATATATTTAGTTTTGCAAACAAGAATATATGCAGAATACTTGACTCTGGTCAAGTACCAGCATTGCATTTGCATGTAAACCAATTCAGATTTTAAACTCACGAATCATCTAAAACGCTTAGTTTGTCGCGATGATGCAGTAAATTAGACAACACTAACAGAACTGGATGTTAAGAAATCATTCTGATCCAGTTCTTGATATCCAAATCGAACAACGGATGAGAAAAAGCTTCCTTCAAAACAAACTAATTCAATCTACTCTCACAAATATCCTCAATAATACTGCAGTCTCATACTTTGCGAAGACGGCAGTCGATGTGTCACAAGGTGTCCGCCGACTTCCTGCTGCCATCCTTGTCTCCACATCTCCCAGTGACAGAGCGCTAATGTCACGCACATCCAGATGAGAGTGTGGCGCGTGTCACGTAGCGACAAATGGCCGAGCTCGCCATGCTCAGCCGTCTCCTTTAATTGGGTAAAACAAAGTAATTTGAGTGCAGCGCAGGGGGGCGTGAGGGGCTAAATGACAGGACAGAAGGTCAACGCTTCTCCCTTACTCCACCGAACGTCATCCACCAACACGCCCAGCATGATTTTGAGTTAATATTGAGATCTATTATCCAGCAGCCCTTCGCCATCTGCCCCGCACGTGCTCACCGGCTCAGGCAATCAACTGTACGTGCTGTGAGAGACAGGGCTACAGTGCATTTTTCAGCTACTGTATCTGTGCAATGCATTGTGGGTCTTTTTTTATCTTGTCATGCGGTTAGTCACGAAACTTCATCACATCTTCTGTTGCAGCATGATCTCTCACACTTTGATTGCTTAGTCTAAACCTAAGAACATAAATTCACAAATGAATAAAAAGGATCTCAAGTGCTTAACGGTAATGACAAGCCATGCAGTTTATGAAAGTTTTGCACCGGTTGAAGGACTGTGATTTGCCCTGCATTACCAGTTAAAAATACATACCAAATCAATCATATTTTGCATCAAAAGTGTTTATGAAGCTATGGATGTCTATTTTAATCTTGCTTGCTTGCAAAGTTTCTTTTTGTAAAGGAAAAACTGTTTTGTATAGAAAATTATAAAAACAGATGAAAAATAAATATTCTATCAAATATAAAAAGTCATTATGTATATTACAAATCGATATATTAGAGCTGCACGATTCTGGATAAATTCAGAATAACGATTTTTTTTGGTTTCAAACAGAGATCACGATACTCCCGCGATTCTGATTGGACAACTATAAAAAATAACATGTTATTTACTAGAGATTCTGACAAAATGTTAATTGCTGCAGTCTATTTAAAATGTTTAATTAATCTGAATGGGAAAAAAATCTGTTTGATTGAATGATTCAGTGACTCACTCATAATACACTTGTATCATTACTGAATGAATCAGCATTTTTTTTAACAAATCTCTTGAATGAATGATTCAATGTCAGATTCATTTTTAACATTCACTTATTATCGCAACCTCGTGGCGTAATTATGTAATCAATACAATTGTTATTTAAAGTGTCATTACTTTTAAACTACATTACTTCTGTAGACATCAGTATTGTTTTTTTCCGAACTATACATTTTTATCCCACTACTTCTTTGATAATATGAATATTTTTAACAGAAATAACATGATGTTGAAAATATTTGTGATTGTGAAGCGGTTTCATACCTGAACATGATAACTGCTCTCTCTGGATCAGCGGCAGCACCAGCGCAGATCTGAATGTTCCTGTGTTATTTTTGTCAAAGGTTTAATAGAAACAGGGGAATCATTGTCATTTAGGAATAAGATCGCATGGGTGTTTGAATCGAGATTCACGATCTTTTAACGATTAATCGTGCAGCTCTACGATACATACAGTCCTAAAAAGCTGTAGTTCAAGGCAAAAAAATGTGTTCTGCCCCTTTTTTTAAGAGGTATTCAAAAACACACTGACAAGGAAATACCCTGAGTAACAAGCTATTTGTGGTGAAAAGGCAATCGAGTGGTTTTCAAGGAACCTTTCCAAGAGCGTTCAATGGAGGGTCATGAAGAACAACGGCGGATCCTTTAGGGAGGTCAAGCTGGTGTGTCGACAAAGTATGAAGATTACACTGCTGTGAGATAACCGGAGCAGTGCCTCAGGTGCACACACACATTGCACACATTGGTTTCAACACAGTGCTATTTCCACATTCCTCTGGCCGCTGGCCTGCTCAGATGTTTCAACAAAGCAGCTGTGGTTTCATTGAAAGGAAGAAATAACAGAGGAAGAAAAATGTTTAGAGGAGTTACTTCAAACAGATGAATACTTCACATACCAAGTCCGCCACAGTGTGCATCAAAGCTATTCAAATTTGATATTTCGTTTTGTAAACCATGTCAAATTTACTTATAAATGCGGTGTAAGCTCATACTTGAACTACAAAAGAACATTCATGTCTCTCTTACCTAATGTACTTTAGTTATCTTAGAAAAGAGATGTGTTAGTGGTGTTTGCTAAGGCAAACAACACCATTTAGTATTGCTCAATACTTAGGGTAAAGGATTAGAACAACTGGTACCCTCAAATCACTTTTATAAGCAATCTGCCAATATTTGCCTAAACAAAACAAAAAACAACAGATTTACACTGAAAAAGGAACTGAGGTATAAGCATATCATAGAGAGTTTGGAGTGAGCACTTTTAACTTAGGCGAGTAAGTAACCACCAAGCACAAAAAAAACCACACACACAAAAAAAACACATTCTAAACACCTTAGCAACTGCAACGTCTTTCTCAATACCCTAGTATTGCGATGGCAAGTTACAGCTAATGTACTTTGCAGCTACTACAAATGACTGCCTGTGTATGTCGTTTTTCTCCCAAGTACAGCTCATGCTCAGATCAGGAGATGTGCAACGCTTTGGGCTATGTTGGCACAACCTTCCTGGGAATAATCCTTTAATGTGTCCCATGAATTTGCATGAAGCGTTTTGGTGGGGACGGGCGGGGTTGTTGCTCACCTATAAGCAAGTGTGTACCACAGGGCTCCGCGTTAGGCCCGATGCCTTTAGGGCTCAATCAGGTGTTATATGTCTGTTTTAGGACACCACCATCAATCTTCCCAAGTCCACTCACTCTCCCACGTGGGATCAAATCACCAGCCTCAAGTACGTACTTAGGCATCACGTCCCAGCTGCCAGCTTTTGTACTCTGACGGTACTTATTTGTCAGTTCTTTGTTATTCCCAGCATTGGTTTCTTGCCTGCACAGTCTCTGCAGAACAATTCGGTGCTAAAGCTCATAATGGAAAGCTGGTGTAAATGCGCCATCTTATTCAATCCGTTTCAAAGGAAGTTTCAACAGAGCAAATAAGCTAAATGACACTTTCATTTTTTCCACATCTAACTTTCACCCTGATGATTTCAACATGTGTTAATGGCTCACACCACAGAGCAGATCTACAGATGCCTTATTCCTCACTACAGCTGTCACAAACCTTAAACACAACAATTCTGATATGACAGTCTAAATCAGTGTTAACAAGAAACTATGCCAAATAAGCATGCCACATAAAAGCGGAAAAACGTATAGTTTGCATGACCAGACGCTAGTCATGCATGGCACATTTACATGCTACATTCATGACTCATTAGCTTTACTGAAGTCAGGGGTACTGAATGAATAAGTAATTTAGTCATCTTGACAGACTGAAGTATCGTGGAAGCAACTGTGCAATGCGTTTTTGTTCACCGAGGGGTTCTTTTTATTAGTTTTTCTCTTACGCCGTTGAGTGATAGAACACGCGTCAGTGAACATTAGGCCTCGGGCCACAAGGAGGGTGAAAGTGAGCGGGGAACCTATGTTGACACCTCGCTGGCTCCGTTAATCCGACCTGTGAGTGATGGCCGGGAGTTTGAAAGGCACTTTGTCCAATTAGAATCGTGCAGCAAATTTCCACCTGGCCCTGACAGAGATGAAGTGGCTTTTTTGAGAAGACACAGTGGCTTCCAGCCAGGTAAGAAAGAAGACCAAAAGGTTCTAGTCCAAGTAGCAATTAACAAACCTCTGGAAAAACCCCTGAATGCAAATTGAAATATGAGAATTCTCGCAATCAATTAAAACTAACGATTGTCATTCACCTTGGTGTGTTTCAAAGTAGACAAACTGCCATGTACTGTATACGCCACTGCGGCGGGTCAATCACTGTCACAGGGAAGGAAGTCGCGGAGCAGCGCGCAGCAAATGGACTCCCGCTGATACAAATGACAGATGTGTCTAATAAATAGCCTGGCACATAATAATTTCAACTCTACCCATTTTCTGCAGACCAGAGGTGTAATTTCAACCGTACAAATGTGAAAAATCAAACATTCATTCAACGTTCAGCTTATTCCCTCAGTGCCGTCGAGGTGGAAACACACTCACTGTGCCTGACTGCTTCGTGTCAGCCACTTTCATGCACATCATGCGTTACAATCATTCCCTAAACTAAATTAGGCTTATTTTTGAAGCCAATTTACAAATTAAACCTTTAAAAAAGTAAAAGTTCACCCAAAAAATATAAATACACTATAATTTATTCCTCCTCATGTTGTTCCAAAACCCAACGCTGCTACTTTTTCCATTATGGTTGTATACAAGACACTCATGATTTTATTATAATGACGTCCAAGTTGTGCCATATTGAAATTGTGAAGAATTGAAGTAAATAATGACATAAATTCATTACACAAAGCTATCCTATAACTTCTGAAGCTCTGGAAAATAAAATAGCACACAAATTGTATAACTTACTTTTATGCAGATTTTTGCATGAGCTTGATAGGTTGCAGTCATTATAAAAATTCATTGTATGGAAAAATTATTTCTTTATGTTCCAAGGAAGAAAAACAGCCTACGGGTTTAAAAAGACATGAGGATGAATAAATAATGACTGTATTTTCAATGGCTTGTGCTCCTAAGACGGCAAAACAGATGATTTGATAGACAAAATCAGAAAGTATCTTGCTGTTCAAATCGATGCATATCAAGATTAGTCACATTTGCATTCAGATCAAATTAACATAACCTTTCCCATCCCACAGATGAGTTTCAGAAGCTGTGTTGGCGAATTTCCTCAAACACAGTGGCACCATTGTGCTCCATCTAACTTTTTCTTCGTTAAAATGCAATCAATTGCTATACGTCTGCCAGCCATGTGGTAAAAACTTCAATCTTTTAATCTGAAATTAATGCAGTAATTATAATGGGGTCTCAGAAAGGAATCATTTCACATTTCAAAATCCTTGAGAATTAACTGATGGCTTCCATCTTCCTATTTCTGTGTGTCTATTTCTGTCTGTCACGTAAAAATAGGGTTTTAATAACCTGACATGGGGTTAATTATTGCATCCCGGGCGCCATATTAGGAAAATAAAGCGGTAAAACACTGATCGATAAGGCTGATAAACTTTGGCCTAAAGATGGAGGGATGTGATTGGTGCAGCAAACATGACAGAGGGAGAGTCCAATTCTCCATCACTGTCAGGGTCCAGTGGAAACGTCTTTCTCCATCACTGCTCGATCAGTTCCTTCCCCTAGTCATCTATCCACAAGCTGGGATTAACTATTCATTACGTAAAAGAGAAATCTCATTTTATGTTTATGACATCATATGAAAAAAGACTCAGTCACAAGTTAACAATCCAAAGTTTCCAACAGTCTCCGTAAATCTTAATTACTCAGAGGCTAATGATAGTGTTTCAGACCCACAGCAACGGTCTTGCGGTGCTTTGTTAGATTATTTGTTACAGTACATCATAAATAGAATGATTTGGATGGATGCAAATAATGCTCATAAATTACACACTTAACCTTTAAATTATGAATTTTTTTCGTTAACACTTTACAACATGGTCTCAATGCATTAACTAACGAGCTAACAATGAGCAATATATTTTTACAGCATTAATGTTAGTTAAAATACAATTATTTAATATAATAATCTTTAATATTTTTTAATACATATATACATATACATATACATATATATATATATATATATGTGTGTGTGTGTGTGTGTGTGTGTGTGTGTGTATAAGTAGTTTCAATATCATACTAGCTTTTCCTGTATCAAAATTGGTATCAAGGATTGTGAAATTTCTGTTATTGATCGCTGAAATTTTGGAATTATGACAACCCCCCTCAGCAGAAGAACGAAACTCATACAGGTTTGAAACAACTTGAGCGTGAGTAAATTATGACATAATCTTCATGTTTGGGTGAACTATCCCTTTTAACACTTGTGAACATGCCTTAATTTAACAATTTAACAAGTAACTAAAAGGATAAATGGTAGAATAAATGATGAAATCTCTGCCTGAGAGAGTTAAGTTGAAGGTCAGGAAGGACAAACCGAGTCCTCGGCGAAACCTTGTCCCCTCCCAACCGCTGTAAGACATTTAAATAAGAATGAACTAATGGATTCACATCCAATGCGACTCAACATGATTAATAGTTATGGGCATTGTTTAACCACTCTGGTCCACTGGTTCACTGTAATTTGTGAGGGGGGGGGGGGGGTTTAAAAGAAAAAACGAGAGTGGGTCTCTGATATTAATAATTAGCTGGCTGAATCATCACAGGAAGAGCCGAGTCTGTCCAAGCCTGCACGATTTTAATCAAAGATTGAAAATAGGAGCTGATTATAATCTGCATTGAGAAGTCACCGGGGGTGTTTGAAGAATACGACATGCCCGGATGTGAGGATAATTTGATTAAGAGCTTGCCGCACCTGAAGGGACAGAATTTCTGTCTCTTTTTAACTCTATTTACTGGATTAGGCGCCGCTTCTTAATCATATATGAATAATTAAGTACATTGAGTGACACTAATTCAAAACACAGCTTATCTTTTTGATCAGCCTGATTTTTATTTGTTAGGGGACCCAAAATTGTTTTAACACGAGGAGGATGAACAGTCACTTAACTTAGCCATCTGAACGCGTGTTAAAACGAGTCGAAATCAATTATTCGCCGAAATGGCTGAATAAATGAAAATTACATGCATGAAACACGTCTGGGGCTGTAAGACCTAAAAATTAAATTTGTTACAAGTGAGTGAAGAATAGGTGTTTGCGTAATTCATGAGACAAAGAGATAGGCCTACCGTAAAAAAGAAAGAAAAAAGTAAGACGCATAAATATGAGTTACAAGCCAGACGTTTGACTTCAATGACTCGGAATTCATGGCAGATACAAAACCGTCAAGCCAAGTTCAGGAAATGGCCTACTTTAGCATGTCCCTCCTGTCTCTCCATACTTGTTTTTATGAGCATGGTAGACGCATCTTGTGAGGGAACGTTTAAAGATGAAAAGCAGACAACATTACACAACATCTGTGTCCATTACAAAAGAGTATAACTAAATGGAAACAAAAATATTTAGCAGAATTCGGCTCATTTAAAGACCAGCCTGAAAGTCCTAAACCTCTAAACGTAGCTGCTACAAGACAAAAACAAAGAGAAATTGAGAAACTATTCACTTTCCATGATATTTTCCTCTTCATTTTTACATTTCTTTCCACGTTATTGGACAAATGACAACTCTACACACACACACACACACACACAAACTTAAAGCAAGATCAATTTAATAGAGAAACAACCGTATATATGATATAAAGCCTGGTCTTAGATAATGCATCTTAAATTTAAAAAACATTTAAAACATTAAGAAATTAAATTAAATATAATCTATAAAATCAAGTCTTAATATATATTGCATTGTTGTTTTAGTGATTTGGGGATGAGGCTAATGAGGCTAAATTAAAAACTACTAAATAATTTTGGTAACACTTTACAATAAGGTTTCATTTACTAATACTATGAACTAACAATGAAAAATACTTCTAAAGCATTTATTCATCTTGATTTCAACATTTACTAATACATAATTAACATCAAATGCTGTAACTGTTAATATTATTTAAATGGTCCTAATATGAACTAACAATGAACAGTTCTATTATTATTATTATTATTATTAACTAATTTTCAGAAAAAAAATAAAAAAAAATACTGTAACAAATGTATTGCTCATGGTACGTTAAGTAATGGGATCTTACTTGTTGCCAAACAAAAATTGTATTTTACACTGAAAAAAAAAAAGTTGCAGATAAAACAAAGAATATTGGAGTACGCTTTGCAAAACAAATTAGAATTCACAAATTTACAAGAAATTTCTGACTGGAAATTATTTCTAAATAGGGTTGCAAAGGGGCTGAAAATTTCCAGACACAAATTTTCTGAAAGTTTCCAAAAATTCTGGAAACTTTCCAATCTATTTCTAAACACTTTTTTTTTTTCAGTGTACTTTGAGTTGTCAATGTGGTAAAGTCCATCCACAACCCATGTACTTCCGCAATGTGACATTTATCCGAGCGAAACAGGATATTCAACATGAAAAAAAAAAAAAAATTACATATGAAAATAGAGTCAGATCAAATTAGGCCATGCAGAACCAATGCCTAGCTTTCAGACTATTGTTTAACAACACTATCCATTAACAGACAGCCAAAGTGAGGACAGCGGAAAAAAGCAAGACATAGAATTAAATGTTTCGAATGCACAGAAGCTCTGGTAATTCCTAGATAATAGTCTTTGCTCTTTACGACAGCTCGTTGAAATCTATACAAATTAGTCAGATTTCACAAACAAATACAATCTCTATGCATATTCTTTGATGAGATTGACTCTTCTTCTTTCTGGGTGCTTTCAAGTTAATTGATAGCACTAATTTTACATTAAAACAGACTGCAGCATTTTGCATTCGTTATCAAGAGTTGTTTTGGCTTACGGAAATTCCACTGAGAAATCCTTTCGACCTTGGTCACCCCATATGTCTCCTGTGAGGACCCAAAGGAAAGACCATTTCCAGGTCCTGCACCTCAGCGTCACGGTCCCCACTACACCACAGCCCTAGTTAGGTCACAGCCCCGCCCCACAACAGTAAATTTAGACCTCTTTAAAGGCTTCCCATAATGCATCTGGAGCGCATTAATTCATTACTATTTAAACTGTCTATCTCAGATACAGAACTTCTGTAAATGGGACGTAGATCTGAGATGTCCCCCGCCGCTGGAGATGTTGCATCAAAATCTGGTTCTTGTCGCCAGCTGAGGGGCATATTTGCCAGCCCCAGTTTGGCCACTGGTGACTTCAACTCCAAAATAAGCTCTCCCATCAGAGCAAAACTTTCAATTTAGTTCAAAGAGGGTAAACCTTGTCTAATTTGGATACCATTAATTATCCATGAAATATCAATATAGGAGATGTGGGACACTTCTTATGATTTTTAAACTGCATTTGAAGTTTACTAGAAGTAAGAGTTAAGCTACCTTGGGTGGTAGATATTTTGAAACGCTTGCCAAAATGTTTGCAAATGGCGCAAGAAACTTTTCGAAAAACTTTTCTAAGACCTAGTTTCCTGAAAAGCAAGGACTTTTCAAAGGCAACAAATTTCAGCGAAAACTGAAAAGGTTTTCCAGCTATTGCCACTGAGTAGATGACAAAATCACAGTGGATGTTTGGTTTGATCCGAAGTGTTCTTGTCCTTTATGGTGTGATTTTGTCATTGATGCATTCAGTCATAAAATAACCATTGGGCCTCATTTATGAAACACTAGCAAAACGAATTTAAGTGAATCGAAACATCTTGGTTTAATCATTAAACCACAATGTTTTAAACCATTTTTAGATAAACCGTCACAATTAATTTAATTAGTACGACTAAAACGTAAAACCATTTGAAAATCGGCAATGAATTTAGCGACTAAAACCATTTATAAAACTATTCTTACGTAAATTGTTCAAATCAATTAGCAGAGTGCAAACGTTCATAAAACCATTTTTATGTAAATCACAATTCAACAACTGAAGCCACTCATACAACTATTATTTAAACAATAAACTCATTACTCAAACAAATTATCAATCAGTCAATCAAATATTTAGAAAACAATTGAATAAATTCAATGTTTAGAACCATTGATAAAACCATTCGTACATAAATTGATACAATCAATTCAACAACTAAAACATTCATAAAACTATTTTTACGCAACTGTCAATCAATTTAAGTAAAATTATTTATTAAACTTGCCTTATGTAGCAGTCACAATCAATTCAATAGCAATTTATGCAAGATTCGTAAAGCACGTTTACGTAAATTGTCAATTTCTCTACCTAATCTTTCATACAAATATTTTTACGCAATTGTCAGTCAATTTAAGTAAAACTATTCATAAAACTTGCCTTATTAGTCACAATCAATTCAATAGCAATTTATGCAAGATTCGTAAAGTACTTTTACTAAATTTTCAGTTTAACAACCTAAACATTCATAAAACTATTTTAACACAACTGTCAATCAATTTAAGTAAAACTATTCATAAAACTTGCCTAATGTAGCAGTCATAATCAATTAAATAGCAATGTATACAAGATTCGTAAAGCACGTTTACGTAATTTGTCAATCAATTCAACAACTAAAACATTCATAAAACTATTTTTACACAACTGTCAATCAATTTAAGTACAATTATTTATAAAACTTGCCTTATGTATCAGTCACAATCAATTCAATAGCAATTTATGCAAGATTCGTAAATCACGTTTACGTAGATTTTCAATTTCTCTACCTAATCATTCATAAAAATATTTTTACGCAATTGTCAGTCAATTTAAATAAAACTATTCATAAAACTTGCCTTATGTAGCAGTCACAATCAATTAAATAGCAATTTATACAAGATTTGTAAAGCACTTTTACGTAAATTGCCAGTTTAACAATCTAAACATTCATAAAACTATTTTTACACAATTGCCAATTTAAGTAAAACTATTCATAAAACTTGTCACAATCAATTCCATAGTAATTTATGCAAGATTCATGCAGCATTTTTACGTAAATTGTCAATTTCACAACCTAAACATTCATAAAACTATTTTTACGCAATTGTCAATCAATTTAAGTAAAACTATACATAAAACGTAATCTTACGTAGCAGTCCCACTCATTCAAATATAGCAATTTATACAAGGTTTTATGAACAAATTACACAGAAACTACTTTGTCTTGTGTATCAAGCACAAGGTCCATTGCCTGAAGCCCAAAAGCAGGATCAAAGATGAAACTTGTGTTACAGAGAGCAGAAACCCAAGCACTAACTCTAGATCATAGTATTCAGCTCAACAGCATTTTATAAAAAGAAGGTCAGTTCTGCTTCTTTAATTTTGTACATGACACTACAATTGAAAGCATCTCATGATATCAACGGATTTATGATATCTTCACTCCAAAGGTGATTTTGTAATGTCTGACTAGACAGGCTCCATGGACTTTGAGTTGTTTTGTACAGCAATAATTTCATGTGGAAATGCTGAGACGGATTTCAGGGCTTCTAAGGGATATTGATTGTTCCCAGCTTCAACGTGTTGTTCTGCCCTGTTTATCTAATATAAACCACATCAGTGATCAGTCTTTTAAACCAGTTCAGCACTTAGCGAGAATCTGACGTCTCTTTAGAGGAAAGGCGCTTAACTGAGTTAACTGATTGTTTATGGTCGATCACACACGAAATACGTCAAATGAAACAGCTTAACCTTTGCGCAAACACATTGTAATGACACCCACCTTAAACCACACCATGGTGTGATACATCACACCTCTGATGATCAAAAACAAGAAGGGGGGAGGAGGCATCATTATGTCAAGAGGAAGGCTGCCAAACAGTGATCCTCATTTTGGGTCTTCACTCCAGGACGTCGGCCTGGCATTCGCCTGGCATCACAACACAACTTGGCTTTGCTCGACCAAGTTGGTCTTTTCAGCTGATGACTGGTCAATTTTTTTTGGAGGGCTCTCAGAGAAATCTCAAGAAATGGCTGGGTCAAATTTGACCCTATAAAACAAAAAATGAAATGCCAAATTTAGCATAAAGCTTATATTAAGAACTTTCATTGTTACATTAGTTTAATGACAATTTAAAAGGATTTTCCACTACTTTCTCATTACTATAATACAAATACGGTGATGCCAAAACGTATTTATTCAAATTGTAAGTATTTATCATCGTAATTTAGTTTATAATTATGTCACTAATATCATTTTATTAACTTTATCACAAAACATTTACTTTGTTTTAGTGCTGTCAAATCGATTGATCACATCTAACATAAAAGTTTTTGTTTAGATATTGTGTATATTTATAATTATATTTATACATATATATGTGTGGGGGGGTGTATACATATACACGCATATACATGTATAAATATGTGTGTGTGATATATATAAATATAGTAATATACATATACTCACAAACATATTATGTAAACAAAAACTTATGTTAGCACTACTTTGTTGAAACTTCAATTCAGTTATTATTTTAATAAGTCACTTTTTACGCTTTTACGAATATTGGGTACAGGAAAACTCAAGTTTTAAAAGGATGTAAGAGAATCATAAAAGAATCACTGAATAACTTTGTGTGACAAACTCATTAAAATGTAACACTATAAATTATGAGAATTATTACTTGACGATATTTTGCATTGTGAGATAACATGATAGCTAAGCACATTCTGTATGTAAAAAGGGCTCCACAAATATTGGCACCCTTGGTAAATATGAGCAAATCTGGCTGTGAAAATGTGTCTTTCATTCAAAATATTCACAAAAATCTAATCCTTTAATTAAAGTCAAAATTTCCTGAAATATATGTATTCCACAACTATTGGCACCCCTTCATTTAATAGTTCGTGCAACCTCCCTTTGCCAAGATAACAGCTCTGGATCTTCTCCTATAATGCATAATAAGGTTGATAAACATATGGCAAGAGATCTGAAGCCATTCCTCCATACAGAATCTCTCCAGATCCTTCAGATTCAGAGGTCCATGCTTGTGGACTCTTCCCACAGGTTTTTTTTTATGGGATTTGGGTCAGAGGAGTGCTATATGTCCATGGCAAAACCTTCACTTTGCATCATTTTCATGCTAGAAGATGCAACCACGGCCCAGTTTAAGCAGGTGTTGATTTGATATCTGCTGGTACTTGATGGATTTTATGATACCGTGTATCCTAACAAGTTGTCCAGAGTCTTTGGAAGGAAATTAGCCCGCAACAGCATTATAGATTAAAGGTACTTTTCTCCATGGCCATTTCTGCCCATGCCAAACCCACCTCTGGTGTTTTTTTCCAAAAAGCGTTATTTGGGCCATTTCTGACCATTAAAACCCAGTCTCATGCAAACTGTAGGTGCATGACATTGCTGTCTGATGTCACCAAAAGCTTTTTATTGCAACCTTCCCAAACAACTTGAGCACTGTAAAAAAATTATATGATCAATAAGTTATGACAACATATGGTTTTACATTGCTTTTTTTATGATATATATACTCATTTTTTAAGTCAGTTTAATGTAATTTAAGTAGAAATGACTTAAATATCCAAGTTGATTGTACCTAAAAATTTAAGGCAGAAACTTTTTTTACAGAGTGGTTATAAAGGTGAGGTCTGATCATAGTTTTGGAGACTTTCTGACCCCAAGACCCAGCTAACATCTGCAATTCTCGACTCAAACCATCCTCCTCAGTGCATGAGAGGCTAATATAGACACACGTCCTCTTCCAGGTTGTTAAAATCTCCAACTTTTTAATTATTGTACAGATAGTGGAAATGAGAATTCCAACAATTAAACTATTATCTTATAGCCATTTCATGATTTGTGCAGTTTAACAACCCTTTAGTCACACATAATTACTGTATTCTCAGGTCTTTATGGATGACTATAGGAATTTGGCCTGTGTGTCACTTCATATTTAGACCCCAGTGAAACAGGAAGTCATGACTTATCACTAAGCTGAACTTAAAAACTAAGTATATAAATGGGAATATACTACAGTTAGAATTTTACTCGTTAGAATTTGGGGTGCCAGTAATTGTGGAATACATGTTCCAAACTTATATAAATGATGACAAAAAGTACATGTATGCTTTGTAACACAAGTGTCCCTTTTCCTACTTCAGATCAAGATTTGGGGACGCAACTGCTTCCAGATAAGCACAGAAGGGCGACTTCCTCTACAAGCCTGTTCAAGCACAAGGAACATCCTAATCCCTGCTATTTGAGAATGTCACAGGTTCCTGAAAGCATGGCTGTCAGATAAAGCTGCACACACCAGCTCTGGGCTTCAGGAGAGCTTTTTCCTACAGAAACCTTGTTTAGAGGCCTCCACTCCTCCACGGCCCATCCGTCTTCTGTCATCGCTGGGTAAACATACGCCACCGCTCCTGCCCACAACCCTCAGAGTAAAATAGCGCTGGCTGCAACGTTAAAAGTCCTCAGACTGGGGCCAGTGACTGGAGTCCGTACCACGCTGGGGTTTCCAGCAGCATGTTGCTGACCAGCCAACAAAAACAACTGGAACTGCCAGACTACCATTAAGAGGTGTGTGCTCCATTAAAAGCAGCATGTAACTGCATATCTGTAGCCAGAAGTAAGCGGAATAGTTCATGCAAAAGTGAAAAATCCACCATTGTTTACTCACCCTCCTGTGCGACTATACCAATATTTAAAAAACAATTATATACTGGCCACTCTTTTTCTTATGATAGTAAAAAAAAAAAAATTGTGTACAAGTTAATTTTAAATTATTTTTTTTACAAATTTCAAAATAAATAAATAAATAAATAAATAGTCCAGGGACCCTCAGGTATCCACAAGGAGATGCACAGAAAGCTTAAGAAAAATTAATGCAACATTTTACATAATTTTATAAAAGTCAAAGTTAACATGTTCAAGAAACATATTAGAAGATAACATATAAGTTATCATATAAGTTAACATATTTGACACACTGTTTTTGAAAAACATTTACTGTTAAAAATTCTCATTACCAAAAAAAAAAAAAAAAAAAAAACTATTTATTCAAACCGTAAATATTTATCATTGTCATTTCTTTATGTTTTTCTCTAAAAACACTTTATGTACCAATGCATTATGGTAATGAACATTTTTGGGGGAAATGTGATTAACTATCATGCAAATTATGTTACAATGCAACATATCCTTAAGAAATAGTTGAATAGTTGAGTAAATTTAAAATGTGTTATATTTCAAGTTATTTAACTACTTTTATGATTCTCTTACATCCTTTTTAAAACTTGAATTTTCCTGTACCCATTATTTGTAATAACATAAAAAGAGTGACCAGTACGTTATTAAAATAATAACTGAATATTAAAATAATAACTTAATTGAACTGTCAACTTGAAGTAAACATTTTGTGAAAATATTTTTATAAAATTGCATTAGTGAAATAATTTCCTTTGACAATAGCCAATTATTTAATTAAAAAAAACATCACTTTTCTAATTGTCACACTTTGTCACGGCATAATTAAAAAAAATTACATGGACATATTTGGCTGCCTTTATTTTTATTTATTTTTTAAAGGCAGAGTAGGCAATTTTGGAGAGGCTAGCAATACCGAGCTAGCTTTGAAAGCATTAGATCCCACCCTCCCTTCAGAGCGTCTCCAAAACTACGCCTCCTTCAAAACACATGAATGCACAAAGCAGAGTCTGTAAAGCGTCAAGAGACGGTGTTAAACTACCTCATGTCTCAAAGCACATAATATTACAATAATAATGAACGTAAACAACTTACAGAGCTCTAGTTGTACCTCTACTTGACTGCTGCAGATTCCTTTCAGCGTTGATAGTGTTGAGTGTTGACGCATAAATCCGAGTCTGATGACATGAACAGCTATGATCGGGGTTGACCTCTCTAAATTATGGTAAACCTAGGGGTCATGGTGTGAACGCAGCATAAGCTCATTGTTTTGGTTCAGGAGGAACTGTAAAAGGTGGCTGCTGTTTCGTTTGTGCTGCTCTGTGACTGACGTCTGTCTACAACTCTACATAGCTTCGTTGAGCAGGTGCGCGGAGGTATGGAAACACATATGTTGACAGGCGGGTAGGACATCGGTTGGACCGAATGCAATGATTGGACGAACATTTTTCCACAGAAGATATATACATGTTTTAATATTTAGGCCACTTCTATTATTGATTGCTATCAGATGAAAAGAGTTAACAAAAAGTGTTTATGAAAAACAAATTGCCTACCCCATCTTTAAGCTCGAGCACATTGGGCGATGCGGCGTTAAACGCTGGGGTCATTGTACAATATCTGTTAGGCTAATAGCAGGGTTTGAATAACGGGTCTCAGCTTGGCTCATTCAGCCGCTAAAAAATCCCCCCTGCTGGAAGGAGTCAATCAGCACACCGCCAGGTGACAGATTTCACCATCACACTCTGACACCGAGGCTGGGAGCAAGCAAAATATTGTTGTCTGCCATGCCAACTAATAAGTAATTATAGGCTAGTCCTTCACAGATGGCAGACCCCACAGTCATTCCGCTGTCTTCCAATAAAGAAGAAATTAAGTTAAGGCGCTGCTCCGCACATGTGCATCTGCAACACGAACAAGCCTGAGTCTAAACAAGCGGCGAACGTGCCTGAGAGTTAACAGGAAAGAGCCCATTAAAACAAGCTCACGACACTGCAAATCTACTCAACCTGATTGATGCAAAGCCCCTGATTTGTGCGCTAAAAGGTTGGAAATCAAACCTTTGTTTGGAGTTACTCCAACTAGAATGATTGAAGAAATAGTTCTTCCAAAATCTTAAAAGCTCATCCAAAACAGAGTATAATACGAATACTACCCTTCACAAGTTTAGGGTCAGAATACAGTTTAAAAGAGATGTTTTCTATTTGAATATATTTTCAAATGTAATTTATTCCTGTGATGGCAAAGCTGAATTTTCAGCATCATTACTCCAGTCTTCAGTGTCACATGATCTTTCAGAAATCATTCTAATATGCTGATTTGCTGCTCAAGAAACATTTATTATTATTATCAATGTTGAAAAGACATTAACATTCTTATAAAAATGCATCGCTTTGCTTCAGAAGGCCTTTATTAACCCCCTGGAGTCATATGGATTACTTTTACGATGGATGGATGCGCTTTTTTGGGCTTCAAAATCGCAGTTACTATTCACTCCTATTATAAAGCTTGGAAGAGCCAGGGTATTTTTTTATATATCTCCGATTGGCTGAAAGAAGAAAGTCATATACTCCTAGGATGGCTTGAGGATGAGTAAATTATGGGATAATTGTCATTTTTAGCTGAACTAACCCTTTAAGACACACAATTCAAGTCCTACCCTACACTTTTTTACATGAAATAACCAATTTCACTTACACGTGAGATTATACAAGTAAACTGGAAGCAAAAGACCTAGCCCTAAACCTACAACACACAAGCTTGAACCTATATAGCAGATAAAAACTGACCATTAAAGATGTCATAACACCCTCTCTAAAAGATTTAAGCATTTGTGTGCTTGCTCATCTGACCCGCCATCAATTGGCTCCTCTTAAATAAGACGTGAAGTGTCAACACTCAGGGTTAAAGCATCACGTGCCGCTCTTCAGCTTCGCCTTTCAATTCCTGCAAGGTCAAATGTTATGAGTTCTTTTGTGGATGTGGACAAGCACAGGTAAAAAGAATAATATCAAGTAAAAATGAAGTCAGAATTGTTGTGTCAAAGGCCAAGTGTGGGCATTGTGTAAAACAAATGAAAAGGGAAAATGAGTTCCTTCCTAAATGTATTCACATCCAGATGTTGGTTTCTGTGGACAAAGCTAAGTGTACCGTCTGAACAGCGCATTATAATTTGCAGAATACTTTAGATGTTTGGCGCAAAAAAAGCCACAATGTCTGATCGTTTACTTTTTTATTGGATCATTTTAGATGTGTGCAATAAACCTAGACAAATATATATCTGATCTGAATAACAATGTAGATTCAATTCGCGTTTTTCACGTACAGACGGCAACATGGTAGAAACGATTCCCGTTCACACAGATCCGCGAAAAACGACTAAAAACGCTGTATTACGCTGCCAAGCCAGTGGGTGGCGATGTCACTTTGTAAAGAAACATTATGCACCTAGAGACTGAACACATAACATGCATGCGCATAAAGTCACCGTTTTCACAAATTCGCATTTTTGTAGTTTACACGGAGACGATAACGGTATCGTTTTTAAAAACGTGCACTTTGAAACCCAGTTTCAAAAGTTTGCTTTTTCAGGCCCCCAAAATACAGTTGTCGTGTAAATAAACGGCCAAAACGCATACAAATTTCCAATTTGTAATGCACCACTAGACCAGCACAATTTTGTGGTGACGATTAATTGTTATACAGATCATTGCAATTAAAGGGATAGTTCACTTTGAAATAAAATTTTGGTATGTTTTAGCTTACCTCAAGGGCATCCAAGATGTAGGTGTCTTTTTTTCCGCAGTAGTTTCAATTTTGATATTTTTAGGTCAAACCGTTCTTGTCTGTCAGTCATATAATGCAGGTCTATGGTCACTGTCTCAAAGAGCATGCACAGAGTCCAAATTAAAACAATTCCCCGTCGTCCAAATTAAACAATTCCCCACCGTAAGTACACATTGATGGCCTAAGACACGAAATGAGCGGTTTGTGTGAGAAAACGAACAGTATTTATAGCGTTTTTACCTCTTATACACAGCCACGTCCAAGTGATCTGAGGGCGCGCGCGCATCCTGGTGTGTGACGCAGACTGGTGCATAGATATATATACACTAGATGTCGCCTTAAAGACATTCGTTCCAATGAACTGCCGTAGACAAGGCGACATCTAGTGTATATATCTATGCACCAGTCTGCGTACACGTCAGATCAGATCACTTGGACGTGGCTGTGTATAAGAGGTAAAAACGATATAAATACTGTTCGTTTTCTCACACAAACCGCTCGTTTCGTGTCTTAGGCCATCAATGTGTACTTATGATGGGGAATTGTTTCATTTGGACATGGGGAATTGTTTTAATTTGGACTCTGTGCTTGTGTTTTGAGACAGTGACCATAGACCTGCATTATATGACTGACAGACAAGAACGGTTTGACCTAAAAATATCAAAATTGAAACTACTGCGGAAACAAAGACACCTACATCTTGGATGCCCTTGAGGTAAGCTAAAACATACCAAAATTTAATTTCAAAGTGAACTATCCCTTTAATGTTTCAATTCTGTTTTGTTCAAGTCACTTACAGTATAAGCCGAATACATAATTTTTTTAGGAATCGTTTTAATATAGCTAATAATAACATATGTAATTAAAATAAGCCCATATGAGTCGCTGTAATGTAATACTATTTATAACCACATTCAGGCAATTAATCAATAATCGAACAGGCCACTTAAACAATATTATAATAAATATAATACAGGCAAAATAAAAAAGTTACTGAAAGAGAAACACAACAGGTGTGGACTAACTTCTTTCCTGAGATTTTCTGTCCATAAGTTTCAACATGCTGATATTATTTGTAAATAAGTCTATTGGGTGAAATTTAGGTCAACAAGTCTCACAGGCAAAAAGGTACCAAAATATATTAATCTGGCCATAAAAGCAAGCAAAATGCGGATTACGGTTGTCTTTCCTCAAAATGTATTATATACTTTCTTAATAAAAGGGGTAGAAAATGTTTGAACTTGAATAATCTAATAACACTAACCGAACTGAATGCATAAAGGCAAGCTTCGATTAACAGAAACAGAGTTAGCCCACTATATTTTCATCAGAAATTGAACCGGTCATCCTGAATCTACCAAAAGCCTCAGTCATATTCCTTTTTCACTTGAGATCAAAGCAATGTGGTTTGCTTAATTTCATAGATCCACGGAAAAGTGGTTAATTCATCCCTGCGCTGAGATCGCCTCCGAAACCCACAATCACAGCCAATGCAGCGAAAGCCAAATAAACTTACTTACACACCACAAGCAAAACCACAAACTGCTTGTGGTTAACTAATAATAACCAGTTTGGCATGTGGCGTCCTACTGTGCGCAATTATAAGATCTGACTAAACCGCAATCTTAAGTGTTTAAGCAGACAAAATATGATTAACAGTAACAGCTGCTGAAAACGAGTGTGACATTGATATTTACGTATAGTCCAAAACAAATGTATGGTCCAAGGACACAATAAGCTTTTATAACAAATCAGCATGTATGAAAATGTATTGTTGCAACATTTCCTATATGTCTCTTACAGTGTGTATTGGGGCTGAACAATTAATCAGAAAAGTCCAAGATAAAATATAAAAAGTTATCACACTTGTCACGTGTACACTTTTGAATGTCACCAAGTACATTTTTTGAATGTTGGATCTCGTGTTTCATTGAAATTATGCAATTTGCTACCTTAAATTTCGCTACCTTAAAAAGTCATTTCGACTTAAATGACATTAAACTGGCTTTAAAAAAAAGTTGCAAATTGCTTAACTTATTTAGATGAGTTAAAGCAATGTGAAAACGTCATAACTTATTGATCATATATTTTTTTACAATGTAATCTTTTTTTATGTCAATCATGTAGCCCTATCACGCTGGGGAAAAAAATAAAAAAAAAATTGGAAAAAATATTAATAATTAGACATTTTGACCTTCATATATTAATCAATAATAGTCAATTATGAATGATCAATAATAATAAAATATTATTACTATTCATAATATGAACTAACATCTGGGTATCAAATTTTATAAACTTTTTTGCCACTCTAACAGACAACTACCAGCATTATCAATAGTTGTTCAGTTTATTGTAAATTAGCATTTTTGAGTCCCTCTGAAATGGTTTAAAATGATGGATTTTGATCAATCAAGTCAATTGAGTCAATTAAGGTGTATGGTTAACATTACTTGAATAACATAACTTCTATAATTTGAATCATACCTCAAACAAACATGAGTTCTCAATGCAGTTTTTTTAAGTTGCTAAATAAGGACTACAATTACCAAAATTATGTGATTGTGCGTCCTTGATGAATCATAAAACAACTGTATTCCTTCCAACTAACATAAATGCTTCAAAATTCATATTTGAAGAATGACTGTGTAAATTATGCTATACTAGAACAAATTGTCTCTCGCATAGGCTACTTAATTTTAGTCATAAATCACAAACCGCCATTGTAAAACGGCCTGACATCATGACCACACAGGTCCGTTGAATCTCATGGTGTGTTTGTTGTACATGTCTTGCGAAAGCAAAGTGGATTTCTAACACAGGAGAACAGAACAGCTCCACTGAACGCTTTTGTTTCTCCTTGCCCATTCACACAAGGGTTACATAACAGGACTAAGGCGTTCTTTCTTTTGCCTTTCCCTTCCAGATGCACTTTAGTCCTGCTCTAATGGGTTGGGGTGAATATAGGTCAGCAGGTTAGGAGTGTCTCAAAGTCAATCTCCTACTTTAAAATAAAATGGCACAGACTTGCCTAAAAACTCCCATCCGGACTGAGCCTTCCTATACCTGCCTCTTCTGACTGCTATTACATAACTGCACAGAGCTGGGAAAGTACCACGCAACAGCAGTGAAACAACGTCCTTTTAAACGGCTAGAAAAGGAGAACGGATGGTTTATTATTGATTCATTAGGATTTCAATCATGCACCAAACTCATTTGTGCTATGCAACGTCATATCTGCAAATTTTCTTATAGACGAAAACATTAATAATTTATCCATAAGGAAATAAACACTCGCTCTACTCGCTTCATAGTCCAGCGGTAACATTTTCGTCTAGAAAGCAAGTGGACCCGAGTTCGAATCCAGAACTTGCATACAAATTTTGCTTAATAAACCAAGCGAAAACAAAACGACATTACGCAAAGTATCGCTACACACATTCGTCACAGCGTAATCGTACAAAACGCAATAATCACAGACTTCAACATTACAGATATTGAATGATTTTTTTTTCCCCCGCTCTGTTTATGGCAAAACTTGTTACATAACCAGCTTACATTCCACATTCAACATATCAGCCTCTAAATATACCCTTCAGCGCGACACATAACAACCCAAAAACAGATTCACAATGTTACTTTACACTGTGTCATGTCACTTTTTTGTCTGATACATTTTGCACTGAACTTGGATGAGTTGAATAGAGACACTGAAGGGGGAGTGGCTTGAAATCTACTGTCTGTACTGTAAATCACAAGTATTTAGACGTAGATTCTTTAACATTACAGTATATTAAATCATAACGGGAAGTTAAAATGCCTTAAATATATATATATATATATATTATACATGCAAATTGATGTGTCTCCGATCAGCATCAGAAAACGTGCGATGGGCAAGTAGAGGCATGCTGACAACCAATGAATGAAACAAAAATATAACGCTTAAAAAAAATAAACATGCATCTAATAAAAACACTGCGCGAGTGCGCGTCAAATTCTACCATTGCCTCAGTCTCATTTAAACAGTCTAGTCCATATAAGTTCGACTTGTTATCATGTACATTAGCTACACATATCTTCAGATTATTTTACACTATTATTTAAATCCAAAATGAACTTTCATATTGTCAAATTTAGATTTTGTTGATAAACGAATCTGGATTTTTATTTTTTTTTATTTTTTTAGTCTTCAGTGTCAGTGCTGTCATACATCCAACAATGGCAGGCTCATTCGGTTGCAAAAACGGCAACTCTAAAAGCATCTCAATTCTGATATATTTCATAAAAAAATGCCGTTTATTCTAATTCACCACGCGCTTTCCCAGTGAAACAAACGCACTGGAATCGTTTTTACGCGGCGCGCGCGCCATTCAAGTTGAAATGAATTCACTTTGAAGTTTTTGCTCATCAATACTACGGAGAATCATTGTCTTATCGATTCCAAATAATCAATGTCTCTCACCTCTGTTGGTGCTGGAGCAGCTCTGCCTGCGCACCGGGGCTTGGTGCTCAGCTTTGCGGAGGGTCTCCAGGTTTACCGGGGTTTCCCTGACCGGGGTAACCGGCTCTGAGACGCCGTTGCCCGGGTCGCTCGCTGGATCTGGAGGGGACTCCATGTTGTGCTTTCTTTTGGAGCTATTGCTGCTGGTGTATCACGATGCGCCGCGATGCGACTCAGAGCTCAGAGGTTTGGTGTAGCTTTGTATTTTTCTAGCAGAAGTAAGAAATGTTGAACAGGCGAGTGTGTAGACAGACAGAGGTGGGTGTGTGTGTTTGATTGTCCACTGGCAGCGCTAGAGAGGAGCTCCGGTGCAGCCGCTCAACAGGGAGACACTGTCAATAGCCGATGAATGGATGTGTGTGAGACCTATTAACAGTGGAACTTTCATGTCTTTGCTCATGTTCTAATGATACAGCCGCGCATTTTCCGATATGCGACACATAATATGACATTTATAAGGGCACATATTGCGCTATTGCACAGAAAACATTCTGACAGGATCTTATGATATAAGTTTTTATAATCAGCTGCACGTTTGGTTTATGAGCTGAGCCAAAAAGTAGGCTATATATATATATATATATATATATATATATATATATATATATATATATATATACATACAATTACACACACACACACACACAACTAGCAAATTACATACTGGCAAAACTAGCAAATTACATTACAGCATTTGCCTTATTACATTTGGTTGCTCTATATTAATATCTAAATATTTAATAAATTGTATTTCTTTGTCAACTTCATATCCACAATTGAAAACATACCAATTTTAAGTCCCTCTCCACATATTTAAGACATAAAATAATGCAGACTCAAAATCAAAATGTGTTCACAAAAATTTTCAAACTATTCTAATTTGCATGCCATCTTTTTACCATTCTTTACTTTCTATTTTTCCTTTTTTTTTATGTTAATGAAAACATGCTTTTTTATGCCTTGTTGTCTGTGAGCTGTGTACAGTAAATTCATGCAAAAATGTTCATCATCACTGTTTATTGCATCTTTTAGCAACTAATGTAAGATTTATACATTCATATCAATGCCTATATTATAATTTCTAAAGTACCATACGTGTTTTAACCTCTAAATGGGTCTGGATCCTGGAGACAGACATATAAATAGGCCTGTGTGTGTGTGTGTGTGTGTGTGTGTGTGTGTGTGTGTGTGTGTGTTACATGGTCTAAGAAATTAATTTGAAGGTATTTCTTATATTCCTCCCCTGCATATTAAAGGGTTAATAAAGATTCAAAATATTTATTTTATGATTTATGATATGATTTATGATGCATATGCTATTATTGGCGGAATAACCCAAATACAGCACATATAATGTGCTAATATGAAATTATTGCACATATCCACAAGTTAAACCTCTTACTATATAAACTTGCATTTACCAACACATTCAGCTTGTGCACTGACTAAAATAACTAAAGTGTCACTCTGGTTGTGTTTGTTTAATCAGTGTAAGAGCGCAGTAGATTAAGTTGGTCTGAGCTCAGTTGATCAAAGCCTTAACACCCTTTGCCATCAGGGAAAGCAAGGTTTTATAGCTGTATGTTGAGGGCGTGTTTTGATTGTAAACAATTGCAAACTTGAGGGGCCCTTATTAATGAAATGTTTCGTTTGGTGTCACAGCAGTCACGAGCTCTCCCTGCAGCGTTATTAACAGCATGCATGACGCACGTGACCAGTGCGGAAGAGCCACGCCCCCTCAGAGAGCTGCACGTGGACTTTGGCATGGTCTTAAACAAGTCAAGTTCAGTTCACCGCGTGCACGAGTACGTCGAGGTGGTTACGTTTAAGTTAGCTGAGAGGTCAGAAAGTAATGGTAACACTTCACAATAAGGTCTCATTTGTTTACATTAAGTATTAACTTATGTGAGCTAACAATGAGAAATATTTTTTAACAGTATTTATTAACCCTTTCATGCATGAATTATGATAACCTCAGTCAGGATTTTTTTTCCTATGTGTTTTTATTGCTCTTAGGGCATGAAAAACAAGATTTGATTTTTTTTTTTTTTTTTTTACAAATTTTTCAAAGAGATCTTCAGATGTCCACTTGAGTGGACACTGGACAGCATGCGGTTATGGTTTAAACTGAAGATATACTGTATTAAATATAATACAATAATCAAACAGATAAAGTATGTGTATTTAACAAACTAATCAATACAATTATATCAAATCATGTGAAAGCTATAAAATATATACAAAAAATATAAATGCGAAATATTGCAAAGGCTTCATACAAGTTGCACTTCGCGTATCTTTGATATCAGAACATGAGGACGTGATTCCATCAGAATTTTCTACAGCCTGTCAAGGTACAACTGTGGAAACCACTCAGATGCTCCCTCCAGTGCACCAGAGTATGGAGATTTACCCTTATTAGCTGATAATTCTGATTATGTTCAAGATGGACATGCACATTTCTTTCATAGCCCTCCTCTGAGAAAACCTAGCGATGCGTTTTTTCAGTCTCATTTGAAATGATCAGTGTTGGGGGTAATGCATTACAAGTAACATGCATAACCCATTCAGATTACTTTTTTGATGTTACAAGTAAAATATTGTGTTACAAGTAACATGCATTACGTAATCAGATTTGTTTTAATGTTACGAGTAATGTATTGTAACATGCATTACCTAATCAGATTACTTTTTGATCTAACGAGTAAAGAAACGCATTACAAGTAACATGCATTACGCAATCAGATTACTTTTTGATGTTATGAGTAAAGAAACGCATTACAAGTAACATGCATTACATAATCAGATTACTTTTTGATGTTGAGTAAAGAAACGCATTACAAGTAACATGCATTACGTAATCAGATTACTTTTTGATGTTATGAGTAAAAAAACGTATTACAAGTAACATGCATTACGTAATCAGATTACTTTTCAGATGTTATGAGTAAAGAAACGCATTACAAGTAACATGCATTACGTAATCAGATTACTTTTTGATGTTATGAGTAAAAAAACGCATTACAATAACGTGCATTACGAAATCAGATTACTTTTTGATCTAACAAGTAAAGTAATGCATTACAAGTGTCATACATTATGTAATCACATGACTTTTTTCGATGTCAATGAAAATTACATTCTAATAACACAAATACATTTATTTACAGTAAAAAAAGTCACTGCAGATTAAGTTTTTAAGTTTTAAATTTCAAAAACAATATTCACATTATAATTATGAATTGTAGCTGAAATATAGCCATTGACGCATGACGTCCACTACAGTGGACATGTGATTATTCAGAGTTTTCTCTCAATCTAAAATCAAAACTTGGAAAATGTAACTGTGATATGACTCATTAGATATTGCTTGATGCTGCAATATTTTTTTTACCTACAAGAATCTTCTAGGATAGAAGGAATGGGTGGGTATTCCGGAGCAACTTGGCATGAAAAACCCGTGCAAATTCTTGCTTTTTTAATAGCTGTCCACTGTAGTGACCACTATGCGTGAAAGGGTTAATGTTAGGCTAGAAGGTACTTTACAGAGCATTAACCAAAACAAATACGAAAAAAGATACACCCATGTAGAAAATGCTGAGATTAACATTAACTAAGATGAATGCTATAGAGTAGTGTTCTAGTTCATGTTATCTACTGTAGCAAAGTAATTCATCACATGATATCGCATATTATGAGATCCAGCCAGCCCACCTGTTCATGGATAAAGAATTATTATTTTGTCATCATTTACTCACCCTCATGTCATTCAAACCCCGTATGACTTTATTTATTCTGTGGAACACAGACCGGTATTAATAATGTGGGAAAGGACTGTCAAAATAATTAATAAATAAAATATTAGGCTAATTCATTCAAATGCTGAACAATATTCCAAGAGTTCGGAAAGCATAGCTTTGAATGGTAACAAATGCCAGTGTGTATAAATTGTATTCACGCATGTGCAGATTTAAACTCGCATCTTCAAAACAATTGGTTCTCATGTGTCTCGTGACTGATCACGATGTATCTACACCTGGGCTGCGTTCCACTCCAAATTTTTTATGCCCTTTACTTGCTAACTTCCCTCCGTCTCGTGGACTGGGTTGTGCTTCATTGCTTACGTTGCACGAGTGCCCACTACTGGCGGAACCCTTGCAATGTGTTTAAATGGAATGAATGCACTAATGCTGCCTTCACGTGCTATCGGAATTATTGTAAATACTAGTTTCCTAGTTAAAAATTGGACATGAACGCCCACTCAAGTCAAAATTTGAGTGCGATTAGCTCATAATCATGACTTCAGAAATGGGAAGTAGGAGATTTCCGATAGCAGAAGGCAGCGTAATTGGAATTCACTATAGAGCTGATTTGTTATTGATACCCCTTTTTTGCTCATGAATTTGTTTTATGCACCATTATAAGTTGTTGTTGGAGAAAATATATAAAATCCTATAGGTATGAGCTGTTGAAAAAAATCATGAAAAAAAAAAAAAACAATAGCATAAACTTTGACTGTGAACAAAAGGTAGCTACAAGTATTATGCGATTAAATCTTAACATAATTCATATTATACACTATTATGCAATTCATTCTCAAAATAATTATTATACACTACAGTTAAGCGCGATCTGCTGTGATGTCACAATAAAGTTGAATTGTGGGATATAGAACTGCTTGAAGTGTACATCGGAGTAGACTCGCTCCCTCTGTCGAAATCGAGGGAACGAGGGTCTGTCCATATAAACTTCCCTTGTCTACTTACACACTTCAAAATGGCGGCGGGGATTCCCCCGAGGGGAAGTGCTAAGGGAAGTTTGCAAGTGCATGTTTAAAAGCGAAGTGGAACGCAGTCCTGTTGAGTGACTGACTAGCATAAATTTACCAGAAAACCTACAAAAATTTCTAGTTAATAGTAAAGAATCTTTAAAAATACGTTAACAAAGGGATGTGTTTTAAATTATATATCACATAGGCAATCAGTTTAATAAATCAAATGAAACATTTCTCTTTATGATTTCAGTTAAATGTAGGGTAGGCAATTTTCAGAGTGGCTAGCAATAGCAAGCTAGCTTTGAAAGCATCACCCTCCCTTCAGAGCGCTCTACAAAGCCACCAGCAGAGTCTGCAAAGCGTCCCGAGACAAGAGACAGTGTTAAACTACCTCATGTCGTTTCAGCATTGATAGTGTTGACATAGAAACGCATAATTTCGTGTCACAAACCGTTTAGAGAATAACGTCACGGGTTTCCATCTCTGCCAAATTACAGTAGTTACAGTATGGTGTAAAAGCAGTGTAAGACTGGAAAAACTGGAAGAGAGGGCAACTCTCTTTGAGAACAAAGGAAATTAACATTTGAACTCACTCTTGTGCACCATTCGAGATGCAAGTCTCACTTCAGAATGATCCTAATCTACATCTCTTTCCCTCTTCCCCATTCCTTCTCTCTTTCTGAGATCACCAAAATTCACCCAAGAATCTATATGGTTTAATGTGAATAATTATCATACAGTATTACACGTTTGGTATCATTTGAAATGTCTCAGTTTGACTGGTACAAAGGTCTCATTCACAAATAAGTAAAACAAAAGGTAATAAGGTATTTAAGAGTTTAGAGATAATTCGAACACAGAGGAGGGTGTGTCTTCCAAGCAAATGGCATCCTGCCCTCAAAGGTGCAAACTCAATACAAATCAACTTCTGTCCCCAGTAAGTCTGGGACGGTGATTAATGCAAATTCCCACTGTGAACTCGTGTTTACATCTGAAAAGAGGTTTCTGCCTTGGTCTGAGTTTTTAGGGAGATGCTGAAGAAAGCTCGTGGCGATTTGTAGCTTAAATTAGCCTGTGATGCAGAGAGTGGCCGAGACTCTCAGCATCATGTATTTTCTGATGTCTGGCTCGCATCGTTTCACTTTATTCCAGAGCATTTGATGTTTTGTATTTATTATCTTTGAATTGGCATGATACATTTACCTGACATAATAAATTGTTAAATTTGATTTTATTCCGACTGACTGAAATTGTTTCCCCAAATCGATTAAACGGATTCGTATGTTCCCGCAAGTTTTGCGTCAGATTATGACGACTAATATTTGGCATCAATTCAAGTGTACTTAGTTTGCAAAGACAAGAAGTGAATTTCCGTTTAGAACAGCAAATTCTGCTGTTACTTTAGATAAGCATACATGGGAAACCACGACATGGCCAATCCAAAGCTATTATGAGAGAAGTAATGTTGGTCAACTTATATCTGCAATAGTGGCCATACCTCTACTGAAGTAAACGTTAAGTTAAATTCAAGTGTATGCAATTCCATGGAGGCTATACCAAAGTATCTTTGATTGTGTAAACGTGAATGTGACCGATCTCAGGTATATAGCAATTACCTGTGTTTGATGATCAAAACTGATGGGCTTGTGTACGTGAGACCCGCGTTAAACAGAAGACGTGAGGACCTCTGAGCGACATAGTTTCCTAATCTGGAACGAGTAAAATATACTTAAAGAGTTAAAAAGAATAATCTCACTTTTAATGATGCTCAGATATCATTAAAACCTTTTTCATTTATGGAGTCAGATGAAATAACGAGGTAATTTAATTTAATTTAATTTAATCTTGTTGTGTTGCGTAAAAGGAAAGACAGTAACGCGCAAAAACCTTCACCCGTATTATTGGAGGCCGCCCATTGGACCGATAAACGGGCTTACAGCAGCATAAGCTTGTTGTTTTGGTTGAGGAGGAACTGTAAAAAGCGGTTGCTGTTTCGTTTGCGGTGCTCTGTGACTGACGTATGTCTACAACTCTACATAGCATGAAACACGCTGCGTTGATGCATGTGAGAGCAGGTGTGCGGAGGTATGGAAATACATATGTTGACAGGCAGGTATGACATCGTATCGTTGCATTCGGATCAAATGCAATGATTGGACGAACATTTTATGGCCCTACACCTTCTACAGACTATATGTATACATATAAATACATTAACTATGGATGTAAAGCTACATTAGCCTGAAAACTTCCATATACTTTGGCTCAAAATGTATTAAGACACTCATGCCACATAATATGAAACTAAGTGTGATTAAGCAAGTCATTTTAGAAGAAAAAACAATTTAGGTTTCAAATTATAATACAAGAAGTGTTTGGAAGCTTTCTTGTGAAATGTTGGCGCAACATGTTCATAGTTAATCCGATGAACTCATTTTTTTAGGACACCTGTGTGAACTTTATGTCCTCTAAAAATCCCTTCAGGACCAGTTGGTTAAGAGTCATTTCTCAAATGTCCCTGAAATAAGAAGCTAGTTCTAAGAAAAGCTGTAGCATTAAAGTATCATATTGAAGTGTGTCCAAAAAAAATTCAGGGCCACTTTCATCAATCTTTCATCATAGATAAACATCTGATGGTCCACTGAGGCGAAGATGCCCAGACAGATGTTTTTTTTTTTTTTTTTTTTTTTTTGGTACACTGGATGTCCAAACTTGAATTGCTTACATCAGCAAGAGTTTCATTTTTGCTTGTTAATTTTGAGTCTGCATTATGATGACAGAATTTTCCAGTCAGAATCCATTTTGAAGAATTGATGATATCTATAAAGCTTCTGTGCATGAAATTACATGAATAAATTCAATTTTGTTGTAAAGTGATTTTGGTCAAACTAGAATGATATGTTAAAGTTATATTTTTTGTGCATCTACAAAAAGTTTTGACAGGTTAAAAAACTCTACACCATCAGCCTGTGATTTCAGAATCATAACTATCTGTGCTATGAATCTTTTTTTACCGATTTGATCAGCTGTTTCTGGCAAGGTTTGAGATGGTGTGTTTACACTGACGATGGCCTCTAGCCATGTTATAATCCATCTTCAAACTGTACGGCAAGATCAAACTTCAAGCAATGGCAAGACATCAAGAGCCCCTCCAACGTTTGACTGTTTTCAGCCACTTCATTTTCACAATAAGGAATCGACTTTGACATGCTACAGTAGCTTTTCTTTTTTAAATTGTTCATCTCAGGGAGAAGACAATTGCTTGTTGTGCTTTTCTCGACATAATGGCAACGGTAGTTATTTTAGTAGGGGATGGATTCAGGGAGAATAAATAACAGGGATCTTACTTGGAAAAAAGAGAGTAAAAAGACTGTATAAATGAAGCACAGAATGTAGAATTGCACAGTATAATCTTTATACACAAAAATATAAACAAAAAACAAACTGTATTTAATCATTTTAAATATATTTTTTGCCTAAATAAGAAGTTTGTTCTTTATGATAAGTGTATATATAAAATGTATATTAAAAATATATTTTGCCAGAAAATATAATATTATTAAAAAGCATATATTATAAATGATATACTATTTTATATTACTTTATAATTATTTAATTTTAAATCTAACATTCTTTTTATGAAATACCTTGCCTATAACAAGTTTGTGCTTTATAATAAATAAATAAAAATATATATGTATATTGTAAATAAAATGTAAATATGTATACAATATAAACTATATATATATGTATATAATGTGTGTAAATAAAATAATACCATATATTTATTATAAATAGTCTATTATTTTATATTACTTTACAAATACATTTATATTTATATATATAAATATTCAAATCATTTTCAAATAATTTTAAATCTAACAACTTTTAATGAACTGCTTTGCTTAAATAATGGATTTGTGCTTTCTAATATATAAGATTATATAATATAAAATATAAATAAAATATGTATATGAAAAAATACAGCAAAAATGTAATTAAATAATTTGTTTAGAAGAATAATTGTATTATTTATTTTATCTTACTTTACTACATACATTTTTACTAATATATTATAAATTAGCATATGTACAATGTAATTTACATAGTACAAAATAATATATATATATATTTAAATATGTTTTATATATTATAAATATACAATATTTAATGTTATATTAATATTATATTAAGTTAATTTATTATATATTACACATTTTATATTATATTTACACATATATTATTTGAAATTCTATCATTTTGAAGGGTTGGATTTATGAAGTCTGTGACTGTTTTTTTTTTTTTTTTTTTTTTTTTTTTTTTTTGTTATCTGTACGGCCAGTCATTTGTTATTTAAAAGTTAAAGTCTGCGTATTAATCAACAAATCATTCTGAATTAGTTCAGCCTGAAGGTTTTGTTGTGCATCTGTCATCAGGGTTTTTTCATCCTTTTTTTTTTCTGCTATTATTATTTCCCATTACTAGACTACTATTATCTAATCTTTGTGGATTTACCCCCCAATATCATCTCTGCATAGTCTGCTTGGACTCTTGACTTCAGGTCCCGTGATTTAAAAGCGTTTTATGATGTCTGGGTGTTCCTCGCTATGATTGCTTACATGTTTTCTCATTTACTCTTTATAACAAGCCTGTCAGGCAAATAATGTCTCTCATTTCTCCTCATTTTCGAGATGATAGTCAGTTCAGCAGTGATAAAAGATAAATCGCTGCTGTGTTTCTGTGTGTAATTGCACTTCTACGGTATGAAAAGATGAAAATATGTAGTCTAAATTGAAATAAGTTGATCTTATGTTTACTTTAAAAATATATATATATTGGTAACAACTTACAATAAGGTTCCATTTGTTAGCATTTAGTTAACATGAACTTCTAAAAATACTTCTAAATCTTTAGTAATCATAGTTAATGTTAATGTCAATGTATTAAAATCAAATGTCATATGCATTAATATTATTAAATGGACCTGATAAAATAATAACTAATAATGGAATAGTTGTATTAATATTAACTAACATTAAAAAATATTAATGAATACTGTAATAAAAATAAATAAATAAAAAGATATATAATAAGTATATTGTTCATTGTTAGTTAAAAGCTGGGACCAACACTGTAAAAAAAAAAAAAAAATCGTTGCCTTAAATGTTTAAGTACAATCAACTTGGATGTTTAAGTCATTTCAACTTAAAGATGCACTCTGTCATTTTTAGCGGCATCTAGTGGTGAGGTTGCGAATTGCAACCAACAGAAGTTACGGTGGCCGACAGGAAAAGATAGAAGCCAGTTAAGCAATGAGGTTTCTTTACAAAGATAAATGAAGAAATTAGGTTTACTTAATTATTCAATAAAACAATATGTTATTGCGAATATTATTGTTAGTTGTTCATCATTGTGTCAGTGTTTCATTCGCTGACCTTAGCTAGCTTCATTGCATGAAGAACAACATAGTGACGAAACACATTTGTCCTGTTCGGGCTCCTGTAGAAACATGTCGGCGCGTTTCAATGTAAGGGGACCCGCGGTGGATGTACTGTAGATAGAATTTGCTCATTCTAAGGTCATAAAAACATAACGGTTTACGTAATGTCTTTATACACCACTGAAAACATAGTTATATATATGATATTGCATTTCTGTCAACAGATCCTCCTAAATATTACACAGTGCACCTTTAAATGGCATTAAACTGACTTAGAAATTTGTTGAATCTTATATAACTTAAAAAAAAGGTTGAAATTTGCTTAACTAATTTTGATGAGTTCAAGCAATGTAAAAACATATGTTGTTAACATAACTGTTTGATCAACAAGTCTTTGTCTTTTACTTCCATAATGTGATGCATTTATAACAAGATATTACAATGTTGGATGCACTTTATTTTATCCATCAGGAATTGTTTGGGGGGAAATAAATATTATTATTGTATTGAATTTATGTGATTTATTATAGAAGGATATGTATTATATACTGTATGTCTCTCTTTTTTTTACAAACCACTTTTTCTGGTCTTGTTGCTGTCATGCTGTCATGTTAAATTAGTAGGACATGGTTGCACTTTTAAGGTTGTGTAATTTGGGAGGTCTCCAATCCACATCTCCCCCACCTGGATAATTGGCCCTAAGTTACTGCATTGGCCCAGTGACACTGGTTTCCACCTCTCTTGGTCTTTACTGAATTAGGAGCCATGAAAAGAGAGGTGTTATGGAACACGGACAAAACAACACCATTACACTTACATCAGCTAAAAACACAAACAGTGTCTGTCAGAATGGTCATTACACATCCATTCAGAGCACTGATGTTTTTTTCCTTCCATTTGGGGGAGATAATCTGCACCTTTGGCTTTTATCTTCAACAGACCATTTTCATTATCTTACAACAATGTGTATTGATTTTGGAGTAATTATGGCTCTCATGAATCTTCTGAATTTGGTCATGTAATTTTGAATGAATTCTCACACTGTTGCGTTGGTGTAGGCGTATGAACTTGTTCTCTCTCATCTCCCCTTTTCTCTGAAGACATTAAACATCCTCATTAACTGCCTTCTTATTAATGAGAGGCATACCAATTACGCACCGTAACATCTACAGTAGATTGTTCGCAGTGATGTGTAAGGAAATGCCAACGTGGGTCAGGTTGTGTATACTGCATATAGGACCGGTTTTATGAGTTCTCTGGCATTGTTTGTTTAGTGTCGCTCGAAGGGTGCGGATGTGGTTATTCAAAGAGTACATCATGCTGAAATACAGGTCAGATATTGATATGCTTTGGAAATCTTAATACCTAGTACACCAAATTAAATATTTAGATATGTATACCTAAAACACAGAATTAAAACGTGACTTCAAATTCAAAATCAGCATGAAACAGCGGTTCGCAAACCATTTTGTTTCAGCAATGTGACACATCTGTAAGTTAAACAAGATATTTAACATAAACAAACTTGATTTTATCCATAGATAATTGATTACATCATGAAAAGTGGGCGTTACGTACCATAACAGGGCCAGATGATTGGAGTATTTTGAAAAGTAGTAAAGTAATAAAATAAAATTCCGTTTTATGGACTTTTAGGCCCTGTTTTTTGTGTCTCCCTCGTCTATTTGTGATCCGATCTACCAAAACGCATCTCAATACCAGGGCTGCGTTCAGCCCTGACAAAACGTTGCACAACGTTTTTTAAACAGAAACGGTGATGCGTTGAACACACTGTTCTGATGACGCAAGAGTTGCAACTATGGCAGCTGAGAAGGCCATTCTTTGTGTTCAATTTTCGGTATAAATATGTGTTTAATACTACAAAATATGCCCGATGTTACAGTTACTGCACTTGCCACCCAGAACAAAAGAGAACATCCCAATCGAGTGAAGGGATTTGTGGAAACTGAAATGGAAGCACACATCTTACCTAATTCAGACTAAAACACATCTATTTAGCCTCACATACTGACTTTATTTGTAGGTCATACTGTTTTAATACCCTGTATTTTCTTTCTAATTTTTAGAAAAAGCACTTAATTACCATTGTTTATTTCTATACCAAATGTCATACACTTGCAATGAAGCTACAAATATAAACAACTACATCATTATGTTGATATCCTATATTTTTACAATAAAACTTTCGACAAACATGTCTTCTAATATCCTCAGTTGTTGCGTATACCGAGCTGCATCGAACACATTTGTAAATTACTTTACTTGAACCCATTGTGCGAGTTCACTTTAATACGGCGTGCTTTATATACATGTTGCTGCTGATTGGACTGCAGTTCTGACACACCCACCAAACAAGAGAAAACGTATCTCAAACCCCGTTGGACACCGGTGCACGCCGTTTCCAGGAAACATGACGTTCAACCCGGAAACCATAGCAAAACGTTGCGCACCGTTTTGAACTTGAACGTGCCCCTGGTGTAAACAAGGCCTTAGTTTGCATAGATATCATATAAAGGCTAGATGTCTTAAGGCGGAGTCACTTCCGGCATCACCGGCGGCCATCTTAGGACAGGGCTCTGTGAATTAAGGTGAGTGAGCAGCACGCACACAAATCCTCTTATCTCGCTGAAATCTGGACGGATTTACAAACGGTTTGGTTTCTTACAAACGTTATTAACGTGGCTATAATTCTGAATGCTTAAACATTTTGAACATAATTATTCATATGTATTCAGTATACTAGCTACATCTCTGACGTTTATAACAAACCAAACCGTTTGAAAATCGGTAGAAAATTGAGCAAGTTATGGTTATTTAAAAGTACATGCACCATGTTATGAGTGAGCGAGCACCCTGTCTTAAGATGGCCGCCGTGTGCGGATGTCGAGCTCCATTGGCCAGCAGCGCGGACGAGACATCTAGCCTTTATATGATATCTATGTTAGTTTGTATCACCTTTTCCTGTACTCTGTTCCTGTTTCCTTTCCTTTCCTTCTCTTCATTTGTTGTCATGGTTACTAATTATGTTGCACACCTGGTTCTGGTTAAGTTTGTCATTTAGTCCTGTGGATTTAAGTCCTGAGTTTGGTTCAGTTCATTGTCTTGTATTGTTTGTTTGTTTTTTGTTTTTTAAGCCAAAGCTGTTATGTTTTGTACTCCTGAAGATTCCTGTATTTTGGATTATTTTCTTTGTTTTGTTTTTTTTTAATAAAGTTTAATGGCTAACATCCACACCTCTCCCTGCTCTTCCATCATCTTCGTCTGGCCAACGTGATAGAAGTACTAAAGTTACTCAAACTAAACATTAAAATAAAGCTAAATCAGAGCTCATTTCCCTAGTAAATTCAGCATATGGCTCATATTCACAATCTCAACCATATTCTCAAAACTATCGCTTTCAAAATCAGTGTCTTTGCTTATTGTTGCATAGAAAAAAGTACACACCTCAGGTCGACCCTATAACCTTTTTACACAGAAAAAATTTGAAAACAGACATTCTGTTGTATCTTATATTGTAATGAATAGATTAAGGAATACTAAAAAGGTTTATGTCTAACTTTGAAAAATGAATGAGGGGGTACGTGAATGACGTCCCGGGTCAATAAAGACCCAGAGTATGCGTTTAAGGGTTAATTTCCATCAATAAATAAAGATGCTTTTTGGGTCTAGATGGTGTAATTACAGGATCTACCAGCAGGAGCTAATGCAGCCTCAAACTAAACCTTGACCCTTCAGTTTCAGATGTGGAACATTTTATTACATTTTGATGAACGATTATGAAGATAAACATAATTTTTCTTCGGAAAAACTGATGAATTATGCACAATAAGATGAAACTAGTGTTTTAATACACAGCCATTTATGACTTAATGTTGACTTTAAATTAAGCGATTTGGTTTTGAGAGAATTAACAATCGAAAGCCATTGATGGAAGAAACCTTGATTAATTCAAGGACTGTTTAATGTGTCATTCTTTATGTAAAATCCCTCAACCTTCCTTTGGAAGCAGAGTTTATACGGACTTCCAAACATTTGGTCCCATCCTCAGCCTGTAAACAAAATAATGAGGAAATATGGCTTTGAATTCCTCTCAATCATCCCTCTTTTCTGGAGGTTTACACAAATCCAAACAGTCCAGGGAGGGATTCAGAAAAAGAACAACTACCAACGTTCATTTACGACATTGCACACACACACACACACACACACACACACACACAAAAAACACAATTGAGTGCAATTTCCAAAAGTGCCCAGCTTTGTCCTGCTGCTTTATGTCTCAACATGCCATTAGTAATAAGTGGACTGACCACAAGAATCTCACCAGCACAAATCCCTCAATAATTTACTGTAAACTGAAGCAGGCGGGGGGTTACAGAAGAGGTTGTGAAGATCTTGAGATGCCTGTGGTCAGCTTTGATTTTGAGAAATAAATTAAAAGGGATTTGACTATAAAACAACGAAAAGCATCTTAATGTTGCCTGAATACAATGGCCTGGCTTGTAAATAAACTAACGTGTGCTTTTAGTGATTTGAGCATGAGATCATAATGAGAGCCTAAGGGGAAATATTACTTTTAAAAACAATAGCTATTGCTTGACCGCAAGCAGAAACAACAGTCAGTTCAAAATCTCTGGTTTGTCGTTAGCATGTTGCTAAGCTAACAACTTAAATTTAGGTAAATTTAGGCTAGTCCCTTTTTTTTTTTTATATTATCTATAATATTTAGTATTTTTAAATAAAATTAAGTAATATTACATGAGCAAGAGTGCTGTTTTATTCTTAATATCAGCATGAGGCAGCAAGTAATCCAGTAGTTTTTTTTGTTCCTGAATTAATCAGTGTTTTGAACGAATCAGTTCAGTTGAATGAATGATTCAATGTTTTACTTAAAAATAAATCTGTGTGTGAAATAATTTACTTTCTGATATAAAAAGTACTTAGCAACTGTTTAAAAGTACCTTCTATATAGTATGAATGTGTGTAGTGTGAATGTGTGTAGTATGTACTACACCACCATGTTGTCACTGTCATGTGACCTATCGCTTCACTGCCGTTCACAAATCCTCTCTCATAGTGTCGTGAAACTGCTCCGAGAAACGATCGGATCCAAACACAATATTTATTGAAAGGGTAATCCACAATCAAAGGTAAGCTCAAAACACAGGCAAACAATCCAAACATATACCAGGGCAGGAACTGTTATTATAGCGTACAAATATTTAGCTTTCGTCAGTGCATTGTTTACATGGGGATTTTACGCTATGTCTTTCTAGTTTTTTTTAGGGTGTGTTCACACTTGGCCCGTTTGGTTGGATTAAAACAAACCTTGGTGTGATTGCTCTGTCAGTGCAGTTCATTGGAATAAGAATGAACGCTGCCATCCAAACCTTGATGCACACCAAACAAACGGACCGAGACTCCTGAAAAGATGGGTCTCGGTCCGCTTCCAAACGAACTCTGGTGTTTGAATGAAATATGAACACAACATGCAGAGCTCTAGACCTTTGGGGGCCCTATGCAAAATTTGGTTGGAGGCCCCTTTGATAATTTTAAGACCTAAAGAAAAGCAATGACTACCTAATAACTATACGGTACATATTATTATTATATCTACTATGTTTGATGTCAAAAAAAAAAAAAAAAAACGATACCACTGACTGAGCTGAGTGGCAGTGCAAGACTGAACACACACTGAGGAACTTGCTGAATAAAAAGACACTGACCAAATGTAATTTATTTGACAACAGAGTTTAAGAGTCACAAACTACTAACAGCAATTCCTAACGACTTTTGTTAGTGCAGATATAGGTTAACGTTATCCATACAGGTATCAGAAAATTAGGCTTACATGCCTTTATCTTCTTGTTTCTTCTCTTCTTCCAGTCTCTTCTTTTGACGTTTTTCATGGCCAGAAAGATGTTTTCTTTTCTTGTCAGACATCGTCGACGTCGGAGTCACTGTCTGACTGACTGACTGACCGACCAAGTGACAACGAGTGACATCATAGGGTCATTCAGGGTCAAGACTCGCGGTCGCGGGAAAATCGCCAATCGCCATCATAAATAAATAAATAAATAACAACTATGCTTATGATGCCAGATAAAGAGCGCTGTAGGCCCATTTCTTTTTATTTCTTTATTTTATGTTACTTTTGATGTGTTTTTTTTTTTCACTCACTAGCTAGCAGTGACTCTAGGGGGCCATCTGCTGGTCACGGGGCCCTTTGCAATTGCAAAGGTCGCTTAGTGGCTGGGCCGGCTCTGACAACATGGACCAAACACATGTAAACAAATAAAAAAACGGGACATGATGTCACAAGATGCGATCCTAAAAAGGACAGAATACTCAAGCACACTTGTTTTTTCTCGTGTGATTACAGTTTGGTACAGCCATCAGAACCGCGTCTCCTCGCAGCAGATGTTTGTTTGTGTGTGTGACGGATGGATTCCTTCTGCTGTTTTGACTCCTCTACACATTTTATAAGTTCTTAGCTGGTCAAAATACCACCACATGTAGGCTACGCACATATAACGAGCGAATTTAGCCCAGCACACAGCATTGTTTTGGTTTTTTGGTAAATTCCATCGCAAAATATACGTAATAAAAGCCAACCAATCTGGGGTGCGTTTCCCGAAAGCATCGTTAGCCAACTATGGTCGCAAGTTCCGTCGTTATCAGCATAGTTCAACGATTTGGTGTTTCCCGAAACCATCGTTCCAACGAACGTTCACAAACAGCATCGCAAACTTGTGTGGTTGGAACGTCGTTAGAAGCATAGTTTCTAGTTTACATGAGATGTAGACTGAATAAATCCTTATCTTTAGCCAAATAAGCAAGCTGACATTCAGTACAACCCGTGTTATTTATTTAGAATACATACAAATGTAATTTACGTCTTTTAGTTTGTCAAGAGATTTAAAGCACCGTTTTTGAAGACTGCGCATGTGCGAACGTGCTCTACTATATAAGAACGAGCCAAATATTGAGTCTGGTAATAAAGCAAAATAACTGAGAAAAATTAGAAATAGTCTTCAGATGCCATGTCTGTAACTTATATGACAAAATCTAGCGTTAATTCGATCTCAAACAGATTAATTAAAATAAGTTATTAGTCCACCACGTGCGAGACGTCATAAACCACCGTGGTTGAACGATACTTTGCGACATATGGTTTCGGGAAACAGTCGTGACTAGCTAGTTGATTTCTCCAACGATGCATCGTACTATGGTAATTAAGCAGTGAGCTATAAAGTTGTACGGGAAACGCACCCCTGGGGTGTGTTTCCCAATAGCATCGTTGGCCAACTATGATCGCAATTTCCATTGAATTCTATTGGTAACGATGGAATTTGCGACCATAGTTGGCTTTGGGAAACGCACCCCAGGTTGTGAACACATCTCTATGCCTTTAGGTTTGGTATCTTTAGGTTCAGTGTTAAAATGCCAATGTGAACGCTAAGCGAATCAGGACTAAATGTTGTTGTTGTTTTTTTGGTCCGGACCAAGCGAACCGAACTACAAGTATGAACACACCCTTAAAGGAATAGTTCACTTCAAAATGAAAAATTCTGTCATCATTTACTCGCCCTCAAGTTGTTTCAAACCTGTATGAATTTCTATCTTCTGCTGAACACAAAGGAAGATATTTTGAAGAATGTCGGTAACCAGACAGTTGATGGACCCCATTGACTTCCATAGTAGTAAAAAATTACCATGGAAGTCAATGGGGTTACTGACATTCTTCAAAATACTTTCTTTTGTGTTCATCAGAAGAAAGAAATTCATACAGGTGTGAAACAACTTGAGGGTGAAGATTTTAATTTTGAAGTGAACTATTCATGTAAAGTTTTTACTTTGTTCGCATTGTCAAACGCTCCTTCAAGTTCTTGTATCAAAGACTAAAAGTGTTTCAGACCCAGAAATAAAACACTGATACAAATGAGTCAAGCAAAACGAGTGCTGTTGAATTATTTCGTCACCATATGAAATAATAATCTGAAAAATAAACACGTTTAGAGTCTCGAGGCTGGTTGAGAACCCGATGAGGAGTGAGAAAAGAAAGCGGAATCACAGCCTGACATGTTTATGCATTTACGTGAAGATAATTAGTCCGTGGGGCGACATTTCCCAGCACAAAAATGTAGAGGGTGATGATCCACAAGGGATAATGTGGGAACATCTACAGACCAGTTTTAAATGTCAGTGTGTGTGCGTTTGTATGTGTCGGAGTGTAAGATAAAGCACCGATACAAACCGACGACGAGTCTTTGACCCACACGGGTGTGACCACAGAACGCAAACATAATGTAAAGTCACGTTAAAACAACAAAGACACTTTGAAGAAGACCGCAGTTTGTAATTGCTTTTCATGGCCTGAACGTCCCAAATGTGATTTAAACTTTACCGCCTGTGTTTTTCCTCGGAAAATAGACAGACTGACCCTTTCACCTGCAACGGCTTCCTCTCCAAACCAATGGACAATCCCAATGGATCCAAAATGTCTATGTTGAAAGGACGTTCGATGTAATTGAGTGCGCATGCTTTAAAAATGAACCATTCCGAACTTTCCACAGGGAAAAGTCCGCAAGATGAGGTCCGCTTCCTCTTCGCCCCCATTCAAGTTGTGCGCCGACTCCTTGACCTCCCACTATCCTGGTCTTTGGCCTCCCACGTCCTGCATTATGAAAATTCAATGAAGTGAAGTGTCGACGAGGAAAGTGGAGCAAAGAAGATGGAAAGACAGCGCAAGGTATAAAAAGAGAGCAGAGGGAAAACTCTCCTTTCTTACATCACCGATCATATCCCGCCATCGGCCCACCGCCACCCTTCCCATCAGCCCCCCCACCCCTGTGTTTAAATCCAAGAAGAGGCAAGGACGAGTCTGATACACCGGCGCTTTCATTTTTTGAGTGATGATGAATTGCTGCCGCCGTGCTAGACCGGAGCAGGGGAAGGATGCGGCGGATGCCGGGCGGGAGACACTGTGTTTAAAAATGATTGATTAAACTGACACCGGCGCAGGAGTGCAGAGCCGCTCTATTTTTCTCCCTCATTATGTAAGACAATATTTCAAATCAAGAGAGCACTTGAAGAGGACAGCGCAAGCCCCCAGACAGGACACCCTTCAGATAAAGTTTACAGCCAAAATATGAAAGAATATGTCTATATGGGCCTCATTTTCAGTTTGGCTTTTGGCATAACAAGAGCTGCAGACTGATCGTTTATGTGTTTAAAATGATCTTCTCGTTCTTGATATATGCTTCGATTTGGCTTTGCGCATGGATATGTACAGTTTAATTTTCTTGGACTTAAAATTATTCTAAAATAAATAAAAATTTGCTCTGAAATAAAAATCAAGGTATTTCACTTTTTTGACTTCTTCCATGGGAGAATGATTTTGGTTCTAAATAAATAAAGTTTTTTTTATTTTACTTTATTTTATTTTAGAGCCATTGCTCTAAAAGAGAAGAAAAAAATGAAATTCCATATAAAAACAGTGTCTTCGTTATTATTAATAATTTTATCAATTGGGTTGATTTAGGTACATGTTTAATAAGGTGTATATGTCAAAATGTGCATTTTTAAATTAAATCAATCAGCAAATATTGACAATATTTGAAATCACAACACCAAACTCAACTCTGCAGATTCATATTAAATTATAATTATAATAGTAATTATGACAAATATCTATACAGTAAATACTGTATTATGTAATGTAAGGTCCAAACCTCTGGGACTATATTAAAAATATGACTTCAAAATATAATTCAAACTTGTAAATAATCAGAACACTTTAGGATTTTGAAAAAAACTTTAACAAAGACTTTAACAAATGTAAAATTATTAAAAATGTTAGTATCACTTTAAAATAAGGTCTCATTTGTTGACATTAGTTAATACATTGACTAACATATATATACACACACATATATAAGTTACTTTTAAAAATGTGATGCGTTACAATATTGCATTACTCCCTAAAAAAGTAACTCATTTTGTTAGTTACTTTTTATGGAAAGTATTGCGTTACTTTTGAGTTACTTTTTCTTACCTAGTAACAAGCTTGCTTGTTTTTTTTTATTTTTATGTTACAAAATAAAAGTGATATGTACAGTATATTTTTGACAAATGTAAAGTCCCTTTCACACCAACGATATGAATAAACCTCAGGCTGAAGGAAATGAAAATTCACGCCAGTACAGTAGAGGGCGCCGCTCAAACAAACCTTTACCTGTGCTGCCGTTCTGGATTGCAGAAGAATAAGACGCAGGAGAAGAAAGTTCAACACTCACTAAAAAACAAAAAAATGAAACGCAAATGTGATGTTTATCTAAAGTAATTTCCGGATCATCGAAGGTCAGCAGCAAAGACATTGGTTAATAAAGTGAGATTAAATACATAAAGTATATTTGTATTCACCTTATTTGTAATGCGGTCACTCAGCACTGTATATATACACTCACCTAAAGGATTATTAGGAACACCATACTAATACTGTGTTTGACCCCCTTTCAGCCTTCAGAACTGCCTTAATTCTACGTGGCATTGATTCAACAAGGTGCTGAAAGCATTCTTTAGAAATGTTGGCCCATATTGATAGGATAGCATCTTGCAGTTGATGGAGATTTGTGGGATGCACATCCAGGGCACGAAGCTCCCGTTTCACCACATCCCAAAGATGCTCTATTGGGTTGAGATCTGGTGACTGTGGGGGCCATTTTAGTACAGTGAACTCATTGTCATGTTCAAGAAATCAATTTGAAATGATTCGAGCTTTGTGACATGGTGCATTATCCTGCTGGAAGTAGCCATCAGAGGATGGGTACATGGTGGTCATAAAGGGATGGACATGGTCAGAAACAATGCTCAGGTAGGCCGTGGCATTTAAACGATGCCCAATTGGCACTAAGGGGCCTAAAGTGTGCCAAGAAAACATCCCCCACACCATTACACCACCACCACCAGCCTGCACAGTGGTAACAAGGCATGATGGATCCATGTTCTCATTCTGTTTACGCCAAATTCTGACTCTACCATCTGAATGTCTCAACAGAAATCGAGACTCATCAGACCAGGCAACATTTTTCCAGTCTTCAACTGTCCAATTTTGGTGAGCCTCTTTTTCCTATTTGTAGTGGAGATGAGTGGTACCCGGTGGGGTCTTCTGCTGTTGTAGCCCATCCGCCTCAAGGTTGTGCGTGTTGTGGCTTCACAAATGCTTTGCTGCATACCTCGGTTGTAACGAGTGGTTATTTCAGTCAAAGTTGCTCTTCTATCAGCTTGAATCAGTCGGCCCATTCTCCTCTGACCTCTAGCATCAACAAGGCATTTTCGCCCACAGGACTGCCGCATACTGGATGTTTTTCCCTTTTCACACCATTCTTTGTAAACCCTAGAAATGGTTGTGCGTGAAAATCCCAGTAACTGAGCAGATTGTGAAATACTCAGACCGGCCCGTCTGGCACCAACAACCATGCCACGCTCAAAATTGCTTAAATCACCTTTCTTTCCCATTCTGACATTCAGTTTGGAGTTCAGGAGATTGTCTTGACCAGGACCACACCCCTAAATGCATTGAAGCAACTGCCATGTGATTGGTTGATTAGATAATTGCATTAATGAGAAATTGAACAGGTGTTCCTAATAATCCTTTAGGTGAGTGTGTGTATATATATAATAGATCATATGATCCTTCTTTATTTCATCAGTAACTGCTAGTACTGCCTCTTTTTTTTTAATTAAAAGTTGTGCTTGTGTTTTTACAGCTCTGAAACGCGGAGAGCAGAGCAGAAACACAGAGCGCCTCCATTGTGTGTAAAACTCTGATCTGACGCAGACATCAAACTGAGAGATGGAGTGACACGTTTGTGGTAGTTCAAAGTAATGACTGATGTGCAGCATGGCAGACAGACGTCTGACACCAACACACACACACAAACAGAAGGGCTCCTGGGCAAAGCGAGAGAGCCTTTCACTCGGGAACATCAATCCAGCTCTCAATGCTTTCTGCATTGTTCCAGACCAAAAGCATACATATAATATTATTTGACTGAGCCTGTGCTAATAATATAGTAACAAGGCAATCTGAGTCCACTTAAGGTGTCTCTGTGGTGTAACCAAGCAATGCTACCAAACAGCACCATCTAGCAGCTCTGAGATGCCTAAAAGTGTCTGTTAAAACAAGCACTGTTAAAACATTTGGATAAATTGTTTGGCTCAAAGAGAATTACAACATTTTTATGTTTGGAGATGTATTCATATTTATTTAATTAGAAAATAACTGTCCATTTATCATGATAATCTATATAAGCTCAATTAAATTATTTCAATTCCTGCTCCTCAAACAATGAGCATGGCACTAGCAAATCCAAGGTCATGGGTTTGATTCCCAGGGAATATGAACTGATAAAATTTATATTTTGAATGCAATTTAAGTTACTTCGGATAAAAGCGTATGCCAAATGCAAAAAAAAAAAAAAAAAAAAAGGTTAATGTCAGTCCACGAAACTCCAACCGCTGTAGAATCAATGACAAATAAAGATGTTGATGAATCAGAATAATCAAATATTTGGAATTGAAGTTTAGATGAAAATGATACAGTTATTTTTTTAATGTGATATCATTTAAAAATTGTCAAGTGGTGTCATCATCAAGTAAAAGGTTATATACACACGGCTAGATTTCTAGATTTTTTTTTTTTTATCAAAACATGTTGAAACAATAAAATATTTTTACAATAATGACTTTATTTTCTTAATATTTTGATGACAAAAAGGAAATAAGTATTCAAGTAGAAAGTAAAATTTTACACTTAGGCTAGATTTAACTTTTTTAGAGTATAAAAATTTTTTGCATAAAAAAATAAATAAAAATAAAACGTTGAAACACATTTTCAAGGTAAAAAGTATTATTTTATTCTATTATTATTATGATCACAAAAATTAACAATTAAATCAAAATGTAATCTTTATTCAATCATGACTAGATTTAAGTATACATATCTTTATAGGGTTTTTTTTGACAAAAAATCGATATATATAAACATTTTTTTTTTTACACTAAAGGGACATGATAATGGAAAACATATGAGATGCGAGGAATTTGTTGTTGTTTTTTTAAATGCTTTTGCAATCTTTTTGCGTTTCCCCAAGAAACTGCATTCATTCGCAAAGAACTCATGTCCCTTTAGGGGCACCATACATTTGACAATTGGTCATGCTATAAAAATTGTCATTCATTTATCTGGCATATTTAAATGAATACATGAATTCAAGATATCCATCCATCCATCCAAATAAATAAATAAATAAATAAATTCTGGTTTTGTAAACAAATTTATATTTTCAACAGTTATATATATTAGCACAAGCTGTTTTTAGGATTAATTCAAAAATTCATTGAAGCATGTCCAAATTTTTAACCGGTGGGGTATTTCTGAATAAATTAACTGATCCTTAATATAGAGTGCACCAGTTTGACTAAAGCCACAAGTCTCTTGGCAATGTTATGCAATTATTAGAATATGGCCTGAGCACGAGAACTATTGCATGTATCGGACGTGTCGCTGTGTTGTTTCCAGATCTGTTGCACTCATGCCTCTCAAAGTGTCCAGAGTCAGAATTGAATCATGGGATGTGTGTAGAGTTCAAATGACTGGGGAGACTTGCGGCGCTCAAAATCAGGAGGTGAAAAATGGCGTGGTTATTTGTACCTGACAGAAGTTAAGAGCCTCTCCCCGCGGCCCAGTCGCTCCCTGCTGACCGCGAGCCTGCCTTCTCCTCTAGCTGCAACTCACCTTGCGAGAGACACACACACACACACACACTCGCACAGCATCCCAAAAGGTGTGTAAGATGGCCTACTATCAGCGCAATGCTCTGCAAATACTAGGCCAGAGGTGTGCGGGTCTTGGAAAGGTCGAAGGGATGTGCATGTATTTGTGTGGGGGGAGACTAGTGTTTGTGGTGTTTTGTTTGTGTGTGTATGTTAGTGGAATTTCATATTAATCTCAGGGAATGACTGAATGGAGCCACTGATGTCACTAAGAGAACGTCTCTCTACACTGGTTTAGCACGGAGTACAATCAACAAAACAGGTCAGGAATAGGCTAATGTAAACGTGGATAAAAATATATCAGAATGACTTTAATAAGTGTGTAAGGTTAGGATAAACATCATAAGACTCATTAAATACTCTGAGCGAGAAATTATGTTCAAGTTTTATTGAGTTTTAGTTGCAAAGGATTATCTTTGGTTTAGGCACCATAAAGTCAACATAAAATCAAATTGTACTCTTTTCAGTAAAAATGAACTTTTCTCAATACATTTGAAGGATCCCGCCCTTCACATTTACCCATTGAATATCCTGTTGTACTCGGACATATGCCACATTGCAAACTAAATGTGGTCCCCTTTCTCGGGAGAACGCAAAGGTTTTGCTAACTAACGCAATTCTTTTCTTGGGGAACACAGAAGGCTTGTTTGACTTCATACAGCGCTGCGCAGACCAATCGGCAGCTGACATGAAGCAGTGTATGCGGGTTCGAAATTTTGTCCGACTTGAGACGGCGCCAACGACATGTGACTGACGTATGCCATCAAAGTACAGCGAGAGCGATTCGAGAGCAGTCTTCTTCAGAGTGGCTGCAAGAGCTCTGATGACGACACACACCTGTTTCACGATTGGCCGAAATCACCGCATGACAACGATCACGTGAGTTTTACCTTTAGAGATCACCTTTAGTTCCAATAATGCTCACAAATCTGCTTTTTATAATAGTAAACGTTCTTTTTATGTAGTCGCGATGTTATATTGTGTCATGTTTATCAAAATAAAACTGATAAAAAAACATTGATAGTTGATAGACTAACATTGATAGTTTAGGCTTATGTTGAACTTTATTCTTGTACAAACAGACGCTGTATTAAGCAGTACATAAAGTATTAAATGAAAATGTTCAATTCAATGTAAATTCAGCTGTGGTAAAGTGATAAAAATGCAGCGCGAGAGTCATTACGGGAAGCAGAAAGTGTCTGTTTTCAGCTCCTCCCAGCCTGCGCTCGGCAACTCTCACGATCGGTTACATCCAGTCGCAGCCGATGTCGAACACACCTAAAGGTTTTGAATGCAAAAGAGAGAACGTAACGTTTCTCGGGGGATTACAAAAGGTTTCGCGAGCGAACGCAGTTTCCCCGGGGAATGCAAAGGTTTTGTGAATGAACACAAATTTTCTCGGGGAACACAAAGGTTTTGTAAACACGCAAAGTTTATCGGGGGAATGCAAAGTTTCTCGGGGGAACGCAAAGATTTCGCGAGCAGAAGCAAAGTTTCTCAGGGGAACGCAAAAGGTTTTGTGAACAAACGCAAAGTTTATTGGGGGAACGTAAAGGTTTCGCGAGCAGAAGCAAAGTTTCTCGGGAGAACGTAAAGGTTCGCGAGCAGAAGCAAAGTTTCTCGGGGGAACGTAAAGGTTTCGCGAGCAGAAGCAAAGTTTCTCGGGGGAACGCAAAAGGTTTTACAAGCGAAAGCAAAGTTTCTCTGGGGAACGCAAAGGTTTTGTGGCCGTAAGTAAAGTTTCTCAGGGGAACGCAAAAGGTTTTGTGAACAAACGCAAAGTTTCTCGGGAGAATGTAAAGGTTCGCGAGCAGAAGCAAAGTTTCTCGGGGGAACGTAAAGGTTCGCGAGCAGAAGCAAAGTTTCTCGGGGGAACGTAAAGGTTTCGCGAGCAGAAGCAAAGTTTCTCGGGGGAACGCAAAAGGTTTTACAAGCGAAAGCAAAGTTTCTCTGGGGAACGCAAAGGTTTTGTGGCCGTAAGTAAAGTTTCTCAGGGGAACGCAAAAGGTTTTGTGAACAAACGCAAAGTTTCTTGGGGGAATGTAAAGGTTTTGCGAGCAGAAGCAAAGTTTCTCGGGAGAACGTAAAGGTTTTGCGAGCAGAAGCAAAGTTTCTCAGGGGAACGCAAAAGGTTTTGTGAACAAACGCAAAGTTTCTCGGGAGAACGTAAAGGTTCGCGAGCAGAAGCAAAGTTTCTCGGGGGAACATAAAGGTTTCACGAGCAGAAGCAAAGTTTCTCGGGGGAACGCAAAAGGTTTTACAAGCGAAAGCAAAGTTTCTCTGGGGAACGCAAAGGTTTTGTGGCCGTAAGTAAAGTTTCTCAGGGGAACGCAAAAGGTTTTGTGAACAAACGCAAAGTTTATCGGGGGAACGCAAAGGTTTTGTAAACACACGCAAAGTTTATCGGGGGAACGCAAAGATTTCGCGAGCGGAAGCAAAGTTTCTCAGGGGAACGCAAAAGGTTTTGTGAACAAACGCAAAGTTTCTTGGGGGAACGTAAAGGTTTCGCGAGCAGAAGCAAAGTTTCTTGGGGGAACGTAAAGGTTCGCGAGCAGAAGCAAAGTTTCTCGGGGGAACGTAAAGGTTTCGCAAACAGAAGCAAACTTTCTTGGGGGAACGTAAAGGTTCGCGAGCAGAAGCAAAGTTTCTTGGGGGAACGTAAAGGTTTTGTGAACAAACGCAAAGTTTCTTGGGGGAACGTAAAGGTTCGCGAGCAGAAGCAAAGTTTCTTGGGGGAACGTAAAGGTTCGCGAGCAGAAGCAAAGTTTCTCGGGAGAACGTAAAGGTTCGCGAGCAGAAGCAAAGTTTCTCGGGGGAACGTAAAGGTTTCACGAGCAGAAGCAAAGTTTCTCGGGGGAACGCAAAAGGTTTTACAAGCGAAAGCAAAGTTTCTCTGGGGAACGCAAAGGTTTTGTGGCCGTAAGTAAAGTTTCTCAGGGGAACGCAAAAGGTTTTGTGAACAAACACAAAGTTTATCGGGGGAACGCAAAGGTTTTGTAAACACACGCAAAGTTTATCGGGGGAACGCAAAGATTTCGCGAGCGGAAGCAAAGTTTCTCAGGGGAACGCAAAAGGTTTTGTGAACAAACGCAAAGTTTCTTGGGGGAACGTAAAGGTTTCACGAGCAGAAGCAAAGTTTCTTGGGGGAACGTAAAGGTTTCGCGAGCAGAAGCAAAGTTTCTCGGGGGAACGTAAAGGTTTCGCGAGCAGAAGCAAAGTTTCTCGGGAGAACGTAAAGGTTTTGCGAGCAGAAGCAAAGTTTCACGGGGGAACGCAAAGGTTTTGTGAACAAACGCAAAGTTTCTCTGGGGAACGCAAAGGTTTTGTGGCCGTAAGTAAACTTTCTCAAGGGAATGCAAAAGGTTTTGTGAACAAGCGCAAAGTTTATCAGGGGAACGCAAAAGTTTTGTGAACAAACGCAAAGTTTCTCGGGAGAACGTAAAGGTTTCGCGAGCAGAAGCAAAGTTTCTCGGGGGAACGCAAAGGTTTTGTGAACAAACGCAAAGTTTATCGGGGGAACGCAAAGGTTTTGTGGCCGTAAGTAAAGTTTCTCAAGGGAATGCAAAAGGTTTTGTGAACAAACACAAAGTTTATCAGGGGAACGCAAAAGTTTTGTGAACAAACGCAAAGTTTCTCGGGAGAACGTAAAGGTTTCGCGAGCAGAAGCAAAGTTTCTCGGGGGAACGCAAAGGTTTTGTAAACACACGCAAAGTTTATCGGGGGAACGCAAAGATTTCGCGAGCGGAAGCAAAGTTTCTCAGGGGAACGCAAAAGGTTTTGTGAACAAACGCAAAGTTTCTTGGGGGAACGTAAAGGTTTCGCGAGCAGAAGCAAAGTTTCTTGGGGGAACGTAAAGGTTCGCGAGCAGAAGCAAAGTTTCTCGGGGGAACGTAAAGGTTTCGCAAACAGAAGCAAACTTTCTTGGGGGAACGTAAAGGTTCGCGAGCAGAAGCAAAGTTTCTTGGGGGAACGTAAAGGTTTTGTGAACAAACGCAAAGTTTCTTGGGGGAACGTAAAGGTTCGCGAGCAGAAGCAAAGTTTCTTGGGGGAACGTAAAGGTTCGCGAGCAGAAGCAAAGTTTCTCGGGAGAACGTAAAGGTTCGCGAGCAGAAGCAAAGTTTCTCGGGGGAACGTAAAGGTTTCACGAGCAGAAGCAAAGTTTCTCGGGGGAACGCAAAAGGTTTTACAAGCGAAAGCAAAGTTTCTCTGGGGAACGCAAAGGTTTTGTGGCCGTAAGTAAAGTTTCTCAGGGGAACGCAAAAGGTTTTGTGAACAAACACAAAGTTTATCGGGGGAACGCAAAGGTTTTGTAAACACACGCAAAGTTTATCGGGGGAACGCAAAGATTTCGCGAGCGGAAGCAAAGTTTCTCAGGGGAACGCAAAAGGTTTTGTGAACAAACGCAAAGTTTCTTGGAGGAACGTAAAGGTTTCACGAGCAGAAGCAAAGTTTCTTGGGGGAACGTAAAGGTTTCGCGAGCAGAAGCAAAGTTTCTCGGGGGAACGTAAAGGTTTTGCGAGCAGAAGCAAAGTTTCACGGGGGAACGCAAAGGTTTTGTGAACAAACGCAAAGTTTCTCTGGGGAACGCAAAGGTTTTGTGGCCGTAAGTAAACTTTCTCAAGGGAATGCAAAAGGTTTTGTGAACAAGCGCAAAGTTTATCAGGGGAACGCAAAAGTTTTGTGAACAAACGCAAAGTTTCTCGGGAGAACGTAAAGGTTTCGCGAGCAGAAGCAAAGTTTCTCGGGGGAACGCAAAGGTTTTGTGAACAAACGCAAAGTTTATCGGGGGAACGCAAAGGTTTTGTGGCCGTAAGTAAAGTTTCTCAAGGGAATGCAAAAGGTTTTGTGAACAAGCGCAAAGTTTATCAGGGGAACGCAAAAGTTTTGTGAACAAACGCAAAGTTTCTCGGGAGAACGTAAAGGTTTCGCGAGCAGAAGCAAAGTTTCTCGGGGGAACGCAAAGGTTTTGTGAACAAACGCAAAGTTTATCGGGGGAATGCAAAAGGTTTTACAAGCGAAAGCAAAGTTTCTCTGGGGAACGCAAAGGTTTTGTGGCCGTAAGTAAAGTTTCTCAGGGGAACGCAAAGGTTTCGCGAGCAGATTCATTTTGTATTCGTTTATTTTACGTTTATTAAAGTCTTTGAATGTTTGCCAGTTCCCACCTCCTTCTTCCCACAACATCTATTGCTACAAAGACAGATTTTCTCTGGGAGCACAAAGGTTTTGCGAACGAATGTAAAGTTTCTCGTGAAAATGCAAAAAGTTTCTCGGGGGAACACAAAGGTCATCGAGAGAAAGCAAAGTTTCTCGGGGGAACGCCAAACATTTGCGAGAGAATGCAAAAGCATTGACTTATTATTTTTCCTCCCATCTCATATTTTTTTCCACCACCATGTCCCTTTAGGGGCTCAGTATGAAGCCATACAAAACAATGTACTTGCTTATATCTACTTATCTTCGGGCTATCAGAGGTTTTATAGTATAGGAATAGATGGGAGGCACATGCCGTCTCCATGATTCTTGACAAATTCGAGCCATCAAACGTTACCGTCCGAGTCTGTGAAGCTGGGCGGGCTACTAATTTATCCTTTAGCTCCATGGAGCTGTATATCACAACACTCAGGAAGACAAATGTCAGAACACATGTTGCCAGACTGGGGCTTTGAGCACAAGATTCCTTTAATTGGGTGAACAGGGACCGGGTCCAATCCCAGGCACCCTCGGCGTCTTCTTCTGCACCCTCCTCCTCTCTCCTCTTTTTCTTTATACATGTTAACAAAAGGCAGGAAGATGAAAAAGACAACATCTTTCCCATCCCTTGCTTTGTGCCATTATAGAACAGACGCGCTGAGGGTAAAGAGGTACGACGCTGAGCTTCAAGGAGGCGAGCTTTATATAACTTTCTTTTGAGTTTTCTGCTTGTTTCATGTTTATTTCACTTCGTCTTTTCCACAGCCTCTCAGTTGTGATTGACACCGGCTTCCTGCGCGCTGTAATAACAATTATTCATTATAGACACTCGCAGCGATCCCACTGATAGCTCCTGGATATATTTGTCAGAGTTTAGGAAGATGTGTTTAAGAGAGCCTTAAAGGAAAGAAAACCTAAAGCTCTTCCGAATATCTGTTCATCAACGTTGTGATCTGGTGCCTGCCCCTTTCCCCCCCTTGCGCCTCAGTTAACTGGGTAACTTTTTTAGCTTTAGAGCAGAGGGAATAAAGATCACATAAGAATCGAGAGGCTCAATGCTTGTAAAAGATGACGGAGAGTAAATGAACGTGAATTTCACACTGATTTCATGCAAAAAAAAAAAAAAAAAAAAAATGTAATCTGCACTTTTTGTCTTGTTTTCCAGTAAATTGTCTAAACATCCTTCAAGCAAAATTGTGTATCTTATTATTTTATTTTTTTACTTCATTGGCAAAATGAATGAAATTTTTTCTTGTTTTAGGCAAAAAATATATAGGCCTATAATGATTTAAACTGTTGTCAAATCGATTAATCGAAATAAATCGCATCTAACATAAAAGTTTGTGTGTGTATGTATATATATATATATATATATATATATATATATATATATATATATATATATATATATATATATATATATATGTGTGTGTGTGTGTATGTATATATATATATTTACAAACTTCTATGTTAGATGCGATTAATCGATTAATCGCATTTAATCGTGATTAATCGATTTGACAGTACTTATGTACAGTATTTTTTTTTTTCATTCAATTAGCAACTTGTTTTTATTGTTTTAAGCAAGATTTTTTTTTTTTTTAAATGCTTCATAATGTAATATTCTATTTCATAATTAATACATTTTGTAAAAGTATTTATTATTTCAATAAGGTATTCATTACATTAATTATTTAAATGCATTATTTTCATTAATTAATTGTATAATTGATTTAAAAATAAATTTGATTAATTATTAATAATATTAATTAATTAATATTACAACTATAAAAAAATTATTTGGCAGTGGGGTAAAAAATTTACTTAATTCAAGAAATAGGGGAGATTGGGGCAAGTTGTCACATTTTTTCTCCAGTAAATATTTCTCAGAGTAGGTTCATTTCTCAAGGACAATTAGTTCATGCTTTAAAGTCTTGGTTAGAAAAACCCAACTGAATATTTCCAGTTATTGCAAATTAAAAAAGATATACAGCTCACTGTAGACACACACTGACCTCTTGTGACAACATGCCCCTACAGTGATTTTGAAATATGTACTGTATGTGAACCCAACATACTGTATTGATGAAAAAAAAAAAAAAAAAATTATAGTTCTAAGATACTAGACCCAGTCTTAATATGTTATGCAATTGTGCTTCTCAAAGATGGTTAGATATTTATTTTTTACTAGAAAACAAGACAAAAATACTGGTTAAAAAGTTATCCCGTTGCATTATGACTTATGACTGAATACATGACGTTTGACATTGCAAATAGCCCATATGAGGCGCTTCTAAGCTCACACTGTTGCACAGGGAGTAAAAGTTTAATGTGGAATAAAATACTAATGTAGCAGCATTCTCATGTGCTGACTATCTTAATTTCTCAGATGAGTGAGCATACTATAACTTTTTTTTTTTTCGTCTGACACATTTTAAAAGAGAACTTTGAGTGACAACTTACCCCTTGTCTCCGCAATGTCTTATCCATTTATTAAATATAATATTCATTTTTTTTTAGTACACTGCATTTCATCAATAACACTAGGTTGGAGACATTTATTTTTTCATTGTGTAAAAAAATGCATTCATATTATTCGAATATTATGGACACATAGATTTATTTAACGCCATATTTCCATTGATTCGTTAAGAGGAGATGGTACAGCGATTTATCAACGGCTCCATCTGGGTTGATCTGTCAGTGGTGTGTTTGTGAACTCCATCCCTGCCTGCACTAATTAGTGAATCTGGGCACAGCCGTACAGAGAGGCCTTGGATAGATTCGGGGAGAGCTTCAATAACCCAGCTCCACAGTCTGGCCTCTGTCCAGTTCTTCAAAATTAATTCATGTTCCCTGAAGTAATTACATAAGTGTGTTTGGTCCATGTGGAGGTTTTCACAATACACATTTTAATTAACGCAATAATTCAGATCAATTGTGCTAGACCTGGATTATTGCACCTTCAATAACAAGAATGGGTGTTTCAGCATGAAGCAGAATATTGAGTTTGAATAGTCTGAGAACAAAACATTGCATTCATGATATTACAGTTTCAAAAGGTAAACTGAAAACATGGTCAAAAATGAGTTTTGCCCTTCCAGAGGATCTATCTATCTATCTATCTATCTATCTATCTATCTATCTATCTATCTATCTATCTATCTATCTATCTATCTGTGTATAAATCAGTCTATGTATCCATCTATCTATCCGTCCGTCCGTCCGTCCGTCCGTCCGTCCGTCCGTCCGTCCGTCCGTCCGTCCGTCCGTCCGTCCGTCCGTCCGTCCATCCATCCATCCATCCATCCATCCATCCATCTATCTATCTATCTATCTATCTATCTATCTATCTATCTATCTATCTATCTATCTATCTATCTATCTATCTGTGTATTAATCTGTCTGTGTATCTATCTATCTATCTATCTATCTATCTATCTATCTATCATCTATCTATCTGTCTGTGTATTAATCTATCTATCTATCTATCTATCTATCTATCTATCTATCTATCTATCTATCTGTCTGTCTGTGTATTAATTTATCTATCTATCTATCAATCTATCAGTCTATCTATCTATCTATCTATCTATCTATCTATCTATCTATCTATCTATCTGTGTATTAATCTGTCTGTGTATTAATCTATCTATCTATCTATCTATCTATCTATCTATCTATCTATCTATCTATCTGTGTATCTATCTATCTATCTATCTGTCTGTCTATCTATCTATCTATCTATCTATCTATCTATCTATCTATCTATCTATCTATCTATCTATCTATCTATCTATCTGTGTATTAATCAGTCTATCTATCTATCTGTCTGTCTGTCTGTCTGTCTGTCTGTCTGTCTGTTTGTCAGTCAGTCAATCTATCTGTCTCTGTCTCTGTCTCTGTCTCTGTCTATCTAATTATCCAATTAGAGAAACGCAGCCCACTAGATCATTTTCACCCCAGTCACCTGTATTTTAGGCCTCTTTTCACTCAGCCCTGTGTTTATCCGTGAAACAAAACATGTCGCTTCAGTCCTGCCTCCGCATTTCTCTTCCCTCCCTCCCTCCATCTCTCCATCTCTATCCCCCCGGCCAGACCTCATGGTGAGCTCCAGGCACTGTTTATTGATCAGCTCAAACTCCCAAATAAACGAGCAGAGAATGAGAGCTATGCTCGAGGGAGCCGAGCCCGGTCCCGGCTCCTTGGGCTCCCATCAATTTTAATCACCGCCCTAATGAAGAGACTCCTCTCTGCTGGATGTCCATAACTCAGAGCAGCGCACTGCTACCTCCGCCAGCGCCACCAGATCAGTCTTCCCGCTCCCCCTCGCCTTCCATACCTGCCTAATGCCCCTTTTTCTAAATAAACTATGCATTAGCTAATGGCTCACAGGAATGATAATGGATAATGGCTGGGGAAATCTCATTTTGAACTCCCAAAAAGGGAGCGGCTGAAGTTGCGTGTGTTTAAAGAATATCTTTGAAAAGTCATATACATCTCAGGCTACGGTTCAGCGAGGTAGTGCTCCCAGTTGGCGTCTTACAAGAATAACCTTGATAAGACATGCGTTTTTTTCTTCACTATTAGGGATATTTCTTCACGCAACTCTAACCTTTCATGAAAGGCATGTCGCTCCGCCATATGTCTGTTCTTGTTTTGACCTTGAAAATCCCTTGAAAGTCCCTGAATTGTGTGCAATAGTCCCATTTAGACTTCAAATTACATGTAATTTATAAGTGGTTATTTTTCAGTGGATACACAACTGAAATCTACTATTATGAGTGGACGTCTCAATGCAATAGCTTCAACCCAGGTAAAGAAACTCATAAACCTCCAGACCAAAGGACCAGAGATGTCTTTCTTCCGCCCCCGTCGTCCTCTTAAAGAATATAAGAAGTTTCGGAAACTCTAAAACCCCAAAAACTTTTCTGAGCTGCTGAACCAAGTGCTCATATTTTACTTCTGGTGACGCCCGGAATCTTTCTCCGGCATCTGGTCCTCTCATGCCGGGTAAGGGGAAGAATCCATCACCTTCCCCCAGGGTTTGCATAATCTTCTCATGGAGGTGAGGTGCCACGGTTTTGGCTATTCGCTGCCTCGTCCTGGGATTTCATCTGTCTGCTCGTGTTTGATATCTGAACTCAGCAGAGTAGAGACACATATGTGCGGCTCATAAAGCTAGCGTGGTTTATGGAGTGTTCTGACAGGAGCACTCGCTCCAACTCGCACTAAGAGAGCGATACTATAGCTCTAGAACAAAATGGATCGTTCCTCGAGGAATTCTGTAAGACTAATGGTGAATTTGACTTTTCTTACCAAACAACAACATCCAAAAGCTTTTTAACTGTCTAGTTTCTTTCAGAGTAAAATCACTGGTCATGCTATCTGATAAATCAAACTCAGTTAATGAACTTTATATTGCAATTGCTTTTGAATATAGTGTATTGTTTTGATAAATCCCATTACTGCATTACCACTGTACTGAACTGATTTATAATGCCAAAATAGATCAGCTTGTGGTCAAAATGGCCTTTTTTAAATAACAATGATATCCTGTTGTGTTTTTGTATTGTGTAGCTGCTATAAATAACACAGCATTTCTGCTGGACGACATGTGGAACTTCCTCTCGACATGGTCATATTAACATCAGCTACTCTGAAACAGACAAAGACAGTGAGAGAAAACAGCTGAAAAATAACAGTAATGTTTGATCTGTCATTTATGGCTCTGTGCATGGGGCAGTCTTTGTGTGGATGCTGGGATTTGCTGTAGCCCTTAGGCAACGTCTGCTATGTGTGTGTTAGGATGCGTGAGGGGGCCAAATGGTCAGAGAACAAGACTGATAAAAGAGGCCTGAACTGCAGCTGAGGTGATCCTCTGATAATATCACCGGGGAGACTCATGCAAACTCGACATCACGACGGGGGACGTCAGACATCTTTGCCAGAATTATGCAAAGCCCCTCTGCCTGTCTGACTGCTTGAAAGAGCATAAGTCTGTGTGTGTGTGTGTGTGTGTGTGTGTTTTCCCTTCTAATAAAATGACCCGCTGGTCTCTCTCGGTCTGCCCCAGCCATAGGAAATCTTTCTTGAAGTGATTATTTCATCAGAGTGGTCAGGTCCCCTCTGAAGCCCCGGCTGTGTGTGTGTGCGTGTGTGTGTGTGTGTGTGTGTGTGTGTGTGTGTGTGTGTGTGTGTGTGTGTGTGTGTGTGTGTGTGTGTGTGTGTGTGTGTGTGTGTGTGTGTGTGTGTGTGTGTGTGTGTGTGTGTGTGTGTGTGTGTGTGTGTGTGTGTGTGTGTGTGTGTGTGTGTGTGTGTGTGTGTGTGTGTGTGTGTGTGTGTGTGTGCGTCTGTGTGAATGTGTTCTGTGTGTGTTGCTCTCTGGAGGAAGTCTTTCATTCGTGTAACAGGCATGAACGACTCAACCCTTCGCTCATTTAAAGGGCTTTTCCTGCAGTCTGCAGTCGACACCTCTGCCTTGAGGCGATGAGCCATGATGGGTTGCAATGAAAGCCAAATAGTAAATCCTTCCTCTCCGTTCACCTCTACTTAACGCCAGCTGTGGTGGGGTGTCCGTCAAAGGACCGCAATTTTGTTTTTGTGGAAGACTAAACATGATAGTACCGAAACATAATACTGTAAAAGAATAAAAAATAAATAAAAAAAAACTGAGTAAAAATATGAAAAAAGCAAAGCAACAACACACTACACAAAACAAAGCCTGGACACAACAAAGCAAAACAAAACATTAAATAAAAGAAACAAAACAAAACACTAAACAAAACAAAAACTGAAAACAACAAAGCAAAGCAAAGCAAAACAGAAAGCAAAGCTACAAAACACTAAACTAAACAAAGCCTGAAAACAAAGCAAAAGAAAACAAAAATGAAAAAACAACAACAACAACAAAGCAAAGCAAACAAAAAACATTAAACAAAAATTAAAGCAACAAAACACTATACAAAACAAAGCCTGAACACAAAGCAAAATAAACAAAAATAAAATAAAAAGCTAAGCAAAACATAAAACAAAAATTAAAGCAACAAAACACTAAACAAAACAAAAACTGAACACAACACAACACAACACAACACAACAAAGCAAAAAAAAAACAGAAAGCAAAGCTACAAAACACTAAACAAAACAAAAACTGAACACAACAAAGCAAAACAAAACAGAAAGCAAAGCAACAGCTAAACAAAACTAACCCTGGACACAACAAAGCAAAGCTAAACAAAACATAAAACAGAAAGTAGAGCAACAAAACACTAAACTAAACAAAGCCTGAACACAAAGCAAAAGAAAACAAAAATGAAACAACAACAACAAAGCAAAGCAAACAAAAAACATTAAACAGAAATTAAAGCAACAAAACACTAAACAAAACAAAGCCTGAACACAAAGCAGAATAAACAAAAATTAAAAAAAGCTAAGCAAAACATAAAACAAAAATTAAAGCAACAAAACACTAAACAAAACAAAAACTGAACAGAACACAACACAACAAAGCAAAACAAAACAGAAAGCAAAGCAACAAAACTCTAAACAAAACAAAAACTGAACACAACAAAGCAAAACAAAGCAAAACAAAACAGAACACAGAAAGCAAAGCAACAAAACTCTAAACAAAACAAAAATGAACACAACAAAGCAAAACAAAACAGAAAGCAAAGCAACAAAACTCTAAACAAAACAAAAACTGAACACAACACAACAAAGCAAAACAAAACAAAACAGAAAGCAAAGCAACAACACACTAAACTAAACAAAGCCTGGACACAACAAAGCAAAACAAAACAGAAAGCAGAAAGCAAAGCAACAAAACACTAAACTAAACAAAGCCTGGACAAAAAAAAAAAAAAAAAAAAAAAAACACATCAAAGCAAAGCAAAATAAAAAAATTAAAAAAAGCAAACAAAAACATTAATCCAAAAACAGACCAATAAAACAAAACTTCATTTTTATTTATGATGATGCAAATACATGCAGATTGTAACAAAGTAGAATCTTCTTGAGAATTTCAGTAATTGTTTTAGTTTATTGTACAATATACTAATATATGAAATATAATTTTCAGTAACTGTATGACCCATAGGTTTATGGTCTGGTGTCATCTCGGGGACACAGGAGGAGATGCTAACTGCACTGATAAATGGGCTTTTACTGTTCAGCGCTGCCTATTAAACGTGTTTCTTATTATCGATCAAGCTAAACAACCTGATGGAGAGGAAGAGAAGTCACCTTGATATAATTCTATCTATCAATCATTTCTGAGGCCCTCACAGACACGGCTGGCACTGCCATTAGCACAGACTGGCATTGTGTTTGGGAAGAAGAGCTATACAGTCTTTGGTGATTAGAGTGATGAACGGTCAAACGTCATAAATATGATGGGGTTTTATATTCATTCAATATTTATAATCATTCAAATCTAGTTTGTTCTGGTTGATAATTATCTGCATAATAAATGTATTTCTTTTCAATCTTATCACAGACATTTTGGCTGTGTTTCTTTCACTCACAAAAAAATTGGTGAAAACATACATGCTTGGCATATGGTTAAGCTTCTAGACTCAGTATTACCATAGTACAGAAATCTACCATGAAAAATTAGTCAAGAATGAAAGTCTAAGGAGCTCAGAGATCACTTAAGCCTAAATCCTGGGGCTAAAAATAGCCCAAAGTTCAGAATATATGGCCATAAGAGTGTCTTTGTATTCTTTCTGGATTTCTGAAAAATGCTGTTTGAATGGGCAAACATAATATACCATTTAAAATGTCATTTCTAATGTCACTTTAAGTGGCAAATGAAGCATATTTTTGCATTAGCAAATGACAGGAAATATTTCCCCTTCTTTTTGCCATTTCTACTATTGTTTTAACCTGCAAGACTGATTCTTCCGCACAAAGCAACAGCTGCTGGACCTTCATCCTTTGTTTAAAAAAACCTGAAGACAAAATGTCCAATGGAACTGGAATAAAAAAAAGATAAAGAACGTACATTTCACAAGTCATTATCGACAACATGAGATCACTGAATAAAAAAATGGAAGACTCTCAATCTCACCGGGATCCATGGGGAGTGCAAATATGGTGGTCTTCTATTAAAGAAGCATGACTAGAAGCCAATATTTTTGATTCCAAGGTTGCATTTGTTGGATTTCCCATCATATGCACAGACTGAAGCAAGAAAACTGTTGGACAGCATGACTGAGGCCGTGTTCTTCAAATACCTGACTCAAAAACACCCTCTTAAGTCATGCAGCAGGGTTGTGCTCTGAAAAGACTGACGTTTGATCTCAGAACTACGGTGAAGAGAACGATTTTTAATGAAAAACGAGATACATTTTTGTCTGTTCCTCACACAAAGCTATCATATGGCTTCAGAAGCCTTGGAATATAATAATAAACCACTTTTATGCTGTTTTTTTGTCCTCTTTGAAGCTTGACAACATCCGTCCCCATTCATCTTCATTACGTGGAAATGAGCAGCAGGGACATTCTTCAAAACATCTCCTTTTGTGTTTTATAAAGGTTTAGAATTTTTGAGGTCCTTTAAACTTTAAAAAGCATCATCTGTGGGTAAACAATGAAACATCATGCAATACATATAATGTGGAGATATCAAATGCATCTGATCATTATAGTAAAATGTTGTCTGTTCATGCTAGCAATGAAAAAATAATCACAAAATAAAAGCGCAAATTTACCATCAGGCTCCTCATGACACTCCTGTTCTCAGCTAAAGGTCATTGACTCATCCATGCGGCCCTCCTCTTGTTCTCCAGCCGCTATCCAATCAGGAAGGCGCGAGGAAACAATTTGCCCAACACCTGGTCTGGGATCATGCTGGAACACGCTCGGTCCGCGCTCGTTCGGGTCGCAGCCGTGATGGAGCTCTCGCGGCTTCCAGAAGTTTCTGTACTGTTGAAAGACATATGGCTGGGCACGGTTTCGCGTAACCTCTCTGAGCCCTTACCATCTGCCAGCAGGCCCAGGTGTGCCCGGTCTGGCAGGCTTCACCTCAGCTTCCCCGCACCACTGGAGTGCTGTCATTCACCGCTGCACTTCAGCTGATCTCAGACCAGCTCCAGCCGTTAAATCAATGAGCCCACAGCGGCACGGGCTCCAATTAAATCAACAACAGACTGAAAATCTGTTCTTCTGATCTGTCATATAGTAAAACAATACCAGGATGTCGCTACACGACAGATTACCAGTCGTTTATTGGTCCAAATTGGTCCACAGTGCTTTGGGAGTACAGTAGTTCATATGAATATAAATGGTAATATAAATGCCTCATTCATTCAGATGCTTCTGTTGATCTGAGATCTTTTCCAGCCAGAATTGGAATTTGAATATGAATTTCTTTCTTCTGCTGAACACAAAAGAAGATATTTTGAAGAATATGGGCAACCAAACAGTTGATGAAGTTGAAAAATACTATGGAAGCCATCAACTGTTTGGTTACCCATATTCTTCAAAATATCTTCTTTTGTGTTCAGCAGAAGAAAGAAACTCATACAGGTTTGGAACAACTTGAGGGTGAGTAAATGATTGCAGAATTTTCATTTTTGGGTGAACTATCCCATTAAATCTGAGGTGTATGTACGTTTGTACATCTGGAGGAGAGGCTCATGTAATGTGCAAATTGCATAAAAAAAGGTTTTATGAGCGAGGTCCATTGACTTTACATCTATTCCGTAGATTTTCTACCACAGAAAACGTATTAAACTGCGCCCGCCACTGTAAGCAGCTCTCAGCAAATTATCGAATTATTTGGCTTTGTTGACAGTGAAACCATACATTTCTTTTGCCCATAAATACACTCTACTGAATGTGTCCTCTGCACCTCTGAAGACCTACAGCATTCAGAATACTGTACGTTGTAGGCCTTGATATAATCGAATTGATCTTTTTCAATCTGAACCGTACCTTTATACAGCCATGAAAAGACATGGAGCAATTGTAAAGATGCGTTCGTTCAATAACTTGAAGGCCCTCACTGTGCCACATGTTGCCTAGCATGCGAGTCCTCTATTGTGTTCCCAGCCATTTAGAGCCAGTTCGAAATAACTACAGTGAATCATCCATTACAAACACCGCACGTTTCGTTCCCTAAAAGAAAACAACAAACCCAGAGCCACAAGAGCATCCTTTTGAGGGCACACAAGGTTGCGATGGGAGGGTTTTTGTACATGTTGATTGTAGGGACGTTCTAGTAACATGGTCTTCTGAATTATCAGACTACAACGTAGGATCTTAGGCAGAAGGAAGCCAGCGTTTGATCACTCATCAGGTGTCAACGGCAGCTCCGAAACGCAGGCTCTTGTTTGTGCCTCGCTCACAGCTCTTTAAAGTGTCTCCGCGGCTCGCCAGCGCTCATTTAAATGGAAACTTTCTTTCAAAATTCCTGCCGTGTGGCTCATGTTGACACAGGACAGTTTCCCGAGGAGGGGGAAAAAATATCGGTATTCATCTATTTCTTCTTTTAATCCTTTGGATTTTTTTTTTTTTTTTTACTCTGCCCTCTTCTCTCGCTCATGTTTGTGAGGATGATTAATGGCCGGATCTGAGATGCAGAACAGAGGTTATCAAAGGATTTGAGCTGTTCTACAACACCACATTAATTACATCACGCGGCAGGGAAAGTGCCGGGCGGCGCTATAGGGTTTGATTTGCACAGAAACTACCTTTGCTATTGTAAATTTTACAGTACTTTATTATAATAAAATACTCCGAATTTTACTTCAAAATCAATGCAGGTTAGGCCTTTTTCTGTCATAACAAAAAATACTGTTGTGCATTTTGCATTGCATTGTGGGATGATGGTGTAAATCATTGCGTTTCACGAAATGAGAATTAGTTCTTTCTCTTAAACAGCAATGAGATTAAATGGAGAATGTTCTTGATGTCTCTTGGTTTTTCTCACGAGAAAGAAAAACACAGTATCTCGCATGCGTCTCCTAGAGTTTCAGAAGGGATTTCAACATCATTTGTACTCAAATGATCTATGACCAAATTATCTGAGTTATGCCATTAATAATGATAGGTATTATGTCAATAATTGTCTCATTAGTGTCTTTCTATCTTAATCTCCTGAATTCTAGATGAAACATTTGAAAAAAAATAACAACATTAATAATAACTAATGTATAATGACAAGTATTATTACTGTTCCTAAAATTAATATGGTAACACTTTACAATAAGGTTCATTAGTTAACATTAGTTAATAGTTGATTAATCTTTGTTATTAAAAATCCAGCTGTTCATTGTTTGTTCATAGCGCATTAACTAAATACAACCTTTGATTTTAATACTGTATTAGTAAATGTTGAAATTAATATTAACTAAGATTAATTAATTCTGTAGAAGTATTGTTCATTCTTAACTAATTAACCTTATTGTAAAGTGTTACCATTAATATTAATATAAATTTTTTATAATTCTAATACATTTTAGAAGGGGCTTATAACAACATTGTAGTTGTTAACTGGATAAATACAGTATCAATACTTAAATTATTTTAGATGACAAATTATTGCATTATTAATAGTGAAAACTGCATAGTTTGTTCATGCTGCATGCTGGGAATTAAAACAACAGCATAGTATCAACATTTGGACACACTATTACAATTAATGTGTAAATATACACCACGTATTGTAATGTAGACACATAAATAATGATCACAGTTGCAATTTGATTAATAATAAATGGTATATCTACAACTGTACAGCAACTAGTAGTCAGGAATATACTGTAATTTCTTTATTCACAACAGAAACCACCTCGTATACTTAATGATGAAGAGATAACCAAGAGAAAGACGGACAAAGAATCCCGAATCAGTCTGAACACCCTTCAGTCGCGTCAGACAACCTTAACTTCTCAAGTTAACTTTAACGAAAAGGAAAAGAATCGAATCTCTGTATATACGCGGAGATGGTAAATGTTAGCCCGCCTGCTGCATCCTACTCCATATCACTTGGCCCGTTATGAAAAATAGTTTGCTATTTTGGAACCCCCTGGCAGCCATAGTGGATCACCACAGACCCCGAGCTCATTTATCTTTTGTCAGAGATGAAGCCAAACTAACGCCATCTCCCGAAGCGGCTAAAGAATGAGGAGGGGAGAAGGGAGGTAAAAATAAACCGCCGGCACTCAGGTAACGACACGGAGAAGTCACTTTACAAGTAATGTGTGGCTTTTTAAAAGTGGAACTCTGTCGTTCCATTAGGACATTAAACACTTTTTGTTCCCAGGCAACCTGATTAGAACTGTGTTTCCCCCAGCTGAAAGTTTGGGAAGAAACATGACGACAGAGAGCAAAATAAGAGAAGTGTTTTGCTGACTGGTGAATGACTTGCTCGCCGTTCTGAAACATTAATGTCTGACAGAATCAGCTCAAATTGAGGCGTGATGGAAACTGCAGAGCAACTGTGAAACAATTACGCTTGTTTAGCCCCTTTCTTTCTCTACTCTGACAGAGTGTTAAGAAAAGTGTATTAATGTATGCTAAGTCTTTGTAATAACACTGCAGGTGAGACGGGGGATAGCTGTCACAATGGCTTTAAGTCAAAAAGCCATACGCAAACAGTCATTTTGTTGGGTTCAGGCAAGCAGTGTGGATGCCATACTTTAGGATCATTTTGTTTAATTTTATCCTCCAAATTAAAATTAAAGTATTGTCATATTTCGTGATTTTCGGTAACAAGTGAACACAATAAAACCACGATGACATTCAAGAGTCGAATTTGAATCAAAAGGTCGAACTATGTAATTTCATTAATGCCGAAGCTCGTGTTTTACAGATTTTGTGTTTTATACGTGCATTCATAATTTTAGGCAATTTAAATTAAAGCATATGTTGGCCAATATGATGATTTGATATTTCTGAATGTTACCTTTAACATTTTTGCTATTTTGTGAATTTTATAATTGTTTATAATTGCCTTTAAAAGACACTGTGACAACATGCCCCTACTATTAAATTACCTGTGTGTATATATATATATATATATATATAGATATATAGATATACCCCTGAATTGTAATTATAATTCAACTAAAAGCAGAAACCCTTTATGCGTTTCGGACGTTCATTTACACGACAATCAGAGTTTTGGGGGCCTGAAAACGCAAACTTGTGAAAAAAAAAATTAAACGTTACGATATTGTCTCTTTATATGTTCAGTCTAGTGGCGTCTAGTGTTTCTTTACAAAGTGACATCGCCACCTACTGGCCTGGCATGCATAACACAGCTGAACAACTTTGGACTGAACACGTAATGCGCATGTGCTAGACATCTGCGTTTTCGCGGTTTTGCGTTTTTGATGTCTGCCCAGAGATAACGGATAATCGTTTGCACCTTCGAACCTATTTCAAGGAGTGCGTTCTCGAGACACCAGGCACTGTTTTGTGCGGATGGGCGGCCGAAGCGCGTTAAGTGTTTTCCTGTTAGAACGGTGTTGTGTTAGCGGCCCCTAAGCTAATAACTAATGATCTTCGCAACAGAAGTGAATCAATCAATCAAAACTAACTTTAGCTGGACAATAACTTTATCCTAGAGCTGTTGTAAAGCCTAAACAGTCTGTTACGGTAATTTCCTATTATCACTGTAAAGTTGCTTTGAAATAATCCATATTGTTAAAAGCGCTATATAAATGAAGGTGACTTGACTTGACTTGACAGCGTTTTCAGGCGGATCCGTGAAGGTGGATTGTTTTGACAACGTTGTCATCTGTACGCGAAAAACGCAAAGGAAATACTTTTCCGTTTTCGGTACATCGTTGCTGTGTAAACGTACCCTAACTGGCTAAAAAAAAAAACTGAATTGTGGCATGTGAGCAAACACGACTATTGCATTCACATAGTCTCAAATATCTATCTCTCTCTCACTTTTCTTCGCCTGAGGCCATGTGATTGCCCATCACTTCAAGGTCTGTGGCTCCGTGCACGACTGAGTGCGCTCGCCAAGCGATAAACCAACAGCCTCTGAATAACACATCTGCCTGACAGGGCAATGACCGGCCGGCTCTCTCGTCTCTGTTAAATAATCGTCCCAGAGTTCCTCGCCGGCCCAGGTATCAGCGTTCATGATTTTTACTCAGGCATAGTGTAGTTCGTGACAACAATCCTCATCCCATGTGCTCAGTGTTGCAACCGGCTGCCTCGCCACGACAAAGACTGACTGACTCCCTTCTTCTGTTTATCACAAATACACACGCACCACAGGGGAGCGCCGTCACCGTTTCTGTGGCATCGGTCCAGAGAGATAAACACTCCGGCCCGGTGCTGTACCTCTGGAACTCTGTCAGTCAGGACGCTTCCCGGGATTATAAATAAATAAAAATATGGGCGCTCCGTCGTGATTGCCTCTCCATGCCTGATGTGGCACGCTGATGGCTCACGACCACCGGAGATGAGCACCTGATGACAAGTCAAAAAGCAGCACATGACAAGCTGAGCAGCGTTCCCATAGTGCAACACGACAGAAAACATCAACTGTCTATCTTAGAGTTTCCCTTGTCTTGTAATAATGTCATGAAATTTGAAATAAGTCATGCTGAAATATCATATCACACAGTATTTGAGTACTAACTATTGAATAACTCATTTTTGGCATAGTTACTAGTCAAATATCCCACTCTGCTAGTAAAACAAATGTACCTATAATGATCATTTAAACGCAACATTTAATTTGAATGAAAACATTCAGTCATTTAGCTGATGAAATCTCAAAAATACATCTTAGGTACACAAAAATGTCCAGAAAACATGGCTTCAGAAAATTAGATGTGACCTCTGACCTTTATGAGCCATTTAAAAAAGATGCATCTACATTTTTAAACAATTTGTATATGCTAATGTTCAAAAGGAAGGATTTTTACAATGTTTTCTCTTATGCTCACCAAGACTGATTTATTATCACAAAAATACAGTAAAAAAGATTAATTTTGTGAAATATTATTAGAATTTAAAATACCAGTTTTTATGAGGAATTTTCAGCTGTATTACTCTAGTCTTCAGTGTCACGTGATTCTTCAGAAATCATTCTAATATGCTGATTTGATACTCAAGAAACGTTTATTATTATTATTATCAATGTTGAAAACCGTTGTGCTACTACTTCATATTATTATCGATACAGTGGTACCATATTATCGCTGCAGTGGTACAGTGGCTTTCCATTGGGGTGAATGAAGCCTGGTTTCACATTAGAGTCACTCGACCGCTGCAGCGCACACACAGTCTTCTCCGGTCCAGAGACACGGAAACACCGAGCGGATCAAATGCGCGAGTCAGCACAGATCATAAAACGTATCGGACCCATTTTTAATTCTGCATAGAAAAGCGAAATGGAGAAGATTAGGAGGAGAAACAGTTAGAGATTAGGAGGAAACTGCAGCTTTACCGAGCTCAACGCCTCTGGCCGAGCTGTGATATAAACAAAACGTTATTGGCTAATTTTAAAAAAGGGGAGGAGCTGCTCGATATGCCCCGCCCTGTCTTCCTGTTTCAGTGGAAATTAAGTTCAACACACTGAATAACGCTGTGCGTTTCAAGGCACTTCAGTGGGCCTTTGATGTCCAAACGTAAGTAATTTTTAGTCGCATTAGTCGTTTACAGATTATTAGTATAGGGAAAGTAGGAAAGATTTCAACTAATTGGTATTAATTTTAATTCGTCTTTTCTGCGGTCTTATTTCTGAAGGCATCTTTCCGCAGTCTTGGACACACTGGATGTTCGAGCGGGCCTTGTTTTTAGTGCCTTTGTAGTACACCAAAGTTTTAAAGGGGAGGGGTAGGGGAGCATTGCTGCTCCCTCTGGGAGGGGTAGATGTTGCCCTCGTTCAGCTTTGGCCTGCTTTCTTTGTTTTATCCTATTCTGGTAACATTTTTTCAACGCCAACCTGGTAAAGTTGTGAAATGCCCATTGTTCTCCTGACAACAGGAGTTGCGGGGGTTGAATCCTTTGACATGAACCCAAAGGAGCGCTCATGATAAGTTATTGAGCTTGTGTAACCTGGGCCACTATTGCATCTGCCTTTGTTTTTCGCTTTTTTAATACCACACTCCATAGCACTGTCATAGAGTCATATGCTAACACTTGAACATAGCAATTAAAACTGCAACATAAAGACAGTAGCTATTCAAAGAGAGCATTTTATTTAAGCACAACTTGCGGTTTTTCACTACTGAGGAGGTATTTCTGAATTGAGCCTCCAAATGATGGAAAACCAGTGTGGATGAAACCCTAACAGAGTTTCTAATTAGCAGAAATGGTGGAAAGGCTAGAAGTGGCTTATCAGGACACAAACAAGTGCGTGACCAGTGGTCCTTAAAAAAATCCTTTGAAAACGAGTTTCAAACACTGGTTATCACTTGTGAACAGTAAGAGTGGGCCGCTCATTAGAAGGGCGAAGGAAAAAGTTCTTGTGGAAATCATTTACATTTAATAAGGATATGTTCTCAAGCTTGAAATATTATGAAATATTAGTTTTGAAAAAATATTTTTTATTATTATTCTTCATTTATATTATTATATTTTTATTGTTTAACTAAGTTGAAAAAAATAAAATTATTATATTTATTATAATTCTTTTGTAAAAAGTGGGGTTTTCACTAGGCTATACAAACATGTTTATTTATGGCAACTGCATTCAGTAAAGCACACAAACAGTTAACATTAGAAGGAATATGAAGATATGTTTTGAAATCATTTGAACCCCACATATTGAATTCCTTTAAAATACAGCTAAATGGGAAGCTGGGTAATATCTGGAACATTGTGCCTAAAGCAAGTTACATATCAAATATATGCATAAAGGAACATCCATCTGAAAAACCTTTCTCAGTTATGAAGCATAATTTTCACGAGTGAGGTTATATACACATGAAACACACAAAAATTTTAATCTACAGTTATGAAATAGTGACACAGATTTTTAAAAAAAGAAGAAAAAAAGAGGATGAACTGGTTTTGTAGACAAAAGTAAGAGTTCCTGTTCGAAATCACGACCTGTGATAAATATCTTTCTAAAGAGTTTTTTCCTCTTTGAACAAAGGGTCTATACTAACTCTGTTTCGCATTCACTCAAATTTTGAGCGTATTTTAGCCGTATATTGCACTAAATGATATTGTTAAACCATAAATTACCACGTATTAATATCGTACATAAAACATCTCAGCAATTCGCACTGAGGGAATGTTTATGATGCGTTCAAGTTTGTGAGGTACAATGGCCCACATCAGCAAGTGTGATAGTGTTTTATACAACAATTCGATTAATAAGAACTTAATACTGAGTAACTTATATTCCGTTTTCTCCCCGTCTGTATTGTTTCTGTATTGGTGAAGGTGGGAGGAGGGTTGAGTGCCTCAATCCTTGTAAAAAGAGGAATCAGACAAGGGTGCCCACTCTCTGGTCAATTATACACTATTGCCATTGAACCATTATTAAGAAGAATCAGAAGAGATCTTAAAGGGTTTTCAATTCCAAATGATTGTAATTGTAATAGAATTGTGCTATCTGCTTATGCTGATGATATAATAGTGTTTTTAAATGGACAAGAAGATGTTAACAATCTTACAAAAGCATAGAGGTATATGAAAAGGCATCCACTGCAAAAGTAAATTGGAGTAAGAGTGAAGGATATGCAGTAGGTCAATGGATAAATCAAAGGCTCCCAGAGTTACCGGGTGGATTAAAGTGGGGGGTAGAGAAGGTTTGAAAGCCCTGGGTGTTTTTTGGGGGTTCTTCTAAGAAAAATTGAGAAAACTGAGAAAAATTGGGAGGGACTGCTGGAGAAGGTGGTTGCCCGATTATCTCGATGGCGATGGCTGTTACCACAACTATCTTAAGGGGAGAGTTTTGGTCATTCAAATCAGTGCTACGTAACAGACATGGGATAAAACCTTCAAGATTTAGGCCACATTTACACATAGCCGGGTATTTAGAGAAACGAATATTTCTCCCCCTCCGTTTTCAAAAATAACATCGTGCACAAAACATCGTTTTCAAAAAAGTTGTCGTTTACATCAACCCGCATAAATACGCCGTCGAGCAACATCATAATTATGCCAAACCTATGGGCGGCAGTGTAGGGAGAAGGATAAAGCCATGCAAGCCAATCAGAATCCTCAAAATCGACAACAACGAATAGCACGAGCGACTTCCAGTTCCTTTCAAAACAACAGACATGGGGCGAGATTCGTTTGTGTGGACAGACAGCGAAGCAAATGCAAACAGGCCAAAAACGTTTGCACAAAAGTAAAAATGAGTACCACCTTAACAGCATCCATGATCAAATAGTAGCCAAACAAACTCTAAACATAGGGCGCTCACATGACGTAAGCATTTTCTGGCGCATAATGTGATGTTTGAGAACCTAAAACCCCGTTTCTCCCAGTTGACACGGCAACACATAACCGGCGTTTTCAGAAATCTCCACTTTGGCCGGAGTTTTTAGAAATAATCGTTTTCTTGGATAAAAACGGCGTTTTCGTGTAAATGACAGGCCAAACCGCAGGGAAATATCTGCGTTTTCCCATCGTGTAAACGGGGCCTAAAAGAGTTTTCGAGATCCCTAAAGACTGGGTGTTGGAGGTACACTGATGTCTTCTAGGAGCGTTGAGAAGAAACTGCACGAAGTTGAAGGACTTGGTCAATCCAGATGGCTGGAAGTCTGTGAAGGATATAATGTACCTGACGGGACTGCGATCTCCGTGTCTCGCCTTGCGTTTCTTTAGAAGAATTTCGCTCCTTTTTGCCAGGTTCTTACAGAGAAGTTATACAAAGGAAAGATCTGAATGAACAGACTGATTTTATCCCTCAAATTACTGTTAATTTGTTCTACTTATAACAATAGCATGTTGGAAGACCATCATGTAGAGGATTCTGACACTTCTGAGACATGGACAATTGATGAAATGTCTAAAAAGGTTTTCTATAACCTATGTGTCAAGACTGTTCATAAAGACACACTGAAGGAACAGCTGCCATTCAGGTGGACAATGAAGTTTGGGCCAGCTTTCCCCTTGAGAGATCAGTGGAAGTACCTGAATAAGTTTCCACTAGAGATACGAAACTGCAGATTTGCAGTGGAGACTTATTCACAGGGCAATAGCTACTAACAGATATGTGCTCACCTCAGTCCAGCAGTAAGTGGGGAGTGTGGGTTCTGTAGCCAAGAAGAGACTGTGGGGTATTTATTTTTGGATTGCAAACCATTGGAGGGGCTTTTTAGAGTTTTGACTGAATGGGTTAGAGGATTTGGTGAAATTTGATGTCAAAAAAGAAAAAAATTTTATGTTATTGGCATAGCAAAATTAGCAATTTGGAAGTGGAGTGGATCCAGAGAGAATGCTGAAGGAGTTCATTTCAAATAGATAAAAAATTGAGTTTTTTTTTTTTTTTTTTACAGAAAAGTGGTGTGTAAGAGAAGTTTTATGTTGTATTTATGAGGACCAACTCATTTTTAATTTTTAAAAGAATGTCTTTTAAAAATATTTGTACTAAAAGGTTATGAGATAAGGTGATATGAATGAGGAATTTATTGAATGAACAATGACGTATATTGTAGATGAATTGTATTTAATAAAGATGTGTTAAACTTCTCTTCTCTTCTCTGATGAAGTGTTTACTGGGACGAGGGCGGGACAACCTGTCACTCACATGAGATCGACCAATAGCAAACCACAACCACCCAATCAATTCCTGATGGACAAAATCAAGTCCCGTCCAACATTTTTTTCTTGTTAGAGATGCCATTTTAATTGGACACACGTCACAATAGGGAATAAAAGACTATTTCAACTTCTGTTTCATGACAACTTTAATTATATTATGCTTTTTTTTTTTTTTTTTTAATAGACTGATGCATCTGTAAAAAAAAATATTTACTAGGTTTGGTTGTGAAGTCATAAAGATTGGTATATATAGTATGTATATAAGCTGTATTGTTTGAGAAAACATAAAAGTATGGACCCATCATTAAAATAATCCGCAGTGTCCAGGAATGCTGTTAATAATGAAGGGTGTTGTTAGTGAGCATGCATGAGTGTGTTTTATGTGTACTTGAATCGATGCGTAAACACACAAACAGACTGCAAATACTGCCCAGCCAACTGTCTGTCACATCCAGCTGGGTTACAGGCCTGACTGCCTAATGAAAGTCTCTCTCTTTCTTTCTGCCTCTTTCTCACCCTAGAGAATGCAACCCTTTTAAACTGCACACTGTAAGAAGAACTGAGGGGCTTGCAAGGGGCTTCTGCATGCATGCTCTCATACACCCTGATCCCCCCCCAAAAAAAACTGCAGGAGAGGCACAGCGTCGTGTTTACATCTCAACAGGTCCATATCAATAGTTCCAGCTGTGCATCAAAAGCACATTATTGCATGCAATAGTAACATATTTCAAAATACGGGAACGTATTTATGCTGCAGAGGATTGCCAAAAGCAGCTTTCTCAGCTCAACTGCTGGGGCTGAACATAAAAATGATGGGAAATCAAACGTCCGGACATGAAACTGCTATTTGAAAAGGTCCATATTGATTTTTCACTGATAAAGTCAATACATGCACTTTATTCAAACTGGCATGCCCTCCTCAGGGAGTCTTTAATGTCAAGACTCACTCATGAGGTCCGTATGTCAATTTAACCAAAAGAACAAGCCCTGAAGACATTTTTATTGCTTAGAGGTTGCTCTTTTATTGCTAAGGGAGACTTTTTTTTTGCAATTAAATTAACATTTTTATGCTTAAACACCTGGTAGATATCACCAAATTAGCTCTATGGCAGTTTTAAGGGCTGTTTACATCAAGAACGATAACTGTAAAGATAAATCCATACCAACATTCTGTTCGCTATACACATGCGTTGCAGTAATGTAATATGCCGCTTGAAATGCTCAAGTTTTTTAAAAGCGTGTTTCTGAATCAGCTGGAAAAAAAACACTCTGAAAGGGATTCCAACTATGTCGTTCTGCTGTGTCGTTATAGTGCGACATATAGTGTGGACTTTTGCTATTCTCATATAATTAGAATAATTATTAAATCTTTATAGTTATAGTTATCATTATAGTTATCATCCTTGGTGTGAACGGGCCTTTCTGGCTCTGTAAACAGCATAAAAAGAGTCAGGGGCGTTGCTTGCATGTAACCAATCAGAATACTCCTGTCACTTCCTTTCAGAGATATTTTTAGACACTTGCACCTGTTAAGTGCTTACGAACTAGGATAGTATAGAGCTATATCAGTTGGTGACACAACAGTACAGCACCAATATTGCTTAGCATAGAAAAGTAGACAATAATGTAAGTATTTTACCTTGCCTAGCTTTATGAGAATTTTGAGGATCTGTCCGTATTAGCATCTGTCTAATTTGGCTAGCTAAATCTCAGTTGTAAATATCTCTGTTTAGCATTAGCATTTAGCATTATATTTCCGTGGCTCTAACAGAACAAGCCCCTCAACCAGCTGTCTTTTTCTGATGGCAAAGAAATAGAAAACAGTCTAAATGAAAAACCCTGAGATATTATTTGTGATTCGAGTGGAACTGAACTTCCTGACAGAGACTTCCGAAGACACTTGCAGTGCCTCACGCAGCTGTTAAGCGCTCGCAAACAACGTCCTTTACTCAAAAACAGTCTGCTTAAATGGCCTTTGCTCTGTGGGCCTATATATCGAGTTCTAATAAAAGGTTCAAGCGAGAGTGAGTTCCTCTGCGAGGGAAAGGGCAACAGTTCTTCCCTGTGCCCCGCTTCCATTAGTACAGTTCCCCTGTGTGTAATGGCCAGGCCCCGCTCAGCCAGACAAATGCTTATCCCAGCGTAAGACGTGAAGCGATCGAGTCCCTGCCTCGAACGGCACGGCTGGAGTGATTCAGGAAATAACGAGGAGCCCCGGTCCTGACCGGGTCTGGAATCAAATGAACGCTCATTAAGAACAGACTGATAGGGAAGAGAGAATCTAATGCAGCGAGTCAAACGGATTTGCTTTCTCTCATTATTTCTCTTCCTGTCTCTCTCTTGGCTCGCTTCCTGTCCCCGCAGTCTCCCTTTAAATAATTCTTCTCATCCCCTTGTAATCTGAAAACGAGAGGGTGCACATTGCCCATTTAAAGAAACTCTTCAATGAAAATATTTAAGCAGTCTAGTCAAACACCTTGTGGAGAGTTTGAGCCCATAGAGGCTAGCGAAAGAGGCCGTGAGCCAGGGAGCAGTTGCTGAGAATGAATGATTAGGGGCCGCCCGTTCCTCGCCAAGTGCCACGCAGCCAAAGTGGCTTGGGTTTACAGGGGCGATATCGATAATTTATTGGATCATCTGCTTTTTCTCTCACGCCAAGCCAAGATAAAGCGGAGTGAGGCCTCTCGACAGAAGCTGGCGCTCGAGCTCGCTTCACCAGAGCGGATGGTTCGACAGACGCCGATGAGCTATTTGCATCAACAGATGGGATTTAGCCTTGTGACAGCATTGTAACGCTGTTGTATCAAGAGAACGGGGCACAATTTAAATTTTGAAGTTATCTTTTCCGTAGAGGAACTTGAATTTGGCTAATTGGTTGAGTAAAGTGAATCACTCTTTCGACGCGAGGAGTTTTTGGCAGTAACAAAGTATCTTTGCTGACACATTATAGTACATCAATTCTTAAAGTCTGTGTGAGTTGCCCTTTTCAAACCGGTTTACTTGCAAAATATGATACGTCTTAAAGTAAAATCGTGTATTCAACAAGAAAATAGGGCAGCAATTGATTGCGCTGTGAAAAGTGGCTGTTCCATACGAAAATGAAGTCAGATATGAATGTTAGTTTGCCAAAACAATATCTAAATAGTTATTTTTTGGTCCTATAAAAATAAAGGTTCCAAAAGGGGGTTTCCACAGTCAAGCCATTTTTGGTTTCCTAAAGAACCTTTCAGTGAACATTTCTTAAAAGAACCTTTTTTTCTTAGTGTGGGGAACATTTTAAAATGATATATTTAGAATTATAACATGGTCTGTCTGAAAGGTGTGAAATAAAACCGTTAATGTAAGCCTAAATTTGACTTAAACTGTAAACTTGTCCCTCAAATCTGATTGGTTAATTGGAGGTTAATTGAAATATTGTACTTGGTGAAATCACGTTTACCGGCAAATGACCAAGGTATAAGCGGGATAATCCGGCTAGCTGTGCATTAAACAATTTGGATTATCCCTTAAATATACCTGCCTCATTTTTTTTTCAAGTAGACTTCCTTTTCTAACATAACATCAGCGGAAACACAAAGTTGTGTTTAGAGAAAAAACAAGTGATTACAATTTTTAGTGAAATAACAATCACTGATAAATCGTTTAAAATAACACCAGAAACGTGAATTAAGAGAATTGGTTGGGTCCTTATTAATATCACGTTCACTACAATGCATTCATTCATTCGCTCTGTAGAGTTTAAACCACTGTTTGTAATGACAGCATCTCTTCATTATCTTCCCAATGAGTCACTTGTGTCTTGAGCTCAACGCACAGCCATATACGAGAACATGCTTTTACCTCAATAATTCATAATCGAGGAGGGATGCTGAATAATTGAACTGAACTTGAAGGCTTTTTTGCACAGTGAAGCTTTTACATTGGGCTTGATGTATCTTGAAGAGAGAGAGAAAGAGAGAGAAAGAGGGGGAGGGGGGGCATAATCCTAAGCTGTGTTTTCACCGCTTGTCTCATTGATCAATAATTTAACGAGACCCTCTGACTGGGACCAACACTCTAAAAAGACTCTAAACTAGTCAATGACACAAACCGGTTTGCCCCCTTCCAGAAATCCCTTTCCGCACTCCTTAATCCACCATTACCTCATATTGCGAAAAGACACGGTTGAATTCTGCAAAAAAATGGAACTCGGTCTCCACAGTTCTAGGAAATACTGAGGCAATATTACAGTAAGTGCCTTTCATCTAGGAAATGAGGATTGCTGGTGGAAAAAATTGCATGGCCAATAAGAAGCAATGTGGGCATTGCAGGGCAGCCATGCTCGCGTCCTCCCGGTGCCAAAGGGGCTGATGGGAAAAAGAGCACGCTCAGGGCGGCGCTTCATCACACGAGCAAACTCCTGAGCTCCAGCCCCGCTCTCCGAACCATCATCAAAGGCTGCAGAACATAGAGAAACTGCCCCGTCGACTCTGATCTCGGGTTGTTAAGGCACGGCAAGTGACTAATTAACACAAAAGAAATGAGCGGGTGCCTGCGGAGCATTAGGCTGAAATGAGGGACGCTTGAATGTACCTGGAGAGTACATGAATTCATAAAAATGTGCAGAGGCCTGGTGGAACCAAGTTTAAACGGTATGCAGATGCACTTTTGGGAGCGTTGAATCAAATCCTGGATACTGAAGTTCCGGAGGCAATTTGAGGACATCGATTGCGCTTCCTCTGATCTTGGTTTGCAGACAAACAGGCATGGGCATCGCAGAGGGTGTTAGAAATGAATACTTCAACCAGACATGATCTAGAAACTTGATCATTTGCACTCTCCCCCAAGTCCTTCAATGCCAAAAAAAGTACATATTACAGAAAAAAAAACATACTTATGTGCATGTTATGTTTTTGGACACTTAATTGCACAAGTAAAGATGTATTATACATTGTAAAAAAAAAAAAAAAAAAAAAAATTGCTGCCTTAAATTTTTAAGTACAATCAACTTGGATGTTTAAGTCATTTCAACTTAAATTACTTTAAACTACACTGTCAGAAATAGGGGTACAGTAGGAGTCCATTTCTGTCCCCCAAGGTACAATCTACACTAACGTACCCCATAGAGCTTATTATTGGACCTCAAGGTACATATATGTACCTTTTTGAGGGGCAAAAAGCATTAAAAGGTACATATGTACCTTTTTGAGGGGCAAAAAGCATTAAAAGGTACATATGTGTACCTTTTTGAGGGGCAAAAAGCATAAAAAGGTACATAAATGTACTGTTTCTTTTAAAGGTTAAGGTACAATATTGTACCCTTGAGGGTACAGCCCCAGTGACAAGCCATTGTACCCCTAAAGGTACAATTATGTACTTTATTTTCTGAGAGTGTATTTGAATCTTGTACAACTTGTTGTTAAATGTTGAAAATTGCTTAACTTATTTGAAGAGTTAATGCAATGTAAAAACATATGTTGTCATAACTTACTGATCATATAATTTTATACAGTGTAGCTTAAATCTATATTAAATTAAAATAGCTGGATTTTAGTGCTTTTGCATTTACAGGGATAGTTCACCCAAAAATGAAAGTTCTGCCATCATTTACTCACCCTCAAGTTGTTCCAAACCTTTATGAATTTCTTTGTATTAAGATATTTTTAAGAATATGTGTAACCATACTGTAAAAACTTGAAGTAAAACCAATTGCTCTACCTGATACAGGAAGACATGGAGAGTGCTTCAGTCTACTGGAGAGCACGTGCCATGGGGCCTAAGACATGCATGGATCGTTTGTTATTCCCGCCTGGCCTGTGGGATTACTCAAACATTGTTCAAAGCTCAAACCAAGACAAGCAAAAACGCCCGAGGTTATGAGCAACCGTCACCACTGAGAATCTGAATACGACAATATCTCCCCCATTTAGAGGTCAAGCTGGGCTTTGTCTGATATGATTTATGATACAGAAGCTCACCTAGGACTGTTGAGGAAAATACGTGTCACCCTGTGTTGCTTGGTTAGAAAAACACCATCTGATCGCTGGTGATAGATGGATCTGTTGGTAGCGGGAGCTTGTGGAGATGAAGACGGGCACAACGTGTCCGAGGCAGCGGTGGTTAATCTTCATCTGCGGTCAGAGGTTCCTTGTGTCTCCTCAAGTTCATGTTTTCCTGTATTGATTAAAGCCTGCTGAAAGAGAGCTGGTGTTTTAAGGGGAAAAAGTTCTTTGTGATGAGTTTCTCAACTGACTTACCTCCATTGTTCTAGTATTGGATAAATAGCACAGCGCTGTAAAATCACTAAGGAATTCTCTGTAATATCTCAATTGTTTCTCCAAGATCTCCAGTGAGATAAAATGGAGCACCAATGGAAATTTTTGTTTGGGTTTCCTGCTTTCCAGATATTTGTCCTGCAAAGAAAACCCTTCATTACAGTTCAGAGTTTCAGAGTATCCAGTTCAAGCATTTCCCAGCAAATGAACCCAGGAGTTATTTTTGTGCTTTTTGAAAACTTACATCTGCATCTTCAAGAGTTTCAGAAGAGAACTCAACTCTCTCAACTGTGCTCAGATTTGCTATAGATATTATTATAGATATAGATATTACTATTTTACATGTAGATTTACTAACCAAAGAACTTTTCTCATCAGTTTGTACAAGACCAATTCTGATCTGATGTCAATTTAATATAATATAATATAATATAATATAATATAATATAATATAATATAATATAATATAATATAATATAATATAATATAATATAATATAATATAATATAATAATGTTTAGATAAAGCAAAACTATAAATAAATGTAATTGTATAGTTGTATAATACAAAAATACTGTTGTATCTAAACAAGACTTTTAACTGTGATTTATGAAATGAGTGTATAATATAATATAATATAATATAATATAATATAATATAATATAATAATATAATAATGTTTAGATAAAGCAAAACTATAAATAAATGTAATTGTATAGTTGTATAATTTAAAAATACTGTTGTATCTAAACAAGACTTTTAACTGTGATTTATGAAATGAGAGTATAATATTATTGTAAACATTTATACCATTTTACATGTATCATATCATTAAATTATAAATGTTATTGTAATAAACAAATATAAATGCAATAATATTTATAAATATATAATAATTATTACAAACTATATCAAATTATACACCGTATGTGTTCTTGTTGTATATAAACAATGAGTTTGTTTGTTTCCATATATCTTTTTTTAAGGATTTATAATATAATTTATAAAGGATTTATAAAATAAATAATATAATAAACTGTTTATATTACATAATATTATGTAATATTAACATTTATAACATATATTATTAGCATTATAAAATGAACAAATATAATTATGATAATAAATTGAAAAAATATATTAAATTATTATAGACAGCATGTCCCTGTTGTGTGTAAACAATGATTTAGTTTGTTTCTATATTTATTTTTATTTTTCCTATAGGGAATTTTAAAAGTGACTTCAGAAATGAAGTTGATACTTCACTGAAACACAACTGAGAAATCTCCTGAGCTATGGAGGCTCGTATAAATAAAATATTCCTCCGGGAAAATAAAACAGTCCTGGCCTGGCTGGCCTTACTCGAATAGCCATACAGATCATTCCTAAATGCTTTTGGGTTATAAAAAGCTGAAATCAAATATGTAAAAAATAGCCGATACCGAGCACACCAGACCTCCTTACACAGCTTTCCCTGCATGTTATGAACACAGAAGATGGAAGGGAATCAAAAGACAGCAAGTGTGCCACCAGCCGCCATGGGAAAGGGCCACAGCGTCTCTCCGCTCCTCTCTTATCTTTGCCTTTCCATCAGTAGAGAAAAAGACAACAGCTCAAACGTGGCGCATAGTCATGCAGGTTATATCTACGCCTGTGTTCTACAAAGACATGAAGGCAACAAGCACTTAATTTGTGGTTAGGCCTTTATAGTGAGGTGTGCTTATCCCCACAGGAGTTCATTATATCCACAGGCCTGCTTCATTGTGTTCTCCCCCCCGACACACTCCTCTTGTGGGGTGATTTAATGCAATTCTCTCGGTAATAAACAACTGAAGTGCATGACCACAAACACGCCGCATATATTATCCTCTTGTTTTTTCCCCGCTTCTTTTATTTTTTTTTCTCTCTGGAAGGTTATTCTATCATGTAAATGAGTCTGTGCCAAAACATATTTTATTAACATGTTATTATTCTCGCAGAGTATCATTTGCAGTCAAGAATGTGATTTTTATTGCCCTTCAGTGGACTGTTATAGATTATTTTATTACACAAACAGTGGGGCCTTTAAATATATGATGAGATGATGATTTTAAATATGATGATATTAGGACTTCAAATGGAAGGAATTCATATAAAATCATAAAAGCATTTAAATAAAATTGTCTTTTTAGAGTCTAAGCTGTATCAACAGCCAAAAAAGCACTTATGTGCTAACGCCAGCAAAAATAATAAACACAATTAATATCTTTCCTAGCAAAGAAATAAAATCATATGATTTAACAGGGGGATCTCTGAAGTATTCATAAAAGTCATTAAAAAAAAATCTTTTTTGAATTAGGCAAAGACACTTCACATGAATAAAACTTTAACTTATAAATATCACCGTACTTTACCCAGTTGATTAATCACATTATACTTTTCTGTAATGTTATATTTGGAAATGAGGTATTATCTAATTCAATATGCACCAATTTGCAGAAATATGAAAATTGGATGAAGCTGGGTTTAAAAAAATTCTTGTTCCATGTTGTTGACATATTAGGTTTAAGGCCCGTTCGCACCAACGATACTACGATAACTTTAAAAAATAAATATATAGTTCTAAAAATCTTTCTAAATATGAAAGAATAGCAGAGTTCACACCACAACTAATGATAACGGCACAGAGAAACGATATAGTTTAAATCAGTTTGTGAACTTTGGGGATGTTTTCTTTCCAGTCTGAAATACAATATTATGGAAACAAAAAGGACCAAAATCTGCATGGAAAAAAAAAGTACTACGCATTACAAGGAACCTATGAAAAATATTCTTCTAACAAATGTAAAAAAGTAGCTTAAACAAAGAACATTTTATTAGGTTGAGTCAGTTATTATTTTGAGTGAACTCAACAAGAATACTCAATTAGAAACAATTATTTTAAAAAAGCATTGCTTTGCATTTACTGGCTAAATTGATGTTGTTGTCACTGTTATTTAGCTGTCATATGGTTCAGAGTTCATATTTTTACTGAATTAACATTTGTTGATCATCACCATTTGTGTTTTGTTGAGGTATATGTGAATGATTTAAGAGGCAAATAATGTTCATGCTTTGAAAATCAAACAGAACAAAAGAAGAGGAAAGAACAAGGATTGTAGCTAAATGCTGAACAATCTTTAGTTGCCTTGACAAGTATTTTTTAAGTTCAAAAGACAAAAGACTACAGCTTACTCAAAAGCATTCAAGTTGACTTTGATTGGAGCGAATTAGTTGAGTTAACAAGTTTAATGTTATAGGTTGCCTTATTTTTATTAGCGCAATTTTCCACCGGACAAAATTGCGATTGTTAACTCATGATTTCTGTTCTGTCTGTGCGCACCAATCTTGCACTTCTATCTACTCCTCAACCAGACCACCTAGAGACTTCGGGTTTTCGGCATTATGTTAAGGAAGGTCTAATCTCTGGAACGCACAAAAAAAATCCAGGAAAAGATTTTGGATTTCCTGGAAATTCCAGAAAAAATTCAGTTTTTTGCAAATTTCTCGGCAACCATAATAGCTATCGAGTTGAAACAAATTGCAATCGATAGCTTCTAAAATTTACAATAATATTAGAAAAAAAGATTTGATCAAAAATCTTTCCTTTATGCTTCAAAAATTGAATTTTGAGTGTTGTGATCCCATGACGTGAGAAAATTGCGCTAAAACACTCACTGAGTTTTTATTACTTGTTTCAAGTTAGGTCAACTTTTTATAACAGTATAGGGTTTATGTTGTTGGCTGTATGGGTCAATGACAAATAACAGTGTCTAAGATAAAATAACTTTTTAAAAGTCTCTTTGTATTCAAATTGATTTCATATGGTTTTGGTGGGAAAAACAAGAAAAGTTTCAATTTAATGTCATGTGGCAAAAAGTATTTGAAAGAAATATATACAGTATATAAGAGTATACATCTTGATTATTTTCAAAGAAAGTTTTTAAGTTAAAAGTAGCATTGGCTTATTAATGAATTATTACTGTATAAATATGATTATGTTTTCAGGGAGGTTCACAAAAAATTATTGTCAGGGATGATGCATTTTTGTAGGCCAAAACCCCAAAACGAGTTAGTATTTTATCACTTCAGGTTCCGTTGTCCAGAAGTCAATGGTTTTCTTGAATGGGTTTTTGGTTAAATGCCTGAAATAAGGTCTTTGGTGAACACAAGCTCAAGATATTTTCACGTTTTATTCAGCGATATAAAATACACCAGTAATACCCTCTTGTGATTTTTTTTTTAAACGTTTTTACTCGTCTTGTTAAAGGCGAGTCTTAATGGGACTACAGAGCTTGTCGGGGACATTAAACGTCATCATCTGAACTGGTAAACTCATCTATTCACTAGTCCGCTTTCACAGCCTCGTTGCTCTAGCAAACTATTATAACTCAAACTTTCAGGTGAAAATGTTTTTAAGCAAAGACTGAAAGAGTTAGTGATGGTGACGTTGAGGTCATGCTTAGCTTTTGACTTCTGCCGATTGAATTTAGGCTTCAAAATTCATAAAAGTTGTGTTTATTTCTGAAGATTATAATCATAAGCTTTTGTTAGTCACAGACCTTATTTTCTCCAAGTGTCTAACATGTACTAGAAACACACTTTATATGAGAATACCTATGAATACTAATAGAAATGCTATTTGAATTCAAGGTTAAGACAATGAAGATGAAGTCATTGATCTGAATCATTCTTTGTACGCAGGCTTTGTCTGTATCTCCGATTGCCTCGGTGCACGATTTTACACACACATACACACAGCTGCTACAAAACGCCATCTCTCACATACAGGGCTGTGTTCTTTAATGCCTCGGTTCAAGTGTTCGTTTTTTAAACCTCCGCCTTGAGCTGCGGCGACTGCAGACCATCTGTGGCAGCGGAGGGGACAACTGTTGCTAACTAAATTAGCCAGCTCCATCATCTTGATACATCAGTGGAGTACCTGGGCTCTCGATGACCTTTCCCTCTCCCTGTACCCAGCCCTCTGTCCTCGCTAATATAGATGCAAACAGAACTGGGTCAAGCTCCAGGTATAAATCTTCCTTGGCAAGGCACTGCGCTGTTTGCCAGGTCTCCACCGCGGGCACGTGTGACGGACAGAGAAAGAAAGAGAGGGAGAGACATAGAGAAAGTGGATGTGGACCAGGGCTGGAGGCACGGATGGCATCGTCACTGCCCGTGGGTGAAGAGCAGGCGGTTCGGTGCCCGAAGGCCTGCCTCCTGCTCAGCTAACAGTTGGTCTGTACCTTGTGTTTCTTCGAACGGCAGAGTGTGTTTTTATAGGAGGGCTGACCAAGCATTTATTTCCTGTGCCTAAAAAGGCAGCATGGGCTGAGTGTGTTTTTCAAGGGAAATGAAAAGAGCGCATAAAAATTACATGATTCTCAAAAAAAAAACGTTGAGAATTTAATGAGTTCAATATATACACAAATAAGAAAATTTCCTGTTCTTGCCTTACCCCCTCTCACTATGGTAAGTCTACAATAATAATACAAGTTTTAAAGTAATAATAATAATAATATGATCATAATCTATTTTCAGAGCTGCTCTATTTGGCGGGTCCAGCAAATATGATGAAAAGGGTATGGCTGCAGTCTGGAGATCTCCAAATTTGGGTGAGATCTCCAAAACCGGCGTGGTTTAAAGGTGAACTAAGTAACTTTTTTTACCTTAACTAAACAGTTTCGGAGTCATTGGAATGGTTATATTACTTATTTCGGGTTGAATGGTGGTCGTTTCGCACCCCCCTGGTGCCCCTGAGCGGAAAATACGCACTTGCAACTTTGAGCCGGCGGGCCGCTGGCCGCCGCGTCAGGAAGTCTCGTGTGATATCAGGTCTCGCGATGTAAACAATTGCTTTACGGCCAAAAGAAATCTGCTAAAATGCTGTCATTATTGCGCTCCCTCACGCTGTTCGAACCCGAATGAAGAAGACGTTTTAAAGAATGTCCCATCTCCTTTGATGTCGTTGATCTACTAGCCTCTGGTGTCTGAGAATAGCCAACGAGTTTTTACAACAGTGTTGTCAAATATCTATTCCGAAGCTGTGGGGGGAGCTCTAGAGAGAAACCTGCGAGCAAAAAGCGAGAATACAGCGAAGAAATCCCGAAGTTACTGAATGCAGCTTTAAACTCAGCCTCGCAGCCAATCCAAAAAAAAAAAAAATTGTCATTGGTCATGTCAATGACAGTGATGATTTCCAACACAATGCTAAAACAAATGCTAACCCTTAACCCTACCCTACACCCCACTTTCGTCCATAACTCCCCAACCAGACCACGCCGAACAATGAAACCTTTTTAGTTGCACCCAGCGTCACTTATGGAAGCTTGTTTCCGCCACAGAATTAAAAATAAAAATGGTAATTGCGACTTTTTATCTCACAATTTGGCCTTTTTTTCTCACAATTGCGAGTTTTTCTCACAATTGACTTTTTATCAGAATTGTGTGATATAAAGTCACAATTGCTAGTTATAAAGTCAGAATTGTGTGATATAAACTCGCAATTGTGTGTTATAAAGTCAGAATTGTGAGATATAAACTCGCAATTTCGAGAAATAAACTTGCAATTCTGACTTTTTTTCTCAGACCTGCATGTTTATATCTTACAATTCTGACTTTATAACACGCAATTGGGAGATATACAGTCAGAATTGCATGATATAAAGTCACAATTGCATGTTATAAAGTCAGAATTGCGAGATATAAACTCGCAATGCGAGAAAAAAAAGTCAGAGTTGCAAGTTTTTTTCTCGCAATTGCGAGTTTATATCTCACAATTCTGACTTTATAGGACACAAATGTGAGTTTATATGCTAAAACAAATACTAACCCTTCAGCCGTAACTCCCTAACCGGACCTCGCCGAACAATGAAACCTTTTTACTTGCACCCAGCGTCACTTATGGAAGCTTGTTTCCGCCACAGAATAAAAAATTTAAAAGGTAATTGTGACTTTTTATCTCCCAATTCAAACTTTTTTTCTCACAATTGCGAGTTTTCATCTTGCAATTCTTGCAAGTCTCAGAATGGCGTGATATAAACTCGCAATTGTGTGTTATAAAGTCAGAATTGTGAGATATAAACTCGCAATTGCGAGTTATAAAGTCCAATTAGCCTTTCGCCGAGCCCCGCCCCCCTTAGTTACTGTTGCTACGTCCGACAAACAAATGGTCAAACACGACCAGCGCGACAGATTGCCATGACGGGAAGAGGTATACCCGTGCGTGTCAGTGACCTTTTTTGGAGCAATACCTCCGCAATATCCTCCAGATCGAGGCAAAAGGGGTTACAGTATGCAGTGGAGGGATATATTCAAAATATAAAAATACGCAATGAAGGAGACACGACTACTATCGAGGCTAATGCTTACCGGTATCAAGCGAAATCTGAGAAACCCCATGACCTGTACCTCAAATGCAACCAGCACAGCCTTGTGGACCAGTCATGCTCTTGCACTGCCGGGTAAGTTTTCTTTCATACATTATGGTCTATTATTGTCTATTGCGAGTAGCTATTTTGTTCAAATACAAGGGTATGTTAGCAACAATGTTCTGTTGTTTTGAGAATAGCCGTTTTCATAACTTTGGTCCAATTTGTGTTCTTGCCTCTAGTTAGTAGATCTAGACAACACGGTAACTAGTTAGCTGTTAGCCTTACCTTTGAGCAGACGTATTTATGCTTCGTAATGTTCGACACATTTAACTGGGAGTTGGGCCGTCCACACTGTTTTATCCATTGTAGGCACCGCTCACGTTGTGTTTTCGGATTTGGGAATGGAAAGAACACATCTCCTCCAGACAATCTCTCGGGGTATCTGTGTCCGATTTACAAACGCCGTGGGCGCACCGCTTCACCATCTTGCTTGGAGTCAATGTTTGTCGGACCTGCTCACATAGTAACGGTTGCTATGATGTGTGATTGGACAATGGCTGTTTTGGGGGAGGGGCCGGCGAGAGGTCAATTCTAAGGAAAAAAGACTTTTTTTCTCAGAATTGCATGTTTATATCGCAATTCTGACTTTATAACATGCAATTGGGAGATACGTTTAAAGTCATAATTGCATGATATAAAGTCGCAATTGCATGTTATAAAGTCAGAATTGTGAGATATAAACATGCAATTCAGAAAAGTCAGTCTTTTTTCCCTTAGAATTGGACTTTATAACTTGCAATTGCTAGTTTATATCTCAAAATTCTGAGAAAATATGTCAGAATTGCGAGATATAAACTCGCAATTGCATGTTATAAAGTCCGAATTGCGAGATATAAACTTGCAATTGCGAGAAAAAAAGTCCGAATTGCAAGAAATATCTCGCAATTCTGACTTTATAACACACAACTGTGAGTTTATATCTCGCAATTTTGACTTTATAACACACAATTGCGACTTTATATCTCACAATTCTCAGAATTGTAAACTCACAATTGTGAGATGAAAAGTCACGATTATCTTTAAAATGTTTTATTCTGTGGCGAAAACAAGCTTCCATAGTCACTGCCCCAGTGTGCCCCCTCCTCCATAGCGAAACTCACAACCCTCGCAATGCCACCGACCACATCAGTTCATCTTTCAGCGAGAAACAGTTTCATTGTAAAGAAAATTATTTGAAATGTAAGTCAACGACATTTGGCGGAAGTGAAAGTCTTTGCGTGTGGAGACTCCACCCCTTTTGGAGGTACCGCCCACCTTTCCAAGTTCACGCCTAGTTTTGGAGTTTTTCTATCTGTATCTAAATAACATAGAGATAACATTTTTCGTGACAATTTGGTTCCTATTTCTGAGGTGTTGTGCTGGGTAGCACCGCCTACTCTGAAACCTCATTGGTTTACAATCTCATTCATCATTCAAATAAAATGTGATTGGCTGTGATTTTGTCATGTTGCATAGCAGTTTTTAGTTTAGTATTGGATTGACATATTGTTCAATGCTGGAAACTTTGCATCATGCCTAGTTATGAAACTATGTTGTGCTTACACTGAGGATGTTACCAGCTTTAATGGATTCAGCAGATTCAATGGCATTACATGGTCATGAAATGTAAGTTTCACTTCTCAAATTTGACTTTAAATAATGACTTTGTGACTTAAAGTGAGATATTTAAAAGTTTTCAAACATGAGAGAACAAACAAGAGTTTTTAGGCATAATTAAGTTACGTTTAAACCACCTTGAGCAAAGGACAGTCGTTTTATGGCCATCATGTCACAGCGGTGACATACCGTCTGTGTAAAATTAAATCCTCACTTCAACATTACATCTGAGTGAAATCATAACTCATGTTTGAAAGAACACAGGCCTAAAATACAGTCCTAATCAATTTCACAGCTGCCTTCTGGCACTGCACAGGTAATGAGCAAGAAGTGGCTACAAATCCAAACCCTGACAAAACCATGAGTGACTAGCAACTCTTGTTTTGTCAAATCGGAGAAGCTTTATTGCCTTAACGTCTGTTGGAGCTACGCTCACTCAATATTTACAGCCGGGTGCAGAACTGATGACATGATTTAAATGGACGTTTGCTGAGGCACTTTTTTATGCGAAGGCTTTTAGGAGCTGTCTTTTTCACGGCAGCGACGGACCGTTCCATTGCACCATTCCACAGGGGTGTTGTTTGGAGAGATTTCAGGGAATAGTGCCATTTTACCCAGACAGAACAATTCCACAGGCTGCCATTAGCCTCATGCTCCAACGTACACACACCTGCGGCTGATATGTTCTTTCCTTTGAGCCTCTTATCTTACGTAATATATAACTGGCCCTTGGGTGCTGTGAGGTAATTTGTGCTGAAAGCTCACTATCCATACTTGTGTTGCTGTGTTTCTCCGCTAACACAAAACTTGTCATTTTGAGGTACTTTAATTCTGTCAGAACAAAGGTTAATAAGTGACCTACTGACTAAAGGCAGCAAGTTAAAGGTAGGGTAAGCAATTTTTTAACACTTTTTGTAATACTGGTTGAAATCTCTTCACATCCTGATACCAATCAACAATAGAAGTGGTCTAAATATTAAAACATGTACATATATCTTCTGTGGAAGTCTCAGGACCAAATTGTTTTTGTCCTACCTGCATGTCAACATATGTATTTCCATACCTCTGCGCACCTGCTCACGCAGTCATCAGTGCGTTCCTTAAGGCTATGCAGAGCGCCACAAACAAACAGCAGCCGCTTTTTACAGTTTCTCCTGAACCAAAACAACGAGCTTATGCTGCGTTCACGCCATGTCATAACCGTAATTACGAGATGGCAACCAGTGACATTCCCAGAGCTGTTCACGTCCTCAGACTCAGATTTATGTGTTTCTACGACAACACTATCAACGCTGAAATGAATCTGCAGCAGTCAGGTGCTACAAGTCAGAGCTCTGTAAGTTGTTTACTTTCATTATTATTGTAATGTTATGTGCTTTGAGACATGAGGTACACACAATATTTGTGTCCGCTCCCGCCAGCACCCGCAAACATAGTTACAGCTTGTTGAAACTGAAAAAATTACAGAAACTTTAGTGCTATATGCTAAATGTTCAGAATAGCAGACATAAAACATTGCGTTTAGCACCACACATTTAATGTATTATTTAACGAAAATCCATTCCTGACCTTGCCTGATGGTCTGTGCTCAACTGCGCGTTCATGAGACAGCACCGCAGTTCACTCCGACTCGCCCAGAAAAACACACAATTTGCGAGAAATCAAGATTAACAAAAATACAACACAAAATGTAATCCACATCTTCTTTCTCTGAGGTGAATATACCTGTTGTGTTGTGTTTGACATAAGTAGTTTTCTTGCTCACATCCGTCAACTGTCATTCTGACTGTCATCTGATTAACGGAGTTCCGATCCAAATATTTAACTCAGTGAAGAACGTTCCTTGACGCTTTTTTGGGGGATTTCTAGGCGCTGTATTTGTATTTACTTAACGAATGAATTAAATAATGAATGAATCACTTGGCCTAGCCTACTACAGAATGCTATGGAGAAAGAGTTACTGATCGACTGCATGGACTTCATTTGTTGACTCCTTTCTTGTTACAACTTACACAGCACATCGCGGATTTATTTGACCGCCCACTCCCGCCTGCTGCAAAGGTAAACCGGCCTCTCCCGCGAGATTTGCGTTGGGTACCCGTGGGAGCCCAATCCCAATGCAGCCCTCTACTTAGCAGACTCCGCTGTGTGCGTTCATGTGTTTTGAAGGAGGCGTGGCTTTGGAGACGCTCTAAAGGGAGGGTGGGATCTAATGCTTTCAAAGCTAACTTGCTATTTCTAGCCTCTCCGAAATTGTCTACCCTACCTTTAAGAGACTGCATGTGTTCTTTAGCAAAATGCTACGTAGTGCTGCATGCTACATAACTTTCTTCATGCTATTGCTGCTTTCTAATATGGATTGTTTTATATTTTAAAATGATTCCTCCTTACAAAACTCAAAAAATACAAAACTATTTTGGGGATTCCTTGCGAGAACAGCTCATTTCGGGTCGCCCTAGACCTCAACAGAGCATAAGGGTTAATGGTGGTGATGAAGTCATTTGACCAAAGTGTAGTGCTAGCTTTTTACTTTTGGCGACTGTATTTAGGCTTCAAAGGTTGTGTTCATTTGTGAAGATTATCAAGATGAACAAAACATGTAAGAATCATAAACTTTCATTGGTTACAGATCTTATTTTCAACAATAATCCTCTGGAAAAATCCTATCGTCCTACAAAAATACGTCATCACTGCAGGACTCTATAGGGTTACATTTTGTTTTGGACCCTATTGAGAGCAAACAAGGTTTTTCAAAATTTCTTATAGATAAAAACTCTAAAAACTCTGTTTTAGATAAAAAATAAAAAATAAACTCTTAGAATAGCATAAGGGCAGAAAAAAGCAGATTCTCATTTTCATCAGAAGGAAAGAACCAATGCTTCCAAACCAAAGTACTGCAACTTTCTGTCGCAATCAACGAACTGAAGCCAACAAGACAATTGGTCTTAAAACACAGCAAAACAATCATATTCTTGAACCTGTATTTTTTGACAACTAAAACAACCCTTTTTAATGTAATTTTTTTATTTATTTAAAGGAACAGTTTGTCAATCAGTCAATCAATCAATCAATCAATCAATCATCATCTTCCACACTCATATGACTTCTGCATAATACAAAAAGAAATTTTGAAGGATTCCCATTCTTTTATTTATGTAATTACAAAATGGTGCCAGCTTTCAAGTCAGTGAGTCAGCAAGATCCAAATCAGTCTGATTCGCAAATAAATAATCTAGGCTGCGTCCGAAATACTGAAAGATGCTGCCTTCAGAGGATGCATTCCAAGGTAGGAAGGCATCAAGGCACGTCCGAATCCAAAGCTTCACTTCCTGTCTCCTGAGATACCTTCATCTGATAGATTTTTTGAAGACAGCATAGATGTTTCCATCGCTGCCTTTGATATCCCACAATCCTGTGCTTTCCTGTGACAGTTGTGCTAGCAAAATAAAGATGGCGTCTGAAAGTTGAGGTTGATGTTCAGTTTGTGTGTAAATGTACGTTTTTGACCGTTTTTCGCTGTAGAAAAGACGTCATCTTTATTTTTTCTAGCTCAACTGTGATTTCTAGAAAGAAATTACTATTATAGTAATTAAATATTCGCTTAGTTATCACCAAAGCTCGCTCTATTTTCCTGTGTAGATCATTAAACCGTTACGCTACTTCCAAAGTCTGTCCGAAATTTCGTGAGGCACCTGCCTGAACAGGCAACAAGTCAAGTTTCGGACGCAGCCTCAGATTGGTTTTGTGAACTATATGAACTGACTCGTTCAAAAGATTTGACTCAATAGAACTATTTGTTCATAAATCAGGCATCGCTACTGCCCAGCAAACAATAGCAATCATTTCACCATCTAACTATAGACCCGATATAGCTATGAATAGCCTAACCCTCTAGCCAAAATAACCTTGAATTTGGTTACATGTTGTTTTTGCCAAAATTACTTGTGAAATGTATGATATTCCATCATGTAAGCAAAGTCAACAGTGATTACAAGGTGTTTAGTTTCATTTCTTTGACATGTTCTATGCGTAGCCTTTGCGTCTATTCTTGTTAGACGTCAATAAAAATTTTACTGATAGCCCAAATTTTGCCCTGTTTTAGCCTAGACGTCTGGGCTGTGTTTGAACGGCTATTAGACGTCTTTTAAACACAAAATTGCTTGCTGTGTTGTGTCAAGGAACAAATATTGAACTTAAATTTGGTTTGTTACTTACATAAAGCTGTCTAAATGACTTCAGAGGACTTACAGTGAATACAAGTCATGCCTTTATATTGTTTTTGCATTCTTTTTACATTTGTACAGCCTCAGCCCTTGTTCATTATAATTGCATGGAAAATATAGGCTTCATATTTTCTCCTCTGGTGTCCCACAGATGAAAGGAAGTCAAAGAGAACAACATGAGGGTGAGAGTATAAAACTTTCATTTTTGGGTGATCTATTTCTTTAAGTAATTGATAATATTTCATATTTTTGGACTAAACAATTGTAGCAAAGTTTGAAATGAAAAATGATGCACAATAATTGGGTTGGAAACAGGATGATGTGAAGAAATGCTGCTCTCGCATTTACATCATTTACTCGCATCAAAAATCTCTAAAAACCATCAAAAAGCCAAAAAATGAAAGAGAATTCAAAATAAATCCTATTGATAAGGCGCACTTTCTCCTTCAAGATGTTTCACATACTTCAAAACAACGACATTTACTGGAAGTGCCAGAAGACAAACTGCAGTACAGTACAAACAGATGAAACGAATGATTATGGAGAAGAAATCCCCACAGCGAAGGCTGAGTACCAGAGGAGTTTGTGAACTGGGGTTTTGGTTCCTCCTCTGCTCTGATCTTAAACCTGTTTTTGTGATGAGATACCTGATGCTACATTTTCAAAACTCTGGTCCAAGATCAGCATAAAAAGACAACCACCCTGGGGCCTCTAGCAAGGACTAAAAAATACACCTGCTCGAGCGCATGCATCAGGCTCGCAGATAAATCGCGGTCTCTCCGGCCTCCAGGTGCTCTCGCTAGTCGGAGCGATATTTCCTGCTCAGTTCCTCACAGCGCTGTGGCACTGCCCCGGGATGCAGCAAGACTAAATGAAACACGGACACTGTACAAGTTTCCAATCAAAATTTCCATAATTCATTTCCACGCCTTTTTTTTTTTTTTCCTGGAGTGCATATTGGAGGGAGGGAGAAGGAAACCCCGAGCACACTCTCTCAGGGAATAGGAATCCATGGGCTGTCGGAAGAAGCTATACCGGGCATCAAAGGAATGCTCTGACATATTCGGACACTGAAATATGTTCTGCTCTAAATGATGCATAAAGGACTGAAAGACAAAAATAAACTGGAAATACTAGAAATGTTGACACTTGATCAATGTGAAGTTCTCCAGATTTAAGCATATCTTAACTGGTTGATGATGATTTGCACTGATTTAAAGCCAACATTGTTTTTGTGTTTTGTTTTTTTAATGATATGATTCAATATCCAGAACAGAAAAGATTTTTAATTGTTTCCACATTGACACAAAAATAACTAAATTATAATTACACTACAAATGAGTAATAATCTGAAATAATAATATCATATAAGTTTATTATGAAGTATTATTTTATTAATAATAATTCAAATAATATTATTTTTATTACAATTGTTAAAATTAATAATAATAATAATTATTATTATTATTATTATTATTCATTATTATATTATCATTATTAATGAATTGTTATTCTTAATATTGTTGTTAATAATAATAATAATAATAATAATAATAGTTATTATATTATATTATATTATAGCCTATTATAATACATTATATTATACTGAAGATAGAAGACATCTAAAACAAACAATAAACAGAAAATATTCATATTTATGTTATGCATTGATTTTTGTAATAATTTTATTCATTTATAACAGGAATGTGAATAATTAATATGAATAAACAAACATTATATTATATTATAGCCTATTATGTGATAGAAGACACCTAAAACAAACAATAAACAGAAAATATCCATATTTATGTTATGCATTAATTTTATAATAATTTAATTAATGTATAACAGGAATATGAATAATTAATATGAATAAGCTAACTATTATATTATATTATATTATATTATATAATATTATATTGAACGAAGATAGAAGACATCTAATACAAAAAGAAATAAACAAAAACAAAACTTTTGGCAGTGGGTTAGCTTTGTAAAATTTTGTTTCTGTTGAAAATTATTATTATTATCATCATCATTATTATTATTATTATCATCATCATCATCATTATTATTATCATCATCATCATTATTCCAAAATAAAGGTTAATTCTGAATGAGCATTTTCAGTTCCGTTTTATTTATCCAGAATTTTTCGGATTCAACCAAGACTTTTCATTTCAGTCATCTACCAATCGGTATGAAGTGATGGACCAAACTAGCTGTCTTTGAATGAAATCCTCCACAGCTTGCCAGAGCATCCGCTGCGATTCTGAACGCTGTACATTTCAAAGCTACTTCCTCACAGTTGTTTCTTACCTTATCAATAAATAACATCTCGCTCCTTTCCTCCTTTCCCACTCTCTCTTTATATTTACCTCACTGGCTCGTTGGCTTCTTCAAGTCTTTTAGAACCCATTGGATGTCTAGGGGCTGCTATAAAGAGCAGTAGCTATTCTCTTTGTCTGTACAGTTAAACGTTTCCCGGCAGTTTGGTTTGTGTTTCCCCCCTAACGCTCTCCCTAGAACCTATTTTTTATCGGAATAGGTCCCAAAACGACTGGCCAAGCAGATAAACACGTTTGATCAGGGCTACATTGTTGTTTACTTTGTATATTTCTAAAAGAGACAAAAGGCCTCAGACTCAGGCAACCACCCATAAAGCACGTTGCATGTTGCTATGGAGATGCGATTAAAGTTTAACCGCGCTCTCGAGCCAGACTTTCTGATCCCTCATCTTCGCCGCACTTCCACCTTTAAATTGTTTATGTCTCCTTTACATATCATTTATTATACATTTTATTGACGGTTTTGTCAAAGAGCTTTTAATTCGAACTGGCAAAGGAGTGCATTTTGGAAGCCGCAACAAACCAGAAACGAAGCCAACTTGTAATCCAAGCACGAGAGTAAAACGTTCCTCTCGCTGTCTCTATCTTTCCACTCTCTCTCTCTCTCTCTCTCTCTCTCTCTCTCTCTCTCTCTCTCCTCCGTTGAAAGGGCCCGGACACCAGGTGCTCATGTAGATGTAGAGCATTTTTCCCTGTGGCGTGATAAATTGGTCCACATAAAGAGGGTATTCATCCAAAAAACTACAGTCTGCCTCTCATAGTCCTGTGTGAAGAAAAAACAGACAGAAAAGCAACGGATATCGCGTAAGTATAAGATATCTGCCGCACTGCTAACAGGTTGAAAATTCTGTCATCACTTAATCACCCTTTTAGTTTACAAACCTCTATTACTTTCTTTCTTCTGTGAAACAAAGATATTTTGATGAAAGTTTGAAGTAGTGAAAGTCAATGGGGTCCAAAACAACTTCCTTTGTGTTTTCGCAAAAGTCATAAAGGTTTGGAACAACATGAGCCTAACTAACCCTTTTCAGTCCAGTACATGGTTTTTAGTCCATGTATGCCACTGGACTCATAACAGTTAAAAAATATATATTTTAGTAGAAAAACACACATTAATATGAAAACTTCTGAGAAACAGACCAAAAATATAGACTTGAATAATTTTTTTATATATATTTTATGTATTGTTTATTGCATATTTTGCCATGTTTTCTCAGGAAGTGTGCACATATATTACAGTAATAATAATAATAATTACTATTATTATTTTTTAAATATGTTATATGTAGTTATGTATTTTATATATTGGCATTTTGTCTCAGAAGTGTGTATATTACAATACTAATAATAATTACTATATACTGTATATATATATATATATATATATATATATATATATATATATATATATATATATATATATATAGTTATATATATAGTTATGTATTTTATATTTTGGCCTGTTTTCTAAGAAGTCATTTCTACAGTAGTAATAATAATAATAATAATAATAATTAGTTGTAGTAGTAGTTGTATAGTAGTAGTATTTTAATGTATTTTAAGTTTATATTAGTCTGGATATTAATAATAATATAATAAAATAGACTGAGGGGGAATGGCTTAATGCTGCCCACTATTGTGTGTCTGTACATGTGAAGATCTCTCTTGGATTAAATATTTACAGCCACAATACAGCAGTGACAGCAAACATCACTTCTGCTCTTGAAAGGTCTGCTCTTCTCAAATGTCCCTCCTTTGAGTCCCTTCACCAGAATCCTGCTCGCCGAAGCACTTTTCTGCACTGGATTACAAAGATGGTGTCGCTGCATGTTCGACAATATCGGCACAATACTCAGTATGACAAAAAAAAAAAAAAAAAAAAAAAGAGTTTACTTTCAGCCGAGGAGGAAGAAGACGAAGAAAAAAAGCAGAATCCTCAGTGGGAGATATCGCCTGAGGTAAGACACAGGTGGATGAAGCCAGGAGCAGGGTCACGGTAAAGATTTATATTATGTGCAAAGTAAAGAACAAGAAGAAAAATGGCCGTCCGTGGAGCATTGCAGTGAAGCGAGTGAACCAGCTGTTCACGAAGCGCAGGGGGAAGTGGTCAGGTAAGACAGAGGCGTGGAAATAATAATCACAAGCCCATCTGCTGACCTGAGACTGCATGGCCCCAGGGCCCAAGGCACACCGCCCTCCGTATGGAGCTCATCGCCCCTACACAGGCACCGTATTCAGCCCAGGCAGGGGCGCCACGGGCTCCTTACACGCGGCCACATGCTCCCATTCTGTGTTTGTTCCTGTTACTGTGCTGAAACAATGTGCATGCTGCTAGCTTACTACTGTGACGGCTTTACACACAAGGGTATCTCCTCAACTATGATTTTCATCAAATGACTATATTAGTGTTTTACCCTTGCAGTAGATCCAGATTTTCAATCCATATTTAACAATCTAAACAGAGTGAAACAATATTATTTCACTCTGTTTAGATCATTAGTTTTAAAATAAAATCTTCTAGTACCGGGTTGGACCCCCTTTTGCCTTCAGAACTGCCTTAATTCCTCGTAGCACAGATTCAACAAGGTGCTGGAAACATTCCTCAGAGGTTTTGGTCCATATTGACATGAAATCATCACGCAGTTGCTGCGGATTTGCCGGCTGCACATCCATGATCCGAATCTCCCGTTCCTCCACATCCCAAAGATGCTCTATTGGATTGAGATCTGGTGACTGTGGAGTCAGTTTCAGTTTAGTGAACTCATTCATGTTCAAGAAACCAGTTTGAGATGATTTGAGCTTTGAGACATGGCGTGTTATCCTGCTGGAAGTATCCATCAGAAGATGATACACTGTGGTCATAAAGAGATGGACATGGTCAGCAACAATACTCAGGTAGACTGTGGTGTTTAAATGATGCTCAATTGGTACTAAGGGGCACAAAGTGTGCCAAGAAAATATTCAACACACATTACACCACCAGCAGCCTGAACCGTTGATACAAGGCAGGATGGATCCATGCTTTCATGTTTACGCCAAATTCTGACCCTCCATCTGAATGTCGCGGCAGAAATCAAGACTCATCAGACCAGGCATGTTTTTCCTATCTTCTGTTGTCCAATTTTGGTGTCCTATGGGAATTTTCTGTTTTTATCTGACAGTGTCACCGGTGTGTCTTGTTGTGCGTTCAGAAACGCTCTTCTGTTTTCATTTTTTAACAAATGATGGCATCCTTTCCGCCACACTCATAATTTGGTTAGTCAAGATGGTTAGATTCATTGTATACCAATGAGATGGCAGTGGCAGTAAAGAGCTTGAGACTAGGTCATGTGATGTGTGAAGAAAAAGACCTGGGGACTTATCCTGGAAAATCATCGCCATGAAAATTCATGGATAGTCTCTCGATGGCAAGAGATGGCCCATAGATTCACCAAGAGTCGAATACGGCTAAAAATGGTTAATGAATGAATGAATGAAAGCATATATGCAATGCTAGCTATACAATTAGCCATTGAAAGACAAAAACGTCAACCGTTTTATTCCAATGATGTCAAAAAATGCCATTTCCACAACAGTCATTACCATTTTAACACTATAGTGAATACATAATTTGAGATGTGATCGATATGCATCTAATAAAAAAAAATTCCAAATCTGAAAAAAGTGAAATGGCTTGAGTCAAGCGGCTTAAATTTATTCGCCAGGAGTGGCTTAAAGTCTCCCAACAGCAATGTGATCGACTGATAGGGAGCATGCCACAACGTATGAAAGCTGTGAATGGAAATCAGGGTTATTCCACCAAATATTGATATCTGAACTCTTCTGAAGTTAAAACATTAGTATTGTGTTGTGTAAAAATTTATATAAACTTGTGTCCTTTGCATTATTCGAGGTCTGAAAAAAATGGCATTTTTTTCTTTATTTTGACCAGTTGTCATTTTCTACAAATAAATGCTCTAAACGACAATATTTTTATTTGAAATTTGGAGCAAATGTTGTCAGTAGTTTGTACATACAGATACATACAGACCCTTTCCAAAAAATTCGAATATCATGGAAAAGTTTATTTATTTCCATAATTCCATTCAAAACGTTAAACTTCCATAGATTATAGATTCAGGGCCCACAACTTAAACGATTTCAAGTATTTAGTTGTTTATTTGTACATAATTTGGGCTTCCAGCTCATAAAACCCACGAAAACAGGATTTCAAAAAATTTGAATATTACATGAAACCACACAGTAATTACACAGTGATACCATAGTCATTGAACCAGGTTTTGGTTCTTTTGGCAGTGTGGGCAGGTGCAAATCCTGCTGGAAAATGAAGTCAGCATCTCCATAAAGCTTGTCTGCTGAAGGAAGCATGAAGTGCTCTGAAAATGTCCTGGTAGACGGCTGCGTTGAGTGGACAGCACAGTGGACCAACACCAGTCGATGACCAACACAGACTGTGGAAACTTCACACTGGACTTCAAGCATCTTGGATTGTGTGCCTCTCCATTCTTCCTCCAGACTCTGGGACCTTGGTTTCCAAATGAGATGCAAAATTTGCTCTCATCAGAAAAGAGGACTTTGGTCCACTGTGCTTTATTAAATCCAGAGTCAACGCAGCCGTCTACCAGGACATTTTCAGAGCACTTCATGCTTCCTTCATTTTCCAGCAGGATTTGCACCTGCCCACACTGCCAAAATAACCAAAACCTGGTTCAATGACCATGGCATCACTGTGTAATTACTGTGTGATTTCATGTAATATTCAAATTTTTTGAAATCCTGTTTTCGTGGGTTTTATGAGCTGGAAGCCCAAATTATGTACAAATAAACAACTAAATACTTGAAATCGTTTAAGTTGTGGGCCCTGAATCTATAATCCATGGAAGTTTAACGTTTTGAATGGAATTATGGAAATAAATAAACTTTTCCATGATATTCAAATTTTTTGGAAAGGGTCTGTATAAATAATAAGTCCAGAGAAACTGCTAATTTTGCATTGATCTCTTCATTTTGGACATGGTAAGTAAACCAATTACATTAAATAAAATAAGTTAGTAAAAAAGTAAAAAGTGTGTTTTAAGAAAATGTACGTTCCTTACAGTGCCAAAAAGTTACATTCGGTACATTCACCTGTGTATCTGGAAAAATGAAACCCTAGTGTCTTTTTGTTTATACGGAGTGATTGCTTTAGATCCCACGTTTGTCTAATGGCTGTTATCCCACAGCAAGTGTGATGATTTATCAGACTCGTGTTAAATGTGATGAATTTCACGACGCGGAATAATACACAGAGGCTGCTTTTCAACATCAAAGCCGAAATGCCTCGAGAAAGCCGATCCAGGAGCTCATATGTCTAAAAGCCAAACTAGTTTAATTTAACCATTTATCTGGCAGTTAATAGCAGCTTGAGATGGCACATTAACGAAACCTGGGATTAAAACATTTATCATATTAGAGTGCTTATAGCTGATTTCCAGCGCGCGCATCCGTAATGGCCTCTCCTGGAACAAATCAATATTGTGTTACACCATAATTGACCGATTAGGAGGCTAAGAAGAGTGAAAAGTCGAATTATAATTATACGTGATAAAAATGAAGGGTTGGAGGAACGTGAGGGGAAGCCACAAAGATGAGCCGAACCAGAAGCCCCTGAACGGCAGCTCCGATCTCAAGGATCCGCCAGTCCGCTCTCCCTTTGAACCCACTTAACAGGCTCCATTGACAGGCTCTGAGTCTTCAACGCGGCCCCGGCTGCTAATTACGAGCGCCAGGGCCCCGCAAAAGAAGGTTTTTTTTTAAACCGAACCCTAGCATCTGCTGCGAGAGGTGTTCTTACCATTGCCACGGCGAACATGGGGCTTCGCCGTTGACGGGAACTGAGCCCCGGTCTGGCATATGAAGAACACGCAAGTCGTAAATCACCACGGTGTAGGACAGGTGCGTGGGCCAAAGAAGAGACGCTTGAGGAGGGAAGCGCCAGAGTCGACCATACAGGACGTCTATGGAGAGGAACTTAGAAGTAAATATATGCCTAACAACCAAGACCTTTGACTCAGAAACCAAGAGAGGGCCTGATGGGCTTCCATAAAGGTTAAAGTTGACCCGTCACTAAGCTCCACCCCCTTTGGTTACTGTGGCTCACTCAGACAAGTTGTACAGACCATCTCATAATGAACTGGAGATATTTGTGAAAAGTCTAATTTTAGTAAAATGTGGTCTAAGCAAAACATTAATGGATGTTTTTCTTGGCTGGAATGACAATGAAAAACATTTTTATTTGCCAATAACACAATTCAAAATGGAGACTGTGTCTGTTATGTAATTAAAATGACATCAAGTTAGTATCACTAATTCATTGTAGGTCTTACGGCACAGTCAGAAAGCTAACAAAATTTTGTAATCCATTAGTGCATTGTCAGTAGTGTAAAGTGAACACAAAGCACTGCTTACACTTCACTTTTAAAGTCCCCATGAAATCAAAATTGAAGTTTTTTGGCTTTTAGTATGAATATGTTTACCTTACTGCTCTCTATAAGCTAGTGTGCTCCAAAATAATGACAAAATTTGCATTTAGAAGAAATAAGCGTTCAAAACTTCCAGTCTCTCACTTCCGCAAATATGGATCATTGATTTTGATGACATCACTTCAGCTTCTCATCAGATTTTCTGTCCAATCGAATGCTCTCTAGAATCTGAAGCATCCCGCCCCCTACACTATAATTAGATGCTGAAGCTACGGCTGAAATCGGTCACTCATAGTGCACTATAGGGGATAGGGAACGATTCAGACAGTGTAAATGTGCTTTCCATTGGGGCGAATGAAGCCTGGTTTCACATTAGTGTCACTTGAAACGCCACAGCGCACACACAGTCTGCTCCGGTCCAGAGACACACGATAGCACAGAGCGGATCAAATACACGAGTTACGGTTAGACAGACTCTCTTAGCATTATAGCATTATCACTGACGAGTAGAAGAGATAACACCGGTGCCATGCACCAACATAAATTACACTTCTCAAACTGCACATCCTCAGCATGATCATGTTCACTGTTGTTCTTTAGTAACAGTTTCATATTAAATCTAAAATGGGAATCTATTAGACTGTGGCTGTCAAATGCAGCTTTACCGAGCTCAACGGCTCTGGCCGAGCTGTGATATAAATAAAGGGCTATAGGCTGTTTTTAAAAAGGGGTGGAGCTGCTCGATATGCCCCGCCCTGTCTTCCTGTTTCAGTGGAAATTACCATAGATAGTATATAAACTGGACACAGCGACCCCATAGGTTTCAACGGAGAAAAGTGAAGTCAATTAGAAGCTCTCACTTCCTGATGGTCGAGCGTACTACGCAGACTCAAACTGAGCTTGACGACGTAGATGTGAGGCGAGCAACCCGTCTGTCTTCTAGTAGCTGTGCCAAGAGAAATCTGAATCATTCCTTTCCGAAACTTGCAGAGACGGAGAGTGTGAGTAGGAGGTGTTCATGAGCGAGGAGCAGGAGCAACTTTTGCTAAGTATTCTGATTAATTACTTTGTCATTTTGCCTCCACGTCCCCCCGATTGCGCGCGAGCTTCTCCTCCTGTCCATACGGTAATCTCTCTACTGTGCGACAGAGAGTCGCGTGGTTATGACGCAATCGTTAGCCTATTTTTACAAAAACTGCATCTACGGGGCCATAACGTAAGATACAAGGTAATGGAGCCTTTATACATTTTCGTGTTTCTTTAGAAATAAATAATGGACAAATGGAGTCTTTAAACGCCTCAGATGTAAAGTTATTCGCTGTCAAAGTGACACCAAAATGAATGGGAGTCTATGGAATGCTAACAGCAGGTGATGGTCCGCTAATCAATGGCGGCGCCCGGGGAAGCTTCAATATTTTATGAAACCCTGCCCCCCTGGAATTACATCAACACATTGAATAATGCTGCATGTTTCAAGGCACTTCAGTGGGCCCTTAAACCAAGCAGATTTCTATTGGTCGATTCAGGCAAATTCACGTGAAAATCTTGAACAAATTGTGTCATGAAATTCCCAGTTGCATTGAATCCTATAAAAATGACTGGATTTCTTGTTTGTTTTTTTATGCAAAATTGCAGTGTTTATTATAAATGATTTATCCATGAACGTCATAATTTTATTTTATTTGATTAATGTGCCCTCGTAAACCCTTGCAGCTCATCTCTTCTCTTGAGTGATGACATGTTTACCGGTGCGAGGGCGGGACAACCTGTCACTCAAATGAGATCGACCAATAGGAAACCACAACCATCCAAACAATTCCCCATGGACAAAATCAAGCAAGCCCCATCCTACATTTCTGTCTTGTTCAAAAAGCTGTGTAGACTACCTACATCATTTCCTCAATTGTTCTCAACCAAGAATTTTTCTTTAGAACCAAGAACCATCAAAGCAACACATTCATTTGAAGAACATTTGAAATAAACAAGCCACATTATTGGATGTGTTATCCATGTCTGTAAGAAAAATAGTGCAATTACCCCAGTAATGCCACAGAAGATCCATTTTGGGTTCCAAAGAACCAATCAGAGAGAGCCATTTTTTTGGAGTGTGAAGATCATTATAATAATCTAAAGAACCTTACACTGAAGCACTTTTCCACTATAAAGAACCTTTTGTCCAGTGGAAATGTCCCATGGATGTTAAAGGTTCTTCATGGAATTGATGCCTTAATTTTTAAAAGTGTAGGGTTACGGGTTTCTTCAAATCAGTCATTCTAAATATGAACAACAGTGAGGCTAATAATGCAATTTCTTGTTTGCATTCTTATTGCGAATCATCTGTGTGCTTAATCTTATCAATGAAATGGATGAACAATTCTTCCAACCCTTTCTAAGGAAGGCAACCATGCAGAAATAAGATTGTTTCGCAAATGTATACGCATTCACATGCTGAAGTCAGAGCTCCCAGACGTGCATTCAGAACGCGTAACACAAAAGCAACCTTTATTGGCTCTGATGGAGAGCAATAAACAGATCATCACCCCATCACAGCCGTCATATTGCTGACCTAAACAGATGTTTTGTCTTACAAACGGCAGCCTGTGAAGTTCGCAAGCAGGCTGTCAGTGACGATAGTATTGATGCAGTTTTGAGGGCTGAAGAAAACAAGAACTTTGCTGAGGTTCCCACTTTGAAACGAGAAGGAGATCCACAAAAGCGGAGGCAAATTTTAATTACATCGATTCAGCTCCCCAAAATGTATAATTCTTCCACCCAGTCAGCACAGTCTGTGTTTTCTCTCGCAGCCGAAGGGAGACGGTGTGTTTTGTAAAGCCTTGCACTTCACACAGTCAATACACAAAAACCACGAACACAAAAGCTCAATTTTGCCGCTATCAACATAATAAGTGAAAGTTCTGTGACAGAGGTTGCAAAAAAAACACACACACATTATTCAAAAGCCCCACTTAAAAATGATCATCAGCGCAAAATGGCAGGGAGGAATATGAAATATGTTCTAGATATTTCATGTCATTTTGTGATTCTAACACTATATCAGAAAGAAGTGAGATGATGTTTGTTGTTTACCCCCATAGTAACTAATTTCATATTTTATTAACGCTTCTATTTTCTTGCAGAAGACACATCTGCCATGCTGATCCACCATTTTGCAGAATGTTTTTTTTCTAATGGATGTAGACATTATGCATATAGATAACTTTTCAATGTCAGCAAGATGTCAAAGGAAGAAACGCAAAGCAGACTTAGGCGGTTTCAAAACTCTGGAGAAAAGATTACACACAGTTTCTCTTATTTTCTCTTTTTGGATTTTTGTGCCTGCAAAACAAATGGTTTAATTACAGAATAGTTCTTTGCTGTCTTGTCTAAAATTGCCTGCATCTGAACGTTCATTCAATTATTTCTACACTTTTTTTTCTTCTGTTGAACAGATGTAGAATAACTATTAACATCCATCCAGACCCAGAATAAACAGTGCGAGGAAAACTGAATTTCACCCATGTTATTATTAGGACTATTAAAGGGTTAGTTCATCCAGAAATGAAAATTCTGTTATCAATTACTCACCCTCATGTCGTTCCAAACCAAAAGACTTTTGTTTATCTTCAGAATGCAAATAAAGATATTTTTTATGAAATCTGAGAGATTTCTGTCCCTGCATTGAAAGTCTATTCATCCAAAACTCTCATGGTTTCAAAATGTTCATGAAGAGATTGTGTATGAATCCACATGAATCGAGATGTTTAATCCAAGACTTCTGTAGAGATATGATCACTTTATATGATGAATTAATTTAGGCATTCAATCGCATATAAACATTGATCAGCAAACATACGTACAGCACTTAAATATGGTCATATTTATATAAGCTCAACCATACTTGCTTGATAAGCGAGAATGAACATCATTGGTTCCTGCGGAAACTGATGAATGTTTTTATGTGAATAAAAGCCTAAATTAAATATGTCTTTTTAGAGCATGTTGGACTAAACCACTCAATTCATATAGATTAGTGATCTGATTTCTTTATGAACTTCTTGAAGTCAAAGTGATAGTTATGTGGACTGTCAATGAGGGACAGAAATCTCTCAGATTTCATTAAAAAAAAAATCTTAATTTGTGTTCCGAAGGTGAACAAAAGTCTAATGGGTTTGGAACGACATGAGGGTGAGTAAATGATGACAGAATTTACACTTTTGGGTGAACTATCCCTTTAAGATGTTTAGCATTGCAAATTCATGACAATTAAGCACATTGTTCCACATATATACTCATTACAGTAATGCATCATTAAACCAGGTAGCTCCAGTACTGACAGTAACAGGGTTGACAGTTTTAAAGTTTGTTTAGCCACTAAACCTTTTAAGGTGTTTATTGGAAGTTTGTCATACAATATAGAATTGTAATGCTGATGGATATTCCAGTTGTTTAAAAAATCAACAGGGTTGAAAAATTTGGTTAATTTAGTTGTTATATAATAGCCAACACGATCTCATGAGTAAATGAGAACTATTTTACGTAATTTTTTATGAATTTGCACAATGTGATTTGTATATTTCCGTACAAAAAAAAAAAAAAAATGAAGGCCCACGTTGCTAAGCCAATCTTATGAATGAGATCGTACGAATTCATACAAATTGATTCGCAATTTTTTTTTAAATAGTTACGAATTGGCATTAACTAAGTTGATATTAGCCTTGTGCTCAAGGTCATGACACTCAAGCTGTTTATTAGAGAATTAATAATGCTGCTATATCTACAGCTTTTTTACTGTACGCAATCATGGTAACAGGGTTGACTATTTAAGATCGTCCCCTACTGGCAAACCTAACAAAATATTAAATGGCACTTGTTGTTGAAAAAATTCACATCCTGAAAAGATTATGTCAATATGACTGTACATCATTTTAATAAGGGGAAGTTATTACTATAACAGGGTTGACTGTCTGGGAAAAACTTCAAGTCTTTTTAGTAAAATATTATTAGTATTTTATAGTGTTAAAACAAAATATTCTAAAATATTAAAATCTAAAATGATTTTTAAAGAGATTATCATTACTGTCATGACAGTATATTATTACATATTTTTACATTTTTATTACATGAAAAGATTAATATAATTATTGTTTCAAATTAAAACAAGTCAAAATTAAAGACTATATATAAATATATATATATAATATGTTTAGCTTACACTAATGAGAATGATGTGTGTAAAAAGTGGGGTTTTTGTATTATTATAATTAAAATGTGGGTGGGAAATGTGCAAAAATGTATAAATGTATGACTGGTTTCTTCAAATTTTGTGATATTCATCCTGTTTAGCGGTGTAAAGAACATGTAGCCCCACAGCATTAAAGATACAGTTTCCTGTATTACTTACGAATTGATCTGTTTCACCACTGCATGCCCAGTTCTCAGTCAAAAAAGAAGAAAACAGGCGAGGAGAAATGATCCGTGTTCTACGGATCGCCTCAGGCATGAATTAGTTTCCACCTGCCCTCCTCTGTTACGCACTTAGCACCCTCTTTTTCTCTGTAATGGCAGTTGGCGAAAGCCAGAGGCTAGAAAAACCTCTTTATGTTCACTGGTTTGTTTTGAAGACTGAGTGTGGAGGTGGCCATGGATAATTTCGCCGGGTTAACTACTCTGACCTAAAGGTAATTGTCATAAAAAGTGCTGTCACATGCCTTTTACTTCTCACTCCTGTTTCTTTCTTTAGTGTGAGCTGGTCTGCTGTGAGGAGACGAGGAGAGAAAAAAAGCTGTAAACAGCATCTGCAAAATCTTAAATCAACATTAAATCATTATTAACATTAAATCAAAATTGACCTCCTTAATAGATGGTAAATGTTGCTGGAACGAGTAACTGGATGTCTTACTACATAGCCAGCCTTCGAACAGACATTCAACACAGTTTTGAAGAAGAAAAAAAAACATTCAAAATGATTTGATTTGGATTGCAATCAAAAGCAGTTTTTGATATAATATGCAACAGTTTCATGTTTGTTTTTATCCCTACAATGATGATTAGGGGTACGTTTACATGATAACAATGTATAAAAATGTTACTTTTTTCCTTTCGCGTTTTTCGCGTACAGACAACAACATTGTCAAAACAATCCCCGTTCACATTGATCCGTGAAAACAACTAAAAACGCTGTATTAATAATGCCAGGCCAGTAGTTGGCGATGTGACTTTGTAAAGAAACACTATGACTACGACTATAGACTGAACACGTAATATGCATGACGTCACCGTTTTCACAATTTTATGTTTTTGTAGTTTACACGGAGATGATAACGGTATTGTTTTCAAAAACTTTAAAAAGTTTGCATTTTCAGCCCCCAAAACCCCATTGTCGTGTAAATGAACGGCTAAAACGAATATGTTTTCCGTTTTTAGTTGAAAGCGGTGTCACGTAAACGCCCCCTTTAGTTTATGGGTGGGGCTTTATAGTTACTTTTTGGTTTAGCTTGTGTAATTTTGTATAACCCAACTGTAATAATTCTTACAAATCATGAGACCAGCAATTACATCAATGCACACATGTGACATTTGTAAATAAAATCACCATATTTTTAACAAAAAAAAAATAAAATATATATAATGCCTATTTAAAATACTTCAGAGTAAACTGATGAAAAAAAAGTTTTTTATTTAATTATTGTAATAAATATTTAACTAGTAGCCTACTTTTATTTGAATTAAATAATACATAAACATTTATTTATTTCTAAAATTAATTAGTTAATTTATGAATAAATAAAAATGTAAGCTATGAATGGAATGTATGAATATGAATAAATGTCAACTTAGTCTTAAAATAATCGTAACAGTGGAATTTGTGGTGAAAAACTACATTACCCATGATGCTGTACAGAAAATTCCACCAATCAGAGAGTTGAAACAAGCAAAACGCTAAAAAAAAACTCTTTAGCTCCACCCACTCCCATGAAGCACTGCGAATGGCGTAATCAAGCCAATCTCCTTATGCTCTTAAAATGCTTGAATATGCATACTGTGCAATAAATGTAAAATATATTGTTTATATATCGGGTAAAACCCGGGTCTTGGAGACATACAATAGATTTGCCTTGACTTGACTTGCCTATATATAAAATCAACATAGTAGTTGTATATTTCCCCATTTGTAATTTGATTATGCTGTTCTCAATGCATCATGGGATTGTATTTCTTTTCCTCAAAGCCATTAAGTTCAGAGTCTTGTACTGCACCTTTGTATTTTTGTCCGATTTTCAAATACTTTTTTGCTTCAAATCAAAGTTTGTAATGTTATGATTCACCTCTTAGCTGGTTGGCTTGGTTCATGGTTTACAACTCTTTAAACAGAGACTTTTTTTAAATCCCTATGGGAGAAATGAGTGGAAAAAATACTTCCGGAACCAACGCCACTGAAAAAGTGGTCCCGCCACCCTGTCGGTAGAAAAGGAGCTTGTGCGAACCTAATACAGTGATCGCCAAACCTGTAAACGTATGATTAGCATATAGCTAGCACCCCCATCCATGAGGTCCATCATTCGCGATAATTCCACAACACGGCCTCTAAAAGCGCTGTTAATCGCTCGTGGGAATTTGGATGTGAAAGCCCACTGTGAGATCCAGGCAGGGCTGCTTGAATTAGCAACCGGCTGGGCTGATGTTTCAACTCGCTGAAGCCTTGACAGTTCTTTGTAGCGAATGATTGTTCTCCAGACTGCTGAGCGAGGTAGCGCGCTCGCGCTCCGTGTTGTTTGAAAGCCCAAAAGGATACGCAGCGTATCATCAAAGTCCAGAACGCCTTCCATGTGTCAGCCGAGCCTTAATCTCCCTCTCAGAGGGCAATGTCTCTGATCACTCTATTCAATCGATGGTGTTTGAATAAAGGAATATAAGAGATCTATCGTCTGCGATATTTCAGCGGTGTGCAATTATGGAAAAGTATCACAGATAGAGCCGGTTTTACGGCTCTAACTGTGACAGACACTATCAATCACTAGTTTTACCAACTCACACGCTAGATAAAGTTGATATTAGCCTAAATAGGACACATCTGTTTCTGTTAGTTGAGTCAAAGTTTAATTAATTCTCAAGTCATTTTTATTTTTAGATGCCGTGTTTTTATTTATTGCCATGCGGTAATGAGGTTGAATAATGGAGATGTGTTGCTCCGCAGTTAGCTGGGGGTATGCGACGCATCGATGCGCAACTTAGCCATACAAAAAAACAAACGTAGCGCTCTGGTTAAACCCCACTTTGTACCTTTTTCGTCTTTTATATCACCTCAAGACTCTCGTTTACACCAGAGAATCATTTTTTTCCTCACAACTTTTTAAAGAGAAAATTAGTCTTCTCCCCTCCAGCGGAGTTCAAGGACAGGTCTGTACAACCCAGAGAAACACACGGCAGCTAAGAACTTGGCTTCAGATGGAAACGGCATCTAGGGACCATTTCATGCCTGGATTGAGCTTAGACAGAGCCGTAACCTTAAGCCCTTTGCTTCCTAGATCAATAGGAGTCGAACCAGTGAAAGTGCTTTGTCTTCATTGGTCTCTTTCCCAACATCTATGCGCACAATCTTGTTGTTATCTTTAGCATGTAACCGGTTTAAGCTAATGGGCAATGTTAGCATGGCAGTGGAAGTGATGCCACGGTATCCTGTATGTTTTATATATCAACAATACTCAAATGCATACAGCCATGTTTGTGGCCTATGTGATGTGAATGACTTGAATAGACGTAGTCTTCAATACCATGCAATTTTCTTGATATCACACTGGAAAAAAAAATTAAGTAGTTTGGAATAAAATTTTACTGTAAATAAAATAAAATAAAACAATTATTACAATGATTTTTTTCTGGAAAAAAGTCATTTGGTGCAACCAAATAAAATTAAATACATAAAAACAATATCTAAGCTATAAATGAGAGTGATGTAGGTTTGTTATGCTTAAATCTTGCCAGATTCTGAAAAAATTATTTTATGAAAATATTTAAGGGCTGATGTAAAGCCAGATTTTCCAAAAATGTCATTTCTACTGCAAGTGGTCTTAAAATATCAGACAATTTGACCTTTTTATGAACAAGGTTGGTTAAGGTTATAAAATGTCATGCGACTCCCAATTTTTTGTCTTTACTTTGAAAAACAATATTTAAAACCTTTTTGAAAATAATGTTTAAGATGTGTACACTAACGTGTAATTTAAAAATGTTATTTTACGTAACATTAAATTGAAGCTGTTCTTGAAAATGGTATAAATGTTTATCAAAACTGCATGGAATCAACATGAATCCAAAGAGCGCATTTCTAAGACCATTTTGAGTTTTTACATAAAACATTTTAAAACCGCATAACATTAGCATTGCATCTAAAATGAATCTATTTTTGCGGCCCATGAGCTTTTCTTTGAATAACCCTGTTGTTTTTTCACATCTCTAAATTGTCTTTCACCGATCATGTCCCACAGTAGGGAGTGACGGCAATAAAATCATGCCTTACAAGACTTTACTATAATTAGCCTAGCTTGAAAAGTTCTTTCCCTGGTCAGATGGTCAGTGCTTGAGGGCAATATGTCACACCGTGTGGGCACAAAAGGTAGCCAAATAATGCCTTTTGAGGACCAGGTGCAACGGCCAGGCTTTGCCAATTGCCAGGCTTCTAGCCGAAGCCAATTGCCAGGCTTCTAGCAAGTGACTAGCTTGAGACGTAGCTATACAGTTCGCCCTCGTGGACCAATTGGTACCCCCTCATCCAGACTTGAGGAACTTGACGTCCTTGAATGACTCCAGAAAGTTCAAAAAGGAAAGGAACAGAGGAAGAGAGAAGTCAATGTCTAACAAAGCTGAAAAATCAACTATGGATCTTTGTAATAAGTTCCAATGCTAAATCTAAAGCCCCTGTTTTGGCTGCAGAACTAAACAAATGAGGTTTGTCTCAGTAATGATGTATTTGAGCAGAGCGCTCCATGCAAGGGCAAGACCTTAATCTGTCTTCATTTGTCTGACTGCGTGAACTCAACTCGCTACTTCTTAGTGGATATGGGCAGGCTTTCAGACATCTAATGCACTTGGCTGCGTCAATAAATAGCATATTGAAAAAGATCAAAATCAGTTACATTCCACATAATAACAGTCTGTGTCCCCAATTATAGCTATTCTGTTGAGGTTTAAGCAATTTTTAAGTTTATATATATATATACTGCCCTGGTCAAAAAAAAAAAACAAAAAAAAAAGTTGCTGTTTGGATTTAAATAGGCAAATGCTTAAGAGTCTATGATTGAATCATTATTGTTGGGATTATTATGTGTCTAGCATGTTATATGTTCTTCTAACCCAAATTGATGGAGTGTGCAGCTTTTCATTTCTTAACCATGTAGGAAGACACATCATGGCCACATCCAGGGTGACAATGTCAAGATTCATCAGGATTCAATCATTTTCACACATGAATTGGCACCTCTGAGTCCACACCTTAAATTCATTGTAAGTCTTCGGGCTGTGCTGGAGGAGACTTTACAGAGTGCTGGACTCTTGCATTGACAATACAAGATCTTGACCAAAAATTGATGCACCTCTTGATGGAAAAACATCACAACATTTATTTCCATCAAGAGGTGCATACATTTTTTTGTCAAGATCTTGTATTGACAATGACTATTACAATGACAATATGACAAAGACTATATGACTGATTTTAATATAATATTATTATTTAATATAAATATAAGCTTTATCTTTAACCTATAAAGCGGTTATGAATTCAGAAATAAAATTTTCATTGAGCTTTTGACATATAAGAGTTCATCATACAATAATATCCTGTAAGTTTCAAAACTGAAACTTCCTTGTTAGTCCAAAAACAGCTTTTATTGTAACCAAGCCCAGAAAAACGACTCGTTGTGGAATGTGCCTATCTGTAATAGATAGGTGAAAGACCGCCTCTGAAGAAGAAAATAAGTTCGCTACTTCATCATTACTCATGTTAGTGAGATGACGAGGAGAGAAGAGCGATACAGGATCATTGGACTAAAAATAACATTACCTTCCAAAGGATCCTAATGCTATGAATGTGGTTATTTATGTTTAACAATGTAAATGTCTTAGTTGAGCAATAATTATATGTATTCGGTACATTTCACTGGGGATTCCTTGGTAAATCAGTCGCAATTTCTGCGCAGGCTTTGAAAACAGACTTTTACTTTTTTAAATTGACAGTAATGGTAAAAATGCGCTAAACGTTTTTGAGAGAGTTCCACATGTAATACTTATTTCATATGCAAAGATGTTAGCCAAACACAGCAGTGGGCGTTTACACTGAAGTCTCAAAGCAGACACGCCTCTTAAAACAGAGCGTTCAAATCACAGGGCTTGAATCAGGATAAGAAAAATGCCTTTTATTTCTAAATTATGACAATTTGTGAAGTGCAATGCATTGTTAACACACATTTAAATTCCTTTTTTCTGGCATCTTTGTTGAATCTGTGACCCTCTGTTGACCTCTCACATCATTCCGCCTCAAGTGATTTCTGAACCTTGCACTTCTACAGGGTTTTCACACCATTACAGTTTACTGCATTATTATATTGCAACTCTGTTTATATGGACATAAGACCCTTAATCAAAATGGTTGTGAAATAAACAGAATGATGTAATTAACACGCTTTATCTTATATACTTTGTCACAATCATTAAAACCTCTCAGAACAAAGACTCAGTGAAATGTTTAAATTCAGAACTGTTTTTTACTTTCTTGGGGGAGTTTTGATCAATGAATACAATGCCAATCCCAACCAGCACAATAAAACAAAACGAAAACAGTCTGAAAGTCTGGAGGTAACGCTAGTTATCTGTTTCCCGGCTGAAGTTTTGGGGTTAGGATAAAGGAGTGCGGTGTCCTTGTAGAATATGGATGATAAATTGTTCTTGCTGTATTGATACCGTGGTTATGAATCTTTCAAGGTAGATGGAATGTGAGAAGAAAGGCATCGGAGAATAAACATTAATGACGGGTCAATTTTTTTGCGACTCCCAGATCGATGCATAAATAAATAATTATCATTCAGTGAAATGCATTGACTATCCTCTAATGGGTAATATCAGGTTATTTATCATGTTTCTAAACACATATAATTTGATGAACAGCATCTTGACAACAGCAAGTAAATGATTGCACACTTTAAGACAAAACAATCATATTGTGACTGGACTGGACTCGCTGAACTCTCTTAGATTCCAAGAACTTTCTAACTCAACAGTGTTTTACAGACTGAACCAGCAGCCCAGCAACAGGGCGAACATCAGTATGGACCCTTGGTGCACACAATGGGTCGCGACCTCTTTACACACGGCCCCGCGGAGGCCTGGGTCAGCACACACCTGAACCCTTCCCCTCGCACTGGGCGTCTGGGCTCAGAGCCACTGAACCAGCCTGACCCACACTCCACAGTCTTACTCCTCTGAGACTTTACAAACAACACAGGAGACACACACTGGCAGTTTGTTAACATATACTTCACCGTTTGCAGCCAGCCGAGGGAAATATGGCCAGAGGTGAATGTATAGACACTTAATAATCGATGATAAATGGGCTGAATTTGTATGCATGATGGCAAGCAACTCTAATTAGTTATTTTTTCTATCAAAGATATTGCTGCGTTAAGCTAGAAAGATTATATTTATGCGATGAGTGCACATGGATATCACAAAACAAAGCTTAAAAATACACTAAAAAGAAAATACACTTATTTGGAGCAAATCTTTACATAATAAGAATATATACGAGATAATATATTAAACGTTCTAATGCATCATATTTAAGTTTTTGGAGAAAAAGTCCAACAAAATTAGCAGTCTTTTAGGCAATTAGCTATTTATTTACTTTAAAATATCATTTTATATATATATATATATATACTGTATATAAAAGTTATTACAGTTATGCTTGAGGATGTTTTGACAATTTTATTGGAAAACAAGACATAAATAAAGATTAAAGAAATATTTTTTCGTTGTGTACCAGTGGCAAACTATACATTTTCTTTGAGCCCCATCAAAAGTCATAATACTATTATATTATTATTAGTCATATTCAAGTTTCACGTTTCAAGTATTCAGTGTGAAGATTTACTTTGCAATTTATGCGTGCATTTTGTGTATTGCTGAAGAATAATATCAAGCTTGCCAGAAAATGCTCATTAAGCCAATTTATGACGAGACAGCTTAAGTGATAAAACTACATTTCCCATCATTCCCTGTTTGCTCGTCATTTTGTTGCAGTGCTAAAAAAAGCTTGTCTTTGTCAAGAAGTAAAAAAAGAAGCTGCCTAATAAGTCTGTTTTATTCAATCAAAAAGATGTTACATTGTGACTTCCAAACTTGTAAGGAGGATCTTCCCAGGAGGACCTGAAGGCATATCATTTTTTATTAAGTCAGGCCACTGAAAATTCATCCTGTATTTTGGTCAATATCACCATCTTGTGGACATGAACCTGTCTGTACTGAAGGTACCTCAAAGCAGAGAAAGGGCTCACAGAAATCACAATACCTGATCTCTACAAAAGAGAAATCTGAATGCCTCACCATTAAATGACATTCTAGGGAACTACGTGGTTTCAACTTTACGGCAAGTTTGGTGAGGTATTTTTTCCGTTCCAACATAAAAATACGAGGTACATATAAAAATGATTTATGAAGTCTGGTGTGGCAGAACTCGACTGGCCTACAGAAAACCCAGACCTGAACACCTTTGGGAATAAGTGAAACATCACTGATGCTCTTGTGTCTGAATGCAAGCAAACCCCTGCATCCATGTAAAATAGTAGAAATCCATTCCCAGAAGATTGCTGTTAGTCCAAATGCCTATTAAATGAACAATCTGTCTTCATTTACTCTCCCTAGTGACATTTCAAACCTGTGGAACACAAAAGAAAATATTTTGAAGACTGATTCTGCTGTTTTTGTCAATACAAATCAATGGGCCCCAAAACTTTCAAACTCCAAAAAGGACATATAAAGTAAGGTGAAATTAATCCATACGATTTTATTGGTAGATTCCAAGTCACCTGAAGCCGCACAATCACTTTGTTTGTAATATATATATATTTTTGTAATATTAATAGTTAAATAGTTATAGTGAAATATGTAAATATTATATTTAAATATATTTATATTTACATAATTATATAAATATTAATATTAAGAAGATATTTTGCAGAACTTTACTCAAATTAAAACATTGATCAACACATGCATACACAGACTACATCAAATATGGCAGCACCTCAAACATCAACTAACGGCAAACCTCATTGGCTCTCGCATGTCACATGACCAAACGTCATGACGTGCATGATTTAATTTAAGAGTGAATTCTTCAAAATATCTTCTTTTGTGTTTTGCAAAAGAAAGAAAGTCATACAGGTTGGGAACGACATGATGGTGAGTAAATGAGAGAATTTTCATTTTTGGGTGAACTATCCCTTTAAGGCCCATTATTTTGAAATTAACTACTCGACAAGCTTTTTGGGTGTCCTGTCCGCATACTTTTGGCAATACGCTATAGGAAGAATCAATATTTATTTACTAGATATTACTCTCACGAAACTGAAAAAAAGAAGAAAGAGTATGATTGCCCAGCAAAGACAGGAAAGAGTAACTGGGAAAAGACGAAAAGCGGTAAACAAGACACTCTCAAGAGTGAAGTCATTTGTCCACATCTTCACCTGCTCAGGGTCAGACAGGAAATGAGATGACTTTATCATTGTTGTCACTTTGTCTTTGGTTGGTTAGGCAGCTTCCTCTCATGGATTGGCTTCGCGGATGATGGCGCAGGTGAGCCCCGCCGAGAGATCCTCCACCTCTCTCCAAGAGCCCCACTTTTTAATATGCAACATCTGTGCCGGGGAGAGCGTTCCAAAATGGCTGCTCCTTGGAGGATGACAGCGGAGTCTGCTCAGAACTTGGGCAGGGGGCGTTTGTAACTGCGAGGTTATACACAGATGTTAGCAATGTTCACAATGTCACTTTGTCCTTTGTTCCAATGGCCCGGGGAGCACTATTTCTGGGCAATCGCTTCTTTGCTTTAACTTTTCAGTGAGTTTTTGCTGTCCACATAACGTTTCTTGGCTTGGCTCGTTCAGGGTCACCGGACCGCCGATCAACCAGGTGCTACAGCGACGAGACGAGAGCTTGAGACTCAATGGAGTGCCCGCATTCTCCACCAAAAATGGCTTATTCGAAATCTTAAGAACGTGAGCGAAGAGGATTGTGCACCTGCTGCTCCTCTGGGATCTCTGGATCTCAGAGAAAGAGGCCTGGGGACTTGTTAGGCATCACAGGGATGCTGGAGATTTAGGGGAAAGTGTCTGTGTGTGACTGCCTGTGTATCTTGTTGAGCAGTCCATCTCTCTGTAGGCACTAGAGGATTCACAGACGAACAAAAACTGTGAGAATGATGACTGAGCCCTGAATAAAGACACATAGAAAGAGCGCTGTGACAGCTGAGAAACACAGACCTGTGTACTGTATACCCAGCTAACAATTTTTCTTTTTCAAGCAAACTTTTCAGGCTCCTTCGTTTTTGTGCTAACAATTTGAAAACATTATTAAAGACCAGAAAACTCTGAACAACTGTTCTATTAATGTTACTGGAATAACGTTTATAACCTTGCAAGAATGTTAGGTAAAGTTCTGTGAATGTTCCCTGTTACCTGGGTTTACATAAACAAGCATATATCTGTCTGCTATGCAATTTTAATTTTCTTCTCCAGAATCTTCTGCAATTAATTCATCTCAACCCACTCGAGAGACACTTTTTGCTCAAAAATGACATTTTACCATTATTCACCCAAATTTAATTTATTTTCCTTGTGAAACACAGAATAAGACACACAGCTATTACTCTCAAGCTCCAAAAAAAGAAAGAACTGTAAATGTGGTGCATTCAGCTTGTGCGCTATATACCAAATGGTCTGAAAATATACGTTTTGTGAGAGGAACCGAAAGAATATCTTTTGAAGCTCTGAAGTCTAACTCAAATTGGTGTTCAGATTCAAAAATGACATGAATATGCAAGACAACTTGCTGCAATGGCCTTTGAGTCTGTCTACACTGAAAATGTGGAACTGAGACCAATCAGAGGTAAGCCTGATGACTTTATACTTAATGGGAATCCATCAGAATACTGGATGATTTATCATATAATTATTACTATGCTAGATTTGCTAAAACTGCATATACATATGGTTAGGAAAGTTTACGATTTTAATTAGCAGACCAGACACATTACTAGCTGACATATATAAATAATTAAAGGCAGCATAAAACTGACATTTCTTCTCTATTGTGATGTATGTTCAAGTGAAATGGTTTCTCGAATGAGGCCGTGTTTACATCCGGTATTAAGACATCTGGTATTTTTGGTTGATTGGATCACAAGTAGACGAGGGAGACACACGTTTACACCTGGTGTTTTAATCCCGTCTCTTTTGTCCACTTTCAATCACTTCTGTCCTGATTTCTTCGAGTGGAGAGTCTATGGGTGGGTAAATGTATGTTTTTTTTTCAGATCTTTCGATCTAATGGACAAAATGAGCTCATGCAATTTACATATGAATGCGATCGGAGATGACAGGAAAACATACGGAGAGCATTTCCTCTGATAGCCACAAGACCACCTGAACGCTGTGAGTGTGTGTTAGAAATCAGGAATGGTGAGAGAACATTGTGCTTGGTATGTTTTTCGTCTTCAAACCAAACTTGGGTCTTCAGCCAACAAAGTTTAAATCCCGTCTGGTTTGTACACTTCCCATAATGTTTACGCATTAGGTCATTCAGTGGAGAGTAGGCGGTCTTTTGTGGCTGTTCGAACACATTCGACCACATGAGCGTTTACACTACGAAAGCAATCCGGTTGAATGTGTTTACGACTACCTCTGGAAGTGGTCGAAAGTGGACAAGCTCAAAATGTTTTAGACCCCGTTCACACCTGTATTTAGCGGCGTCCACTTGTGATCCGATCGATCAAAACGCATCTTAATTCCAGGTGTAAACAGGGCCAAAATATAGGGCCCTATCATAAACCCGGCGCAATGCAGCGCCATGTGCGACGCAAGTGTTTTTTGCTAGTTTCAGCCCTACGCAGTTTTAATTTTCACATCCTGTGCCACGTTGTTTAAATAGCAAATGCATTTGCGCCCATCTGTGCGCTTCAGAAAATTTCAAATGTAGAGCACAAGTCATATGAACCATTTTAATGAACTTTATGCTGTAAAAATAATAGTTTAGAAAAATTATAAACATAGCCTAATTAATAGAGTTTGAAAGTGACTTGCATAGTTTATACAGAGTTTATTGCAAAGTTTGCATTTCAAAAACTAACTGACAGTCATGATAACATTTGTATACTGAATTACAATTACATTTATTTGCATATTGGATTTTGGTTGGCGGAGCTGTTAGGTGTCAATTCTTCTCATACACCATCAGGAGTTTCTGAGGCAGCATAATTATGCAAAAACTGAACCCTAAAACATAATGAAACTTCTGCCACTCGTATATTCTTAAGGAAATTAAAATCTAGTTTAATTTTTGTGGTTTAAGTTAGATAATGTATTAAAACTAGAAGTGCAGGCATGAACACGCTCTATCAACATTGAGGAATAAAGCATGAGTTAAATCACACTGATCCCATCTGTGCTGCAGCGGGAAACAGTTCAACTCCAGTTTATTAATATTCCCCATTTTTTAAAGAATGATCTAAAGGGGTCTGTCAGTGGGATTATACCGCCAATTTTCAAACAAGACAATGAGGAGAGAGCGAGAGAAAATTATAAATGAGAAAAGAATATCTGGAGATGGTGAGCTTGATTCTTTTTTGCATGCTTACGAAGACATTCATATTTAATGCTCATCATCAGGGGCAGCGTTTGAGCATAGGAAGATGCCGCTGCTATTTTTTCCCACACCCCTTGAGCCAACTCCTTCTGACAGCCCTCCGCTCCATCCCAGCAAATTATTCGCATGAGTTCCCGCGAACAAAAACAGCCCAGTGCTAGCGAAGGGAGGCCCGGCCGCCGAGGAGTAGGACTCGCGTTATCCTGCGACCGGGGAGGGGGGAGGGGGGAGGGGACGGTCGGGCACGTCACTTCGGATCAGCCGTCTCTCCGTAACTCGCATCATTTCAGTTAGAGGATGAACGTAGAGCAGGGGATGTCGAGCAAATATCCCAGCTGCCGTGGAGAGGACAGAGATTATTCGGCCATATGTGGAGAATGGCGTGAGATAAGTAGCCGCTGAAACGCTGAGGTGGCTTTTCTGAGGCCTTTGATGCTCGTGGAGATGCGAGTTGACTACAGGGCTTCTGAGAAGTCTAGTTGTCTTGGCATTCTCTTTGTCACTTGGATTTAACTTAGTCTCTTTGATGCAATAAATAACAGCACGCATGCTGGTTGTGAAACTATAGACATGCAACACGAACAACACGTGATTTGACATGAAAATATCATTATAGCTGGATATTAAATCAACATCTAAGCGTCTTTAGATGATGGAATTCAAAGGCATAGGCTTTTATCTGCTTATGATAATGTGTTTAATTAATGCAGTTTGGCTTGGCAAGGCTACAGCACTAACTAAACTGATTATTTTTTACGTTTTTTTTTTTTTTTTTTCTAAATTCATTGAACAAGATGAAATACGTAAGGTAATATATTCAATGAAATCATATTTAATGCACTATAAAGGGGTTCTTAAGCCATTCTAATGCACTAATAATGTTAATTTATGTATATACCTTATAATTATATGTATGCTCTCATAAATATTTGTAACCACAGTTGTTTCATTATGATATTAAACTATTTATAAAAATATGATGCATTAAAACGCTGCAGAAATGATCAACATTGATATATTACTCCCATCCATAGTGCAGACTTTTCAACTTTCACTGTAAAAAGTGATCAGTTGACTTGACTTAAAGTGAGGGAACCTGTTGCCTTAAAATGATTAAGTAAAGAAACTTAATGCGTACTTGAAAAAATTGAGTTATGTGAATTTGCGTAATTGAAACAATTAAGTTATGGTAACTTTTTCAATTACGCAATGGGTTTCCTCACTTTTTTAAGTTAAGTCAACTGATCACTTTTTACAGTGTTGTTATTTATCTTGATAAAAATAAATAAAAATAGAAATGCAAATTACATATTAATAATATATATTTAATGTTCTGTACATTGTATTATATTTTCAATATTTTAGGTCAAAAGTCTGAAGTACTAATAAATAATCATGAATAGCTATATATAAATATTTTATTGGTATTTCTATTTTTTATATATTTTAATTATAGACTTTATATTTAGAAATATTATATGGTTGTACAAATTTTAATTATTGAATTATTTTGACTCTAGCAGCAAGTGAAATTCCTTGTCCTTGTTCTAAATCATCTTGGTTTCACAATTACTTGTTACTCAAAAAAGGTTGTTTACATTTCTAAATGACCAAAAAAGTTAGCTTTAAAAATCAGACTGCTGTATGTGTTGATGCTGTTAATGAAGAAGTCTCTCACATCCTCGCTCCTCAGCAGCGCTGCAATGAAACGAGCGCTTATGTAGAGCGCAACAGCATCCTCTCCTGACCGACCCTGTTACGACACCTTTAGGATGAAGACTTTAGGTTTGACCACTGGTCCGCTGAGACCTGATTAGTAAATCATCTTTCCTCTGGCCTCCTTCTCAAGGATATGAGTTGACGCTGAAGGAGACTTGAAAAATTGACTACCATAAAAATAAACTTGTCTTCGAAGATACATGCTCACCGAGCCCCAAATTGGCCCAAATTTAAAGCTATATACATAGACATCCCTTCATTTACACTGACTCGCAAAGTACATAGAGGACAGAGAACTTTACAGGACTCAAAGCCTGGCTCTTTTGATTTATGCATGACAGCGAACCCATTTTTAATTGACTCTGAAATACGATAAATCAAAGTTGTGCATCAGGGTGTTCAATTAAAAGCAGCGTGCATCAATTATGAATGAATAATGAGGTTTTTAATACTCTATTTGAATAACCTACGCATGACAGCTTTGGTTTTTTAAAGTAGTTCATTGGCGTTCCAAACGGTTAATAAATAAAAGAGCAAGAAACTAAATTGAAACATCATTTCATACATTTTCATAAGGAATCAGCCTGTTTGATTTGTACAGAGCTGTATACATTTGCTCAAATTAGTTGTAGGGATTTGTTAGGAACCTAAATCCCGCAAAAAACCTAATCCTTTAGTGAAAGGTTTCGCGTGTACCACTGTCACTCCGCCGTCTGAACAAACAGCGCATGCAGGATGTGTCTCCTAATTGCTGTAATGGAAGACTTCTTGTTGAGGATTTATGAAAGGTGCATACGCATTACCTGCAAGCATGTTTGTGTTTTTGTTGCAGCCTTTTTGCTCAAAACCACATTCAACAGCACAGCGTGCCATCCATATTCATGCGATATTTGCCGGGAGGCATTTTCGTGTCTCCTAAAAATAGCACGTGGAAGAAAAAGAGACTCACAAAGCCACAATGCTGCATTCGTACGAGCTTTCTGGAAGGAAGCTGGTAAACAAATGTCTCCTCACTGAACCTTCCGCTCAATCTGCAGTGTAAACAAGAGTAAATTATTTGTAAGGTCACTTTAAGGTCAAGTTAAGGGTGTCGATACGCGGGAAGTGATGAAATAATGCCTCTGAGGTCTGACACTTATTTCCATATGACAACGTGGCGTCTTATGAGCTCATAACTCATGTCATGTTGTGGCTACCTATAGGACCGTATAAAGTAAGAGCCGGGGGTGTGTTTAGTGTGTTGTGGTGACAGATTTATGGATTTCCGTATTGGCTTGTGAATATGTCTCTCCGCTTTGTATGATTTATCTGGAAGGTTTAGGTTTTTATGGTAAATGTCACAGGTGTTTGCTCAGATAGAGAGCAACAACAGTTATGCAATGTGCATTAAATAACATTAATCTAATCTTCATTCAATTATAATCTATATAATTATAAAATATAGTAAAACTCACCGATGAACATGTGATCAGCATAAATTTAAGGTAAATTTAAAGAAATACTACCATTTCGCATTATAACAATGAGAATTTAGTCATATACATTCTCCCAGACCATTTTTTCTTTGGTGGAACACAAATGTTGTTTTGGACCCCATTGACTTTCATTGTATGGACATAACAGTTCTTCTCCTCAGGGTTCTGTCCCTTCAGTCTGGTTTATCTGACACTGCTATTGTCTTGTCTTTGTGTGGGCGTGCGGTTTTGAGTTTGCTCGAAGCCGTACGTTCTTTCGTCCGCGTGATATGTTGTGTGTGCGGATCCCGGCACTTTAAAAAACTGCAAAAATGTTATGATCAATAAGTTATGACAACATATGTTTTTACATTGCTTTAGCTCATCAAAATAAGTTAAGCAATTTTCAACTTTATTTATAAGTTATACAAGATTCAACTCATTTTTAAGTCATGTAATTTAAGGTGAAAAGACTTAAACATCTAAGCTGATTGTCAAAAATTAAGGCAGCAACTTTTTTTTATAGAGAGCTCTTATTGGCTGCATGTTTTGTGTGAACACATGGCTTTGTTTTGGTTGTTTCTATGTGCCATGTGCTGTCTATTGTCTTTACCCCGCCACATTTGTTACCTGATTATTGGTTTATTTATCCCACCTGTCCTCCCTCATTACCCTCCTTGTTTCTCTCCTATTTAGGGTCTGTTTACACTACACTATTTTCAACTAAAAACGTAAAACTTTTTATGCGTTTTGGCCGTTCGTTTACACAACAACGGCGTTTTGGGTGCCTGAAAACGTAAAATTTGGTTTCAAAGTGCAAGTTTTTGAAAAAGGTCTCCAATGTAAACGACAAAAAAACACGAATCTCTGAAGACGATGACGTCATGCACATGCGTATTACGTGTTCAGTCTAGTGTTTCATCGCCATCTAATGGTCTGTCAGCAGAATACAGGGTTTTTAGTCGTTTTCGCGGATCCGTGTGAATGGGGATGGGAAAAGTTTTAAACATATCGTTGTTGTGTAAATGTTCTCTTAATCTCCCTGTGTTTTCTGTCCTTTGCCAGTTCGTTGTCACACTTTCCATGTGTGCTGTTCTCTCTAGCTCTGCCGTGTCCTTCTCCCAAAGCCTTGTTGTGTGCTCTGCATGCTGTGCCTGAGGTCTCGATATATTTTTCCCCAACAGGGTAGTTTTAGTTTGGCTTTTTATTCGATTTTTCTTCTAAATAAAGTTTGCTAAAGTGCAGCTCTGCATTTGGGTCATCACTGCCCGCACACCAAATCTGACATCTTCAAAATATCTTCTTCAGGGTTCTGCAGAACATTAAAATTTTAGTGGGTTAAATGAAATAGAAAATTAAGGGAAATACACTACCAGTCAAAGGTTTGGAATAATTTTATATATTTTAAAAAAATATTAAGAAGCAAAACAGTTTTTTAACAGTTTCTTGAGCAGCAAATCATCATATTAGAATGATTTCTGAAGGATCATGTGACACTGAAGACTGGAGTAATGATGCTGAAAATACAGCTTTGAATCACAGGAATAAATTACATTTTAAAATATATTAAAATAGAAAGCAGTTAATGTTACTGTGTTTTTGATCAAATAAATGCAGCCTTGGTGAGCAGAAGAGCAGAAACATTTTTGACTGGTAATGTAATTATCACTTAACTCAATATTATTATTGTTTTTATATTTATTGTTATTTATTATTATTATAAACAAAACGGCATTCAGCAGTAGCTAAGATTTAAAAAAATATATATAAAAAAATTATTATATATATATATAATTTTCAGACACAATGTGTATTGTTTAATAAGATGGCATAAGGGCACATAAACCATTAACTGATGGGTTAAATAATCTTTTAATCTGAGCTCTATTATCATGGTCACCAGTAGAGGACAGCACTCACTCAGTCTTTGGTGGTCACCACATTTTGTCATCATAAATTAATTCTCTCTGTTTTGAGCAAAACGTATTTTTCATTCTCTTAACTGAAAAAGAAAGAACCAATATCTTACTAGAGCTACAAAACCCAGACAGGAAATACTGAACTTTGATATTCAAATCCCCCACATATTACAGATGATCACACAGTGAACCTTTATTTGGTAGATTAAATAGATAAATGTTCCTGTGCCCCTCAAAGAATCTGAAATATGCTTAGTTGCGCCTCTCGTTTCCCTTTATGCTTTTTATTGTTGTTAGGCTCTGTTCATTTATTATGCATGCTTTTGGTTTGTGGCAAAGCTCCCAGGTTAAATTAGTTGGATAACTTTTTTGATTTTTATCACTCTGCTGCATCCGATTTAGCCGTTTTGTTTCCGATCACAGGCGATAATGGTTACTCTTAATGTTTAAGAGGTTAAAGTTGTGTCCGGTTGGAAAAGCTTATTTCTGGGAAGCTTGGAAATAGCTGCCGTGCCTGAGGCTGTGCTCTTAAACGTGTGTCTACACACATATGCCCAGACCTCCAAATGTGGACGACAACATGGAAGATGTTGAACCAGATGTGACCCAGACCATCATCTAAATCACAGATATGATTATGCAGACATCCTTGCCTTAATTGGATGACGTCTGATTGTTTCTAAATGATGTCTGTGACTGGAAGAGAACAACGTATAGAAGATAAAGAACATGTCACATGATTATAATGACACACATTGTCTGTGATCTTTAAGAACTCAACTGGCTTTTATATATTTATAAAACAATAGTATACAATACAATAGCAAGACAAGTACATTATGCGTCACAGTTATGCCATTAAACATTTTAAATAGTTAGTCAAGAGATAATGGCTGTACCTTCCTTTTAGTCCATTTAAAAAGGACACATTTATTTTCAGGATATATTCAGTCTTTAAGTAATACAATGCTGTAACTAAAGATGCACCGACACGAACATTTTGGCAGATATCGATAACCGATAATTCTTTATATTTGAAAGCCGATAACCGATATATTGGCTGATAAATCTAAATCTGAATTTGTATATAGTTTTTGAGAGCCTGATTACAAAAACAAAAGTGTTCTCATCATAATTTTTTGTAGCCTATATGACAGACTTGCGTCTGCGCATGTTGCACTTAACTGTATTTTCCTTTTTGAAGTGATTCCAATCATATTTCAAGGAATTCAATAACATTATGGCAAACAGTGCGCATCTAAAGTGTCTCAGCTGAAGGAAATAGTCCAGTATTTATCGGATTTAATATATCGGCCAAAGTTTCTTATCGGACCTATAATGATCACATTAAAAATGAACATATATCGGTGGATACCGATATGGTGGCCGATATATAGTGCATTCCTAGATGTAAGTGTGTTCATGATAAAGAAAAATTAAAACACATGTGCCAAGTTCTTAGAAATGTACTCTTTGTTTTCAAATGGTTTAAAAAAAACTTTTCTACTATTTTCAAAAATGTTTCAAATTGATGACTCTAAAAATGTCATGTGGTGTAACCATAAAGTAAAAAGGAATCAAATATTTTGAATGCATGCTGTGAATGTACACATCTTGGTCTTTTTTTTTTTTTTTACAAATATGACAAATTAATACATCTTAAATAGTATACATTTATAAATTTATCAAACCTATAAAAAGGTTTTTGGGGAGTCATACCACATGACATTGTACTAACCTTGCCTTGTCATTAAAAGGTCAAATTATTACATTTTAAGAGATTTGTTGACCTTGAAACATGAAGGTCTGCAGGGGTCTTGTCTTGTTGGTCGCACCACATGACTTTGTTTTGGTGAACACATTTTTATAATATTTTTTTATAATATTTTTTACAAATATTAGTAAGCAATGAAGTTAATCTATCATTTTAAAGAATTAATAATAAAAGTTTTTAAGAATTTCATCCTTTTATTCATATCATTATGATATTGGAACAGTTGTGCCACCCTGACATAACAACACCCAAGCTGGACAATTTGAGGTAACACTGAGGTTTGAGGCAACATTGTTGAGGGACAAGTTGCACACTAAAGTTTAATAATCAGGGTGTGTTTTGAAGCAAAAATCAAATCTATGAAGTTATTTCATGCTGTTTACTGTCAGTCAGGGATATTGTTTCAGAATAATGAGACAGAACATGTGCTGGATCTCTTTTCATAGACACGCTCCTTTTGAGCCTTGTTGTTGACAGCATGCAGGGCAATTAAGACTAGAAATGAACCACATGCTGCACAGTTTACCCCTCTATGAGCTGTTCAGATGCCAGGGGCTACACTGAGCTGTCAACCTGTAGGATATCTCTACAGGTACCTGTCACACACACACACACACACACACACATTCAGCCTGTCATCGCTTCCACCATTAGAGAGTGACATGTGTACAAACAGCCTCATGCTACGAGATCTACAAAGCACACCCACACGGCATTTGGATCGTGACCTTAAAGGCAGGAATCAAATGCGTGTTGAAGGTAAGCATGCAGATACATGTTTTTCTACACATGTATACACACATTTAACTGCATATTCATTAAAGAAAATCAGAATTTTCATTGTTTTCATCAAAACAAAATTTGAGCTGGTTGGCCTTTTATTGTTACGTCTGACAACATCAACAGAAACCCATTTACAAACCAAATCAGCCCTGGCAGAGCGCTGGTCATTCACGTGGTTGCTGGAGATGTGAGTCCCCGCAATGAATGAAATCTCTGAAACATGTTTTGTCTTGATATTTGAATTTCATTACATTGGCACGAATACTGTTATTGTTCAAACTTGGCCTCATTTCTTTTCAAAATTCCCAATCTGAAAGTTCCCAAGATTTTCCAGAGGGATTATCCGTCTGTCCAGTAACTACCTAGCAACTATCCAGAACAACCAAACAACCATCTAGCAGTGTCATAGCAAACAGAAAACCAGAAAATACAATCAGAAAACCTAAGCAACACTCTAGTAACCACACAAATCACCTGAGCAGCAATCTATCAGCCCCCCTAATAATTATTCAATATGCCTTAGCAACCACCCATAACACCCTAGCTACAATACAGAACAAATTAACAACTGCCCAGCAGCCACAAAGAACACTTCAGTAACTAGTGTTGAGGAAAGTTACGTTTAGAAGTAATGCATTGCAATATTCTGCTACTCCCTAAAAAGTAACTAATTGAGTTACCTTTTTATGGAAAGTAATGTGTTACGTTACTTTTGTGTTACTTTTTCTCATTTGGGCTGGGCTTGCTTGCTTGATTTTTAATAACAAAAACTTATATTTTCGGCAAATGTAAAGGTTCTTTCACACCAAAAGTGAACTGAATAAGCCTCAAGGGCCTTACACACCGGGACGAATATCGGCGCGCGTTATTCGCCAGCGTTTTTCAACGCGTTTTTTGTGTTCACACCCAAGCGATTTTCGCTGACGATGAGCCGAGTGAACATGCAAATTCATTCCCTGACATTAGATGGCGCGATTGTCAAACGTTCGTGGGAAAAAGTTACAAGCCTATGTACATGAAAGACAATTAAGTAAAATGAAACTCACCATCAAGGCCCATTTGCTCTGCAATACCACTCCATAACAGTTCTCTTTTATCAAGATTTTTGTAGTCGCGTTTGTCATATAGTTCTTTATGTTCCGACACCAACGAGGCCAGCAGCTCTACATTCATCTTGCCTTGCATCTTCCTCGTCTTATTTCTTCCCAGCAGTGAAGACGCTATCTTCTTCGCCTGTATGTGTGCTCGGCAAGACCGTTTTGTGTTTGAGCGCCCCCAAGTTGTGTTTTACTGTAACTTCAGAAGCTCCAGACACGTGAGCAAAAGCGCCAATCTCATTGGTCGGATAGTTTTTGACGCGGCGCGTCAAACCAAAAAAACGAACCCGAGGCGTTTTTTTAAAAATGACGCTTTTACGCGTGGCGTTTTTCGCGTCGGTGTGCACACTCACATTGGCGCCCTTTGTTTAGTCACGAGGCGTTAAACGTCGGCGAATATCGCGCGCGAAATTCGTCCCGGTGTGAACAGGCCTTCAGACTGAAGGGAATGCAAATTCACACCTGGACAGTAGAGGGCGCTGCTCAAACAAACCTTTCACCTGTGCTGCCGTTCTGAATCGCAGAAGAATAAGACACAGGAGAAGAAAGTTTAACACTCTTCAGCAATAAAAAATAAAACACAAACTAGATTTTTTTTTTTACTAAAGTCATTTTTGCTTATTCGTATTGTTGAACTGGATCATGGAAGGTCAGCAGCAAAGAGGTTTCACGCAGGTTTGCGTGAGTTTGCGTTTCACTGTTTTTATTCATTTTGAGAAATACTGAATCTGTTTTTGTGCAAGTGAGATGAGTAAATGTCTGCTCACTTTTAGAACTACAATAACCATCAATGAGTGCGTTTACATGCACCCTCATAATGCGCTTATAGTGGGATTTTGGCAAACTTTACCTCATGTAAAAGCAATACTTCAATCAAACTAATGTGATTAAGCTCATAATCGTAGTAACCATATTCACATTAAACTATGTGGTGTACACAATTTTAATCGCAATAAACAGGCATGTAAACACCTTAATCGCATTATTACTGCTCTGACCAAAGTGCGCATGTGCTCGCTTCACGGATGCCAAGTGTTGTTCACACAACTTCATGAATGAACTCTGTGACATTATTCTGAAGTTTTCTCCAAATGGCTAAACTCTATCAACACAACTCTCTGCGCAGTCTCTGCTCCATATATTCATCCAGACGGCACGAAGAACGCAATGACAGCGTTTTTTTTTTTAAGTAACTCAGAAATGTTGTAAATTTAAATGTAATAAGTTACTTTACTTGTTACTTGAAAAAAGTAATCTGATTACACAATGTGCGTTACTTGTAATGCATTACCCCAAACACTGTTAGTAACCACCTAGCAATGTCCTTACAACAGTCCCTCCAGTTTTTCGCGATTCCGCGATCGCTGAATACAACGCAAAATCAACAAAATGTCGAATTTTTTTGCGATCCTGCATAATTCCTAATTTAACCGCAAAATAATCACAAAAATGAAAAGACCTCACATTAGATTGAGAAACATTAAATTATAATCACCCAATTGAAACATCTCTAGTTTAATTAAAGTTTCAATGCATTTTTACGTGGATACAGATGTTGCGGAAAAGGGGAAACCGGCTACGCCGGCTACGCAATACTCGTTCCCTACTCTCAGGGAACTGAGGTTACGATAGTAACCGAGTAGTTCCCTTTCGAACGGTCACTTTGTATTGCGTAGCTATACGCAGTGGGGACGCCATGCAAAACGCCGCATTATAGGTAACTGGTAGCCTTCTGCAGCTCAGGACCCCTCAACTCAGGATTTACACACAGTTCTACAGTATAAATTACTACACCTGCTGTTAATATTTACATAGGTCAGGTAGAAAAATTCCCCATAGGTTGTTTTAAAAGTTAATTTGATATGAATTTTATTAGACCAAAATAAACAAGCTTTATGCATTTTGTTTGTGATTTGTGTCATGTATGACTATTGTGCATCTGACATAATACTATTATGGTAAATGTGATGTCCTAATTATATAATTTAAAAATCGCACATTTTTTCGCAAATTTCTGGAAATTACCACCACAAAATCAGTAATTTTGATCGCAAAAATCACACAAAAAAATCGTGAAATCCTGGAGGGACTGTTACAACCACTTAGAATACTTTAGCAACAACCCAAAATTCTCAAGTAACCATCTAGAAACCTAACAATGAGCCAGCACACCGTAGAAACTACTTAACTACCTAGCCATGCCATAGCAACCAAAACACAACCATCAGGCCATATCCTATGACCCAAAATACATCAACAAACATCAAGAACAGTCCTAGAAATCAGCCAGAACACCTTAGAAACTGCTTAGCAATAACTTAAAAACCATTAAGAACACTCCAGTAACCATCTAGCAACATCCTAGCAACAAGCCAGGCCATATCTTAGAAACTAGCTAGTAATGTAGTAACCACCCAGTATACCTTAGGGACCACTTAGCCACATCCTACTGTAGCAACCAGTCAGAACACCTTCAAAACTGCATAGTAACCACTTAGAATACCCTAGCAACTGCATTACATTGCTCTTTAACCACCCAGAACATTCTAGAAACCACTGAAAACATTGTATACACTCCTTAGCAACCGCCCAGAACACCCTAGCAACCACCTAGCAAAGCCCTAGAAACCAGCCAGAACACTTTAAAAACTGCCTAGCAACCATATAGACTACCATTGATCTTCAATCACTCAGAACAACCGAGCAACGACATGCTTTCCAACTTAAAAAGCTCTCACACACTGGCCAGGATTTCTAAGTGCATATAGTTTAAACAGCACTTTATTTAAACTCTGAGACGATTCAACATTCAAAAGTTTGTCTTGACAAACTTTTCTATTTTTCAATCCCTTTTCTTGTAGTTTGTTTATCAAAAGTGGAAGTTTGTTGTATGTTTGAAAGGATGCTAAGAGGAAAAACAACCACATGTATCATGATTCAGGTCAGCACAGTGGAATATTTAACACTGCTAATTGCAGGCTGTATTTTTCCACAACACAACCTGAAATATTGAAGCGGAAACCCTCTCAGACAAGGTGAATTGATTGGTTTAGCACTTCAAAAGATATTTTAGAAAAAACTGAGTCAGCATGAAAGGGCCTTAGTGCTAGCAAAGGGCTTGCACCAGACAGCAACCGACGTTTGATGTTTTTGAAAGGCCGATGTAACAAATATACAGAGTAGAGCAAGAAACAAAAAAAAAATAGAAGTTTGTATTTGTAGATAAAATGTTGCGCTTGGCTATGCATGATGCTAGGAAGTTTTGGGTTATTGCCAGGGCATTGATATGCGCCTTTATAACGTTGATGGGTGTAGAGGCATTTGGGCTTAGAGGAGAGGGAGAGGGTGCACTTCCAATAGAAAAAAAAAAATATTGTCTACACCTCGGGCCGGCCCTGGTCACCAGGGTTGCCAGGTTGGCGTAACAAAAGCAGCCCAATTGCTATTCAAAAACCCACCCAATCACAGCCAAAACTAGTCCAATGGAGACCCCGGTAAAAATCGCATTACGGCAGATAAAAATTGAGTTTCGGAGGTGGGGGGATTGTAAGATTGTAAGATAATAAACTCATATTATGACATATGAAGTTGCAATTGTGAGATATTAAGGTACACCACTAATTAAAACGTTGCAATTACCAGTAAAAAGCTTCAATTGTGAGATATAAAGTTGCAATTGGAAGATATAAAGTTGATTACAATAAATAAAGTTGTTTTTTAGATGTAAAGTTACAATTATCTTTTAATTTTTTAAGAAATTTTTTTTTTTTTCATAGCAAGCAAGCACCACTAATAAGACAAGGTAAACCTGTCAAAATATGACAAGTGAACACATTGGTTTGTCAGGTCAGACAGGACGCAGACTGCCCTACATAAGCAACGTAACCTTTATTAAACTGTGACATTTACAGGAGTAGTTCACCTGATGTGTCGCGGCGGGTTATGAAAGATCCTCTCCAGACCAGACAGACTAGACATTCATTATTAACACTCATGATGTTCAATGTACGATTAATTCAATACATGTTTTTATACAGGCTGACTTTCCCCATTTAGATCCTCGCACTGAGTGCTGAATATTTCATGCTGTTCTGTACATCAGAGCTCTGGCATCTCAGTCTTTGTCTCATGATGTTACAAAAGGCCTTACCGTTATGATTATGAACACCTCTAGTTCAGCTCCAGTATATCTTTATGCCCTAGTAACCTCCTAGAACATCTTATCAACCTAGTATTTCTCTGTCCACCCAGAACATCTTAGAAACCACCCAGAACAACCCTGCAACCATCTAGTACAGGGTTACTCAAATCCGTCCCTGGAAGGCCACCGCAGTGCAGAGTTTAGCTCAAAACTTGATCAAACCTATCAGTAATTTTTTAGTAACTCTGAAGACCTTTATTAGCTTGCTCAGGTGTCTTTAGGGGCTTTCGCACCGGGTAGCTATAAGAACTATATGTTCCCTGAGCACGGAATTCAACAACTGGAGAATAGCAGATGCCGTAATTGGAGATGTGTTTTTATCGTGTGTTGTGGGATTCGTGATAACGGAGATGGAATGTAGGACTAAAAAGGCAATCTCCTACGACAACTTGCGGTGCTACATATCATTGAGGCTGAGAAAAGAACACAACGCTGCAGACAAAGGCGACAGGTAAATGACGTTAACATTAGCTTTCTGTATATTTATTGTAACACTTTAAAATACTCGGCTGTTTAAAAATGACGGGTGCTGTTTCGTATGGCATGCATTCGACCAATCAGCATACACTTACGTCACTGGTAGTTCCTATTGTGCTGGGTTAGACCCTATTCTGAAGTAGGAGCTAATTTAGTTCCCCCAAAAGGCATTACTAGAACTAAATTTGTTCCCAGTTCCTGTGGTGCGAACACGACAAAAAGTGGGTACTTTCGCCATTAGTTCTAGGAACTATGAAAAGGTTCCTTCGGTGCGAAAGCCCCTTTTGATTAGGGTTGGAGGAGCTAAACTCTGCAGTGCAGTGCCCGTCCATGGCCAGATTTGAGGAAACATGATCTATAACAACCCTGCTCCTGGACGTCCTGCAGAGTTTGCCTCCAACCTGCCCTAACAGTAAGGTATCCTTGACTGAAAGTTTTCTGAAGACCTTAGCTGCGTCCCAATTCAGAGGCTGCATCCTTCAAAGGACAATGACTTCAAAGGCCACACCTGATTAGCTGGTTCAAGTGTGTTTGATTAGGATTTGAGCTAAACTCTACAGGAACTCTTGCTCTCCAGTAACAGGATTGGACACTCCGATCTAGAAACACCATAGCAACCTGCCAGAACACCTAAGAAACTGCCTAGCAACGCCTTAGCAGCAATTCAGAACACCTTGCTTCTTAAAATGCTCTAGCAACCACCTTGGACAGGGGTGCCCAATCCTGCTCCTAGAGGGCCAACAACATCCTGCAGAGTTTCTAGCATTCCTGAAGACCTTGGTTTGCTTGTTCAGGTGTGTTTAATTAGGGTTGGAGGTACACTCGGCAGGACCGTCGGCCCTTGAGGAGTAGGATTGGGTACCCCTGACGTAAAACACTCAGAAACAAGCCAGAACACCTTAGGAACTACCTAGAAAGGGCCTATAGCAACCAGTCAGAACTCCATAAAAACTAAGCAATTATGTAAGATTGCTCTGTCCCAAAGGCACAAATGCAATGTCTTATGGAATAAACTGAATTAGCAGACCTAAGCATGCATGAAAAATAAGACAAAATTAGAGTATTTATGAAATGGTTTAAGGAAATCCAGTTTTCATTCCTGTTTTGATACTTGTCTTACCGTGGACTAAAAGAAACTGAACTATTTTATCCTTTACTTTATAACAGATGACACTAAGAATTCAAAATCAACAACACCACAAAAAATTACCAAAATGTACCATGGTATTCTTTGAAGTACCAAGCAAATACCATTCAGGAATGTAGAGATCATTCAGTACTATGGTATATATCAAAATACCATGGCATTACCATCTGATTCTATCACTGTACCATGGTACTGCCACAGTACTTTATAAGGGAAGACAAATATCTTGCTCTTGAAAACAAACAAGCAATATACAGTGCCTTGCAAAAAAATTCAGAGCCTGTTTCACCATTTTTCCCAGGCTTCCACACAGTTCTTTTAAAATCATGGCTTCTTTTGTGCCACCCTCAGATGTCATGCAGAGCTCTTGACATGCTTGTCTGCTGCACCTTTATTCTGCTCTGAGCACCTGAACTCTGGAGCTCCTTCAAAGGTATTGTTGGCCTCTCTGTGGCTTCTCTCACAAGTCTGGGAAGTTTTGATATAGCTTCTATTTTCTGATAACCCAATAAGCTGTATCCACTGGGATATCCAAACACAATTTATTTTTATTTTTTTGCTTTTTCTTTTCCTAATTCATGCATTTGTTTTACTTTATTTCTTTACCTGTTTGGAACACAGTTAAGTCATCATTTTATAGATAGATTTGATCTCTTCTCAACAATTATCCATTAACTGTGGGGTTTTGTATGAATATGTGGGAGCATTTTATACTGTATGTGATTCACGGTAGAGGGTCAGTAGGAAGAATTGTGTCCTCTTAAAGGGACAGATCCTCCTAAAAATGAAAATTTGTCATAATTTACTCCCCCTCATGTCATTTCAAATCTGTACAATTTTCTTCTTTAGAACGCAAAAGATGATATTCTTCAAAGCTTCAAAATGGTAAAACAGGTCATAAAAAGTAGCGTAAAAGTAATCCATAACACATCATGACTTAATCGAAATTCTCTGAAGCGATATAATCACTTTGTATGAGCAAAAATTTAATTGGTTCGCTCTCAAATCAAATCATCTTCTTGTGACTTTTACTGGTTTTGGTGCATTACCACCACCTACTGGACTGGAGTTAACAGCATTTGACAAATGAAGTATGTCCGAATTCACAGTACTCATAAAAAAGTAGGCAAAAAGTACCTGGATGACCTACTTTATCCAGTGAGGTTCTAAGGTGTGCTTACTAGAAACAGATTACTATCCTATGAGGCCACAGGAGAGAATTTGTGAAAGGCAGTAAAGCAATGCAACTGAGGCTGGTAGGTCACATGATAATGACAGCATGACAAATGTATATGCCCAGATTACATTCATACTACAGTACATACACTCATACTATATAGAACACACTTTTTTAACAGGCATGAAGTAATTACTTATTTAAAATATGTACCAACTCACAAAAGTATGCCACCCAGCCATTAATCAAAGTACACTAAGCCCAAATCAAATATGGTGTCACATTAGTAAAATCAATCTTCATTGGTTTTTACAGGTCATGTGACGAAAGCTTCACACCAACAAGGTTTGACGTTATTGGCTTGCTGCCATATCTGATCCCTGTGGTCTAGGATTTCTATATACTGGTGTGAATGTATTGAAATATTGGGTGGATATATGAGAAACGTGAGCATACGATTTTATTATCTAAAAAAGCAATATGTTCCACAGAAGAAAGGGTTTGAAACAACATGAGGGTGAGTATACAATGACAGAATTTTCATCCTTCATTTTGAATGGGTGAACTGACCCTCTTAAGAACACAAAGCAGCGTCAGACTAAACATATCAGACTAAATTTCAACAGAACATTTTCAAAATTAAATTAAATTGTAAAAAGAGATTCGGTTAAGGCTCTGGATACTTTTGCAAGGCACTTAAGTGGCTCAATAACAAAATCCGCCATGTATTTGCTTGTAGAAATGGCTTTTAATGACTTGCGTGGGAGAATCCACTGTAACTCCTTGTATTCATGTGAGTGAGAGCCTTTACCTCCTCATTTGAAAGAGTAGGATTGAGTATCACATTCTTAGTGTGGTCTAAATTACGTTAATTGCAGCGACTGAAAAGGCTTTTCAGATGAGAGCGGCATAGATTCCACCCCCTTGTTGTGTCTTTCACTGAAAGCGTAGTTGCAATGATGGCTTTGGCGGTAGGTTGGTGGGTGTGTGTTTTGGCTAGTTGTCTCATGCAATAAGCTTCTTCTCCCACACAGTGATTCAGAGAGCTGGATATACATATACAGTAGCCCATAAAACAAAACAAACAGTAAAAAAACAGTTTACTTTCTTTATCATGCAACATTAAGCCTACTTTATTTTTTGCAGTGCTCACATTAGTGTTATATTACCTACATTTAAAAGCAACAGAATTTTAAAGGGATAGTTCATGCGAAAATGAAAATGCTGACATTGTTTACTCACCCACATGTCATACTAAATTTGTTTGACTTCTTCTGCAGAGCACAAAACTGTTTTTGTCTATACAATGTATGTCAATGGGGACCAAAACAACATTGGACCCTATTGACTTTCATTGTGTGTGAAAAAAAAAACATAAATTTTTCAAAAAAAAAAAAAAAAAAAAAAATCTTTTTTTCATATTAATACATTCTTTCTATCAATCCACAATAAAAATAAATATGTAAATTCAGCTGCATCCATTAATTCAGAAATCTAAGAGCTGACTGCAGATACATTAGGGGCCATTTAGGATGAGCACGACCCTTTTACAAAAAAACAACATCTCACACCATAAAGGGTTTTCTGGATCATTTCACATTACCCATGAGTCACCTCACTTATCATTAAGACATCTTGAGCTACAAGTAAAAAGCCCAACACTAAAGCTCAGAATTAGCTTTTTCCCCAGTCTATGTTCCACCAGATGGTTCAATCTCCAAAGAAATCAATGTAATGGGATCTTTTAATACCATTTCATTATAAAATGTCACACAATGGGGTGTTTATGGGTGAATCATACAAAAATCTGTCTAGAACATCTCATATTCAGTATTGCCATATTACAATTTCATGGCAATTCATATATATTGTACATCTTGCCTAATTTGTATGATCTCATGCATATGGGCGAGTATTGTCCAACAATATTATCTGCTGTTAGTTATTAAAATGTCAGTGGTGTTATCATTCGCTAAAACTAAGACTATTAAAAAACAGTTGGGTTAATTGAAATAAAGCTGAAAATAAATAAAATAGTCAATGTAGTATTTCAGCTAAAACATATGACTGAAATAAATCTAAAACGTAAATAATCATGTATTAAAACTATTTAGAAATATATTTTGTTGTAAGAAAATTAGCCTTTGAATATATTTCACCAGATTCATTGAAAATAATTCTTTGGTACACAAACCTTCGCAGTCCTGTAGCCTGTTTTGTCAGAACTCTCAATGTTTGGCTAATTAGCATAGCCCAGTTAGCATTAGCTAATAAATACAGCACACTCTGGTGCCCAAAAAGCATATTTTTCCATTGAAAGTCCATCAAAAGTAGCCACGAATTGTTAAAAAAATAAATGTTAAGAATTCTTGTCATGTATTTCTGGTGCTACTGCAACAGCCTTGCAAGTGCTGAAATGAACGGGTATGCTAGCATATATATGACTCCTGATATTGTCAACAATACTCCACTGTTAAACATACTAGGACCTAACTGCGGTGCCCTTTCCGTCGAAAACTGTACACACAAAATCAAAACCCATTGTAGAACTGGCATTATGTAATACAGTGATTCATGTACACGAGCCGGCATACTGTACAACAAATTCAGTGTGTCAGTTTGTAAAACCACAGAGGGTAAAATAAGGAAGAATTCACAGCGTGAGCTCCAGAAACGACACTTTAAAGCTCTTCACGAGCGACCCCATCGTGAGCCTCTCTTTGCCTCTCTGAGCACCTGATTATGCTGAGAGATGCTGCTTTAGACTGCGGTATTGTGAAACAGATCTGGATGTCGTAGGCACATCTTTTCCAGGTTTATTTTTGACATCTTCAATAATAGCTTTCACTCATGCTTCAATGATACTTCTATTATTTGAGCGCCTCCGTGGTTAAATTGATGGTCTACTTGAGCATACGGGGTGGGTGACAGATCAAAAGGACATGACGTGGTTTCATATGCTTCCCTGCTAAGATGGACTTAAAAATAACTGCATCTATTTTTGAAACTCTAGATGGAGTTATAGAAGATCACTTCACTAAAACTTCACTTCACAAAAAACCTTTATATTTATATAGTTATATATTTTTTATTATCTATAACTGCAGATAATGGTGAAGAAGAGTAACCAAAGACTACAGAAATGCATGGTACTGTATAGTGATGATATAAGATGATAATACTAGGGTATTTACTAGCTAGGGTACACTTTCACAAAACTGTATGAATTATATCATATTGATGTAGTATGATATTTCCAAGGTACCTCACATACTACCATTGTATTTCTATGGTAAATGTCCAAAAAATCTATCTATCCCTCCATCTATACATCCCATCTGTCCGTCCATCCATCTGTCTGTCTGTCTGTCTGTCTATCTATCCATCTATCTGTCTGTCTATCTATATCTATCCGTCTGTCTTTCTGTATACCTATCTGTATCTATCCGTCTATCTATCTATCTATCTATCTATCTATCTATCTATCTATCTATCTATCTATCTATCTATCTATCTATCTATCTGTCTGTCTGTCTATCTATCTGTCTATATCTATCCGTCTGTCTTTCTGTATAACTGTATCTATCTATCTATCTATCTATCTATCTATCTATCTATCTATCTATCTATCTATCTATCTATCTATATCTATCCGTCTGTCTTTCTGTATCTATCTATCTATCTATCTATCTATCTGTCTGTCTGTCTGTCTATCTATCTGTCTATATCTATCCGTCTGTCTTTCTGTATAACTGTATCTATCTATCTATCTATCTATCTATCTATCTATCTATCTATCTATCTATCTATCTATCTATCTATCTATATCTATCCGTCTGTCTTTCTGTATCTATCTATCTATCTATCTATCTATCTATCTATCTGTCTATATCTATCCGTCTGTCTTTCTGTATACCTATCTGTATCTATCCGTCGGTCTATCTATCTATCTATCTATCTATCTATCTATCTATCTATCTATCTATCTATCTATCTATCTATCTGTCTATCTGTGTCTATATCTATCCGTCTGTCTTTCTGTATACCTATCTGTATCTATCCGTCGGTCTGTCTATCTATCTATCTATCTATCTATCTATCTATCTATCTATCTATCTATCTATCCATCTGTCTTTCTGTATACCTATCTGTATCTATCCATCGGTCTGTCCATCTATCCTTCCATCCATCCATCCATCCATCAGCCTATCTATCTGTCTGTCCATCCATCCATTTGTGGAAACTATGGCACAATGTTTCTATATATACACTTTTATAATAAACTTAATTGATAATAAAAACTGGGGCATTAAAAAATTATAATACAAATGTCCTGCTTCAATCTACTTTGCATTTCATTAAAGACTTTAAATTGTATTTTAATCTTTCTTTACTAACAATTTTTCTACTTTTATATAAAGTACCCTGTGATTGGTTGCTTTTATGAAGAGGAATCCACTGGTGGAGAGTGATATGTGTTAAACACTTCCAGGCATGAAAATGGATTCAGGTTTCCAGAAATAAGCACTAATTAATTCACATATTTGAAAAATTAATAGGCTGCATTATATTGCCCCAAAAACATCGATTTACATAAAGTTCCATTGGAGTCCTATAGGGGTCGCTGCTGCCATAGAAAAGCATCCACTACTTACTTGAATAAGTATTTAGCTAGAATTTAGTCAGTATTATAAAACAAACAACTTACTGTACATTATACAGTATAATGCATTGAGAATTAGGCAATAATTGAAAATATGACTTGAAAATATAATGTCATTTGCTATGAAAAGCATTTTTCATTACCATTAAGTCATATGCTAGCTAAAAAGCCAAAGAAGACAATAAGTAGGCTAATTCTAATACACAGAGGGGGAAATCACTTATTCACCATTCTATAGAATTCAGAGCATCATTTCAGTCCTGAATGTTTTAATACATCATAAATGTCCCTCATGACTAAAATTAGATTGTTCTGAATTCATAAATTTCACCAGCCTGTCATCACAAAATGATACCAACCATACTTAGCCCATTTAAAACAGTCCTCTTGAATTTTTCTGAAAATGATATTAGCACCTATTGAGATTATTGCTGCTAAAAACCAGCGTCCATTCAGCCGATAGTGCCGCAATACCCATTAGCTGTTGCCGGATGAGAACACAGCATTGAGTGTTCGGAGAAAACCACTCCAAAACCTTTCACTATACAACAAAATTTCCCTCCGACAGTTTTTTTGGAGAAGATCAAGGGCACCAAACGACACTAGTAGACCTAATCATTATGCTAAGGCTATTTCAAGTGCCTTTAGTCGTTAAATCAATTAGTGTATGCAAAATAACTATAACAACAAACTTGTTGTTCCATATTATAAAACAAACAAATCCGCACAGGCCGGTGTTTAGCCAGATGAGAAGTTTATCTATGTATCATCTTTTTACTCTTTTAATTCATAATTTATAACTGTATCATACATTACTTTTATAACTATTTTAATTTTAATCCCTTTCGTTTTCCTAATTTTGTGATTATTTTAATTCCTTTCTGTAAAACACTTTGTGTATGAAATACACTCTATATAAATAAACTTGCCTTGCCTATTGTTTTGTTTCAGTGAATTGGTAATCATGTTTCTTGTTTTTGACTATGGGCAATGATGATCGTTCATTTAGCGGCACATTATGGGGATCAGATGTCAGCCACCTGGATATAGTGTAGGTGAGTCAGTCCCACTATTTGGCTTTAGCCTTGTCCGAAACACACAGTGTCTCTTTTTTAATATTTATTTTTTATATTTATAAATATACTGGATTTTACTTGTTTTGGTTTTTTATCTACTACATAAAAATATTTTGGCTAGAAAAATTACAGCACACTTCTCCACAACAAGCCACACAACTGTGATTCATGTCGGTAGGGACAGGTAACAAGCCTTTAAAAGTACTAATAGTTCACACTAACACAAATACAGTCTGATTTCCGCATGCGATTTGTCTGTTCAGAACAATGCGTAAAAAATGTCATACGGGTGAAATTCAAATGTAATTTATTTTTCTGACTGTAGGTGGCGCTTGTAGAAAAGCTGAAATATGCCTGGCTTATCTGGTGCGCAGCTTTCCGTTTCTGACACCCACTTGTTACGGAGAAGAAAGGAAGTCTGTTGGTGAGCACAACCAAGAATTTCAGTCGTAGTTTTATGTGCGACTCTGGACATGTGACCGAAAGCACAAATCTTGGCCAGTTTTCATCACAGTGCGATGGAAAACAGATTATGTTGTGCTCCAGACAGTTCAAAATTTGAATATCCCCCACGTCCTACTTGGAAATAATGTTTGGAACGCCACTTGAAAACAGACTTGCGACCTGAAAACATTTGATATCATATCCAAGATGGCGGCGAGTCCTGCTTCCAAAGAGCATAGCCCAGAGCTACAGTTTTGCTTTTCGTCAGCTGTTTGGGAACGGCAGCATTTTATGTTATTTTTATTCTCTTTTTCCCATAATTGACACAAAAACACGAAATGTTCTCATTGCGTCGCGGCGACATCACGTGGCCAACATGTGAATGTGACGTAATTGACTGGAACTCACTGAGGTCTGAAGTGGGACCTTTCATTTGAAATATTCCCATTTCCAACCTCGTTTCGAACGCGCCATTATGCTTCGTTCCAGACAGCTCGGAATTTGGATTTTTCCCACCTCCTACTTGGAATTAAAGCAGAACTTGGTAACTTTTTTAACTTAATAAAACTGTCTAGAAATCATTTGGATGGTTAAACAACCTGTTCTGGTGATATTGGTGACTTCCCCCGCTCCCCCCAGCGTTCCCAGGCGGAAAACCAACCTTGCAACTTGGGGACTACCATCCCGGCAAGATAGAAATTGGAAGTCTCGTGAGAACGAGAACTAGAACGAGCGCGAAACACGAATTGCTTTACGGCAACTCGACATAAACACACACGCATGTATGATGATGTATTACCAGATTACCCACCTCGGTAGACATAGCTCCACACGATACAGTTGGCTTGCTCCGATCAAAACAAACGCACGTGAGCAGCGGTAGAGAGGGGGAGGAGGCCGCCGCAAGTGAGTTTTTTACGACCGTGTTGTGAAATATACGCCCACCACAGCTGTAGGGGGAGCTCGTGGGGAAAACATGCAACGACAAAAGGGAAAATCAGCGAAGAAGTGACTAGAGTTCGCTAGAGTTGCCGAGTTCTGCTTTAACTTTTGGAACGCCACTCGAAGTCGTATGAGAAATGTATGCCAAGTATGAGAAATTGCAACAGTGATGTTTTTGTTTAGCAAACACTTCTAAGTTCACTCAAAGTTCACTTCTACAGTAAGTTCACTCAAATGTGTTTTAATTTAAATAAAAATTTTACTTTCTTTGTAAAGTTTGAGGAAGTCAAATATGGCTAATTGCTTGATCTTTTGTAACACCATATGTTTAATTCTCCAGAAATACAATGCACGTAGAGATTTCGTATGAGCCTCATTTGATTAGAATCAGACTGCTTAAAATACTATGATCTTGCCATCACAGCTCAATCAAATTATGATACAATTAAGAGTAAAAGAGCAATAATTCCACTTAAATCATGTTTCTCTGTAATTAACGCTTGGAAAATGATGGACTTGTGCATGGGCCAGTTTCACGTGAGGGCTGTGGCACATGCAGGGCTGGTGGTTTGGCATTGGTATGCACTGATGCATAAATGCATTCAGGCTCTGGAAGGGAGCATGAATGAGCAGCAGCCTCTGGTCCAACAGTGAAGTATCAAATTAAAGTATCCGAACAAGGAAACATCATTAAGGTTTAAGCAATTTTACATCTTATACAGCCATATGCCCATTGCTAAAAGGATCTCTCGAGACTCATTTACATTTATGGCATTTATCTGACACTCCAGACAGACTTACTGAACGTCATTTGACATAAGCGACCGCCCTGGTCACCAGATGGCAAGAAGGATATTCAGAAAGTCATCTGCAAGGAATAAAAAAATCATTACCAGTAAAAAATAGTTATAGCTAGAAATGTCAACACAGTTTGTTTATAACACTTTATAGTAGCTTCAATCAATGTGTCATTAACAATTACATAATGTTACATATACAGTACTTGGCAGGTCAGCAGTTCATGTGCACTCAAAACAAAGCACACCGACCACTTTATCAGGTACACCTGTTCAACGCCACGTTGACTAAGACTAAGCACTGTTATTTTACATTTGATTACCTTATTAAATTTCTGTACCTGAACATGTAGAATTTTAGTTTTATATATAAATATATGTGTGTGTGTGTGTGTGTAAATATCATTTGATATAACATAATATAAAAATACTTGCTGAGTAATAAAATCCTTAAATAAAATCTGAGGGGAAAAAACCTCAGCTGATATCAGTGTGGATAAAAGCCTCTCTCAGATGAAAGGCAGGATCTCCAAGGTTTTTTCTCCCAGCCTTTCCGTGTTGCCATGGATGAGATCAAGAGAAAAGACATTCGGGCACAAAGGTGCTTTTTTAATGCTAATTTGGAAAGATTTCCTTCCCATGTTCTGTTTGCTTCATTGATGAACTGCATCTACCTGTTTGCAACTCTTGGTGATTGCTTCTGTCCGGTGTTTTGAATTAAATAAAGGGATGGAAAATAGAATTTTCTTCTTTTTTTTATAAATAGAATGTATTGATTGTTTAGCTTTGATGCTTAAATGAAAAACAATTAACATCATTTTCAAATTAACATCACACAAACAATTACCATCACGCAAAAATGACTGTTTACAAATTATTATAAATGTATGTTTTGAGCTTTAGATTGTACTATACACTGAAAAATGGTAACATCTAAATGAACTGGGGGTTTTTTAAAGTAAAAAAAAAATAATAATATCTCTGATTATTAATTATTGCTGATTACTGATTATTTAATATCATCCTAAATACATTCATTTATGCCAACAAAACAATTTTTATAGGTTAAATCAGGTATAAAAAGCTCTTTAAGGTAAAAATGGTAGGTTAGCACTTTTTACAGTGTAACCTCAATGCTCTCTCTTTGCTGTCAGCCCTGAATCAACATTCACTGAGTTTCACGTCATCCAGGAATTCAACCAGCTTTCCATGCCATATAACCGTCAGTGACAGGGCTGATGCCTGGGCCTCTAGCAGGTGCTGTTTGCAGTCTGTCTAATGGCTATTAAGAAAATATGATGTAACATCCTGCCCTATAATTAACCAGGGCATCACAAGGAACCTGTTGTGCTATGGAAATGGAGGCATAGCTTATTTGCACTGATCTAACCCCCCATAGGATCAATCACCAAAAAGAGATTACCATAGAGTTTATCTGAGCAAAGAAACACTGACTTAATATATAGTAGGGGAAAAATTAGATCATATCCGTAATGACAAATATCTCACACACGACTGATGACTAGGGAAAAAATTAAGTAACAATTTAAGAGGAAACCACCACATATATATTGATTGCGTAAATTATGTGTGATAACATTTTTTTACTTGACAGGACTATAGCTATAGTTTTTATAATGTTATCACAATACATTTTTGCCTACAGAATCCCATAAATCACATGAATTTGAAAAAGAAAAAACTTGAAATATCCCATCTTATATTTAACAAATCTTTCAAACTTAAAGTTTTCTTGTGAATTCTCATCTAAATGTATTATTTGGTTGTAATTATAAGTGATTTGATGCTAATTTATAGAACAGGGATTTTAGTCAATATTGTGGTAATAACATAAAACCAGGAAACAGGTACTGTACATTTTTTTGTAAAAAAAAATAAAAAATCATTAACACTTCTAAAAAAAATCTTTCAATCAGACACTTTTTATGGCATAAAAAATGACTCCTTAAAAAACAATCATAAATCATGAAAATTTAAAAACAATTTGAAAAAAAAAAATGTTAACCACAAAATACCATAAAATCTCCACAAAATAACATAAAAACATGTTATAACCATTAATCACTTTCAAATAGACACTTTCTAACTGAAAATATTTGGTTATGACATATATTTATTAATCCATGAAATCATAAATAATAAAAAACATAAATGTAATAACAATTACTTTTAACTATAAAATGCTCAAAGATCTCCACAAAACATAATAAAATGTAAATCATAATCATTACTTTTCCTCAGTACATCTAGTTTTACCATTTAATCTGTTTTAACATGCTGTCCAACACTATGTAGGTCCCTGTTCGGCCCACCCCAGCACTAAAAGCATACACAAACACTCAGAAGAAATGTGAAATATACAATGTGACACTTGCTACATGTATTGAAAACAATCTTTTTATTTAAAACAATCACTGTGCCTTTTTTTCACGGTGGACTGCAAAGTGCAGTTAAAGAATCACCCTTAGGCCTGCATGCATGTGTAAGCCAAGGTTATTGCCAGAAGCTTCACATCATACATGTTCTCACATGCGTCATGTCTAAAAGGTGTATCCTGTTTATAAAACTATAATTAGATTGAGTGTACTATAACCAGCATCTTGTCATTGATGTCAGAGCTGGTCATGGTTGATTTCACCTCTATAGCATGTATGTGTGTGTGGACACGTGTGTGTCAGAATTACAGTGGCTACATAAAACAGTGCAGCTGCAGTCGTCTCCAGAAGGATCCAGTACGTGCGAGACTCACACATGCCCAACAAACCTAATATCTCCTTTATACTTTCACTGGAGAGCCAGTGAACTCAGAGCTTTTTAAAGGAACTCATATGTGTACTGTACTGTTAGCCCAGTTGTCATAGAGTCTTCCACACCTGCAATAATAAATGATAGCGGCAGATTGTAAGAAGAATTGTTATAAGGTCAGTATGCTTAACTCTTCAAACTAGCTTCTGAATGGTTGGCAAAATCAATTGATTTGGTATACGTTTAGCATGTCATCAAGTAATAAACATGACAGAGGAACATTGTGATCTCCAAGTAAACCAAATATATAAATGAAGCTGAAAGGTTCACTGGAGTGCAAAGTGTAATATAAACCTGCACTGTAATTGACAAGGAGTTAATAATGGCAAATGTGCAAAAAGTGTTTAGTCAAAAGGTCAGACAAATATGAGCATAGTGATCAGAATCAAACTCATCCTTGTCATAATTTAATTACATTTAAGAAAGAACAACTACTTAGCAACCACCTGGAATTCCTTAGCAACTAACTGCCAATGCCCAAGCAACCACCCATAATACCCTAGCAACTATAAATCCCTAGCAATGCCTTGTCAACCACCCACAACACCATAGTATACATCCAGAAACCACACAAAACACCTTAGCGACCATATATCAGTGTCCTGGCAATTGCATTGCAATGTGCTAAAAACACAGAACACCTTAGCCACTGCATAGCAACACCTTGGCAACCACACAAAACACCTAACCAGGTATATCAGTGTCCTAGTAACTGTATAGCAATGTGCTAAACACACAAAACAAAACACCTTAGTGACCCCATATCACTGTCCTTGCAATTGTATTGCAATGTGCTAAAAACACAGAATACCTAAACCACTGCATAGCAACACCCTGGCAACCCCCCAGAAAACCACACAAAACACCTAACCAGGCATATCAGTGTACTAGTAACTGCATAGCAATGTGCTAAATAAACAAAACAAAACACCTAAGCAACTGCTAGTGACAACCTGGCAACTACCTAGAAAACCACACAAAACATCTTAGCAACCATATATTAGTCCTAGCAACTACACTGCAGCACCCTGACAACCACCCTGAAAACCAAAGCACTTGTGCAGCAATGTGCTAAAAAAAAAAAACATCTTACACATCACCTTAGCAACTGCATAGCAACACCCTGGCAACCACCCAGAAAAAACACACAAAACACATAACCAGGCATATCAGTATTCTAGCAACAACACTGCAACACTCTGACAACCACCCTGAAAACCAACTATGCAGCAATGTGCAAAAAAAAAAAAAAAAACATCTTACACGACAACACCTTAGTCACTGCATAGCAACACCCTGGCAACCACACAGAAAACCAGACAAAACACCTAACCAGGCATTTCAGTGTCCTAGAAACCACATAGCAACTACCTGGCAAGTTGCAACCACCCTGAAAACCAAAGCAACTGTTCAGCAATGTGCTCAAAAAACATCTTACACAACACCTTAGCAACTGCATAGCAACACCCTGAAACCACCCAGAAAAAACACACAAAACACATAACCAGGCATATCAGTATTCTAGCAACAACTTTGCAACACTCTGACAACCACCCTGAAAACCAACTATGCAACTATGCAGCAATGTGCTAAAAAAAAAAAAACATCTTACACGACAACACCTTAGTCACTGCATAGCAACACCCTGGCAACCACCCAGAAAACCAGACAAAACACCTAACCAGGCATTTCAGTGTCCTAGAAACCACATAGCAACTACCTGGCAAGTTGCAACCACCCTGAAAACCAAAGCAACTGTTCAGCAATGTGCTCAAAAAACATCTTACACAACACCTTAGCAACTGCATAGCAACACCCTGAAACCACACAAAACCCTTTAGAAACTACACATCAGTGTCCTTGCAGTTGCATAGAAATACTAAACATAAAAGTACTAAAAACAACCCAGTTTAAATCACTTTAAATCTTATATGATGACAGATCTTTTACAAAAAGTCAGAACATGAGCACAATTATTTTGTTCCTAAAATTGAACATACAGTCAGTCCGAGTGATTTTATGGAAGGACATCCATTCAAGCTTGCTCTTAGGAGTGTGAGAACATCTATGCAAGTGGTTATTGGAGTGCGAGGACCAGTGGAAAGATGGAGAGCCAGGCACAAGCTGCCATGTCGAAGCCACTCCCCAAACGGGCATTGTGCATGACTGAGCCGGTTCATTTTCCCATGCTGTGACGCAGGAACACGAAGCAGCGCTCATAACCGTGGCTTTCTGATTACTCTCAATGACCGAGACACACTGACTCTATATACAGAAGGCAGACTAGTTCAATTAACTCTAAATGTACTGTAAACACATGACTAGGCTAACACGACAGGCAAATAAATTGATGTTAAATTGCAGTGAGGTCTCGCTTTTACCTTGATGGGGAACCCAGCCTACAGAGGCTCGCCACTCAGGTCAAATGTATTTCGGATTTGAAAGACATTTAAATCAGTCCCTACAGAAGAAGCCAGACCACACAATGTTCTCACAACTGTATGTGCGTGTCTATTTAGTAGAACATGAATATAATTTAACAGCTTAATTTCACTGTGTACACCGATTACATTAATGCATGCAGCGACTCGTGATCTTGGGTGTAGACAGTTGCGTTGGGGAAATCCATTTTTTGCATTGCATCCCATTCCCAGCACAAGAACACATAATAATTACGGCTTACAAGAACAAACAAGTCTGTACAAGGAACTTTCATGTTACATTTATGATACAAAAGAAAGATACACAGCTGAAGAAAAAGTATATCCACAATGTAATATTAAAAGCTGTATGCTATGCATTAATGGATGGCAATTCTTTCATGATCCCCAGTAATGGAAAATAAGTATCTTCAATGACTTTTACATCGATTAGTGGCAGGAATTATTACAGCTCTTATAGTTTTGATCAAACTCCTAACCCTTAGTATAAAAATTCAGTGCATAACTCGTCCTGATGTTTGTGCTATAGACATGACTGTACATCAAATCATGTTGAGAAGAGCTGTGATATAATTTTTCTAAGTGATTAGAAAAGAGAACAACTGCACACATATATATATAAAAACTCACAAAATACTGTAGCAATGAGCTAAGAAACACTTTAGCAACGGCATAACAACGACGTGGCAACTGCTCTGATTACCCTAATGACTGCTTGGCAATGTTCTAAAATGCACACAAAACACATTTGCAATGCATAGCAACGCCCAAACAACTTTAGAGCAATTTGCTAAAAAATCCTGACATAAAACACTTTAGCAACTGCATAGCAACACCATGACAACTTTATAGCAATGTGCAAAAAAAAAAACAGCACAAAACACTTTAGTAACTGCATAGCAACACCCTAACAACTTTATAGCAATGTGCAAAAAACACAACACAAAAAACTTTAGCAACCACATAGCAACACCCTAACAACTTTATAGTAATGTGCTGAAAAAAAATACCACAAAACACTTTAGTAACTGCATAGCAACACCCTAACAACTTTATAGCAATGTGCAAAAAACACACCACAGAACACTTTAACAATGCATTGCAACACCCTAACAACCTAATAGTAATGTGCTAAAAAAATACCACAAAACACTTTAGTAACTGCATAGCAACACCCTAACAACTTTATAGCAATGTGCAAAAAAAACCAGCACAAAACACTTTAGTAACTGCATAGCAACACCCTAACAACTTTATAGCAATGTGCAAAAAACACAACACAAAAAACTTTAGCAACCACATAGCAACACCCTAACAACTTTATAGTAATGTGCTGAAAAAAAATACCACAAAACACTTTAGTAACTGCATAGCAACACCCTAACAACTTTATAGCAATGTGCAAAAAACACACCACACAACACTTTAACAATGCATTGCAACACCCTAACAACCTAATAGTAATGTGCTAAAAAAATACCACAAAACACTTTAGTAACTGCATAGCAACACCCTAACAACTTTATAGCAATGTGCAAAAAAACCCAGCACAAAACACTTTAGTAACTGCATAGCAACACCCTAACAACTTTATAGCAATGTGCAAAAAACACAACACAAAAAACTTTAGCAACCACATAGCAACACCCTAACAACTTTATAGTAATGTGCTGAAAAAAAATACCACAAAACACTTTAGTAACTGCATAGCAACACCCTAACAACTTTATAGCAATGTGCAAAAAACACACCACACAACACTTTAACAATGCATTGCAACACCCTAACAACCTAATAGTAATGTACTAAAAAAATACCACAAAACACTTTAGTAACTGCATAGCAACACCCTAACAACTTTATAGCAATGTGCTAAAAAAAAACATACACAAAAACACTTTATCAACCGCATAGCAACACCCTAACAACTTTATAGCAATGTGCTAAAAAACTCCATAAAACACTTAATTTAGCAACCGCATAGCAACATCCTAACAACTTTAGAGCAATATGCAAACAAACAAACAAAAAACACACAAAACCCCTTAGCAACTGAACAGCAACACCCAAACAACTTTACGATACAATGCGATACAAAACTATACAACTTTAGATCAATGTGCTAAAAAGTCCTACACAAAACACATTAGCAACCGCATAGTAATGCCCTGACAACTTTAGTCCAATGTGCTAATAAGGCCTACACAAAAACAGTTTAGCAACTGTATAACAACACCCTAAAATCTTAAGAGCAAAACACAAAACACCTTAGCAACCGCATAGTAACGCCCTACCATCTTAAGAGCAAAACACCTTTGCAACCACTTAGCAACACCCCACCAACATCTCACAATACATCCTAGCAACAGCATAGTAATGTGCCAAAAAACACAGGAAAAACTGCATAGCAACACCCTGGCAACTACCAGAAACACCGTATGCAGGGGAAAGCACATGCTCACATTTTCTTAAAGCTTAAAAGCTAGTATGTTCTTTCAAATCCCTCTCTTTCCAACCAGGAGAAACGAAAGTAAACTTCACTGTGACTTCACCATGTCATGAGACTTGCTAAACAGTTGTCAAATAACTTCTCGACAGCAATCAAAACATATAAAGCAAACTCAAACATAAACTAGCAGTTAAACTGGCAAGATATGCCAAGAGCCTGTCAAAATATAAACAGACGATAAGGAACACATGTCTTGTGTCACATCTATTGTTGGAATCTTATGGAAGGAAGCCAGCCAAGATAATGAGCAAACAGAGTCTTTACCGTAAATTATTGTTTTTATTCTATTCACTCAAGGAAGTGTTACTCCAAAGGTTTATTTAGGGAAATCCATCATTAATTAAATGTGGTAATAAAGTGGCATCTGCAACTGTCATTCCTCGTGACAGAATACACCATCCGTCCTATGTGTGATATCAAAGTTATCTGGTCCAATAACAACAGCAATCTGGATAGCTAACAGCATGATGTCATGGCCATTACAGAGATCAGGAAGTAAATTTGCCAGTTGTCAATTGCAGTCCATGTTGACTTTCATAGAGTGCAAATACAGCCAGATGTGACTGACAGTGATGTCGGACATAATAAACATTGTTCTCACGGATAACCGATAGCTAATAACCGGCTTATGATGAAAATGTGTCCACACATTTATTAATGAGGTGGACAAGTGACAAGCTAATCGTTATGTTTTCACAAAACAGAGGTGTTGCTATGCATTAAATCATCACATTGACAATATGTTTGGCTTTAAATCTGTTCAATATCCACGTTAGAACTGCATTCTAGTCAGCTTTACTACAAGTCTCTCCTGTCAAAGCTCAGATAAGACCAACATTTTCCTGTTGATAGCATTAGCTCACCTCACCCACTGCCCATTTCCGAGTTTTCTTTTCTTTATGGAAAAACAAGACAAGCTGAAACTGTCGCTTTTAAGGTACTGACGTAAAGCCCAATTTATACTTCTGTGTCAAACTCACGCCGTAGCTACGTCGTAGGCTGTGTGTAGCACGCGTACCCTTCGGCGTACCCTGACATGCACCTCTCTAAAAATGTAACAATGCATCAATTCTACCCGGACCGCAAGCTCTGTGATTTGTCTGCTAGAACCCCTCCATCAGGTTTCACATGCTTCCTCTGCATCAACACGGACAACGACGCAGAGGTATAAATGAAACCGATGCGTTGCCTACAGCGTTGAGGCTCCGGCGTAGGTCCGACGCAGAAGTATAAATCAGCCTTAATGGTGACTGTTTTGGTCTGTCGTAACGTGACTTTAGTAATGAGCCTGGAATCATGCGATTGATCTGGCTGTTCTTGTGGTGTTCATCTCATCTTCAGATGTTAAAAACCCACAGATATTAGCGTGACTAGCCAGGCTGAACATTCCAGCCAGGTACAACATATCGTCTCTGAGGAGAGGACAATTCAATTCCTGGCTCACTAATAAGACCGTATCATACTACTGACTGAGACTGCTCTCTTTAGAGTTACAAATGATTTGCTCTTATCATCCAATTGTGGTTGTATCTCTCTATTAGTGTTACTCGATTTTAGTGCTGCATTTGATACTATCGACCACAACATTCTTTTGAATAGACTCGAAAATTATGTTGGCATCAGTGGAATTGCATTGGCATGGTTCAAATCATACTTATCTGACCGTTATCAGTTTGTAGCAGTAAATGAAGAGGTGTCATATCAATCACAGGTTCAGTATGGAGTACCTCAAGGCTCAGTACTAGGACCGTTGCTTTTCACCCAGTTTAATGCTTGATGGATATTCTGTCAAGTCTTCGTCGTCGGTTAGGAACCTGGGTGTGCTCTTTGATACCAATCTTTCATTTGAACGTTTCTAGCATCTGTAAAACCACATTCTTCCATCTTAAAAATATATCTAAATTACGACATATGACAAATGCGAAAAAGTTAGTTCATGCGTTCATGAACTCAAGGCTAGATTATTGTAATGCTCTACTAACTGGTTACCCTGCACGCTTAAAAAACAAACTCCAGCTGGTCCCAAAAAATAATTCAGTGGCTTAGTAAATATCACAGCAATAATTAACTTTTTTAACTTCATAACCTACCAAATAACATACCAAAATAATTGACTAAAAATCCAAAGGTTAATTTTTTCTAAAATGTACAGTTATATTTATGAAATAATTTAGTATTTGACTAACCAATTATTTATTTAAAATACACTTAATATATTTGTGAATTTCTATCAAAATATTTTAGAATGGAGAATTAAACTGATCTGTTTCAAGAACCAATATTATTAATATTTAACACACTTTAAACACACACAGAATTTGTATATATATATATCAAATGTAGTCGAGAACCTAACAACATAAAAAAAGAAAAGAAAAATCAAGCCAGGAAAAATCATGAAATGTAAAAAATCTTAAAAGGTCATGGACATTTCTATAGCCAATATACATTTTGGAGTAATGCTCATTTCTAATATATTTTTTCTGCTATAAACGACTCTTCGTAAGTGAAATCTCTATAAAATTATCTCTAAAAAGGAAAAGTCCTAATCATGGCACACTTTGATTTGAATAGCAATCCAACACGTGGCAATCAGCCGCCAACAGGCAGTGGGAACCACCTGTAAATCCGCATATGCAACACAACCGTGTCAGCTGAATCAACATGGAATACAAAGATGGATGATATATCTGCTCTCACACAGGCTTTATTGCAATTGCCTGTTAAGCCATCAACATTGTTCAGATCTATGTGCGAAGGGGGCGGAGGGTGCAACAGAGGAAATGATGACGGTAACCCAGACTGAGAAAACCCATTGCACAAAGCATCCTGAGCACAATAGTACGGTGGTCTTTCTCTTTTATGTGCTCACCAGAGGGGGTTTACATGTACGTCACTAATGCAAAACAAAAGAGGGGGCTTCTCAAAAGGTCCTCATAATGAATCCGAGAAAAGTCTCGAAGCAACATGGAGCATGTTTGTTAAAGCAAGGGATAATGTACAGAGAGCCGGTCATTATTGCAAAATAATAAAAAACCCAAACAAGTGGTTTTGCACCACTCTAAAAGGGGTTTATTCCAGTTACATTTTCATTAAAATACATTAAATATGGCAGTGTTGTCAATTTTGAATTGACCTGTAAATTATTAAGTGCTGGGGCACACTTAAAACCTTTACTTTTAACCTTTAAAACTAAATGTTTTAATATTTGTCTTAGTTTGCATTTTCATTACACATTTCTCAGTCCTTCTTATAGCGCTCATCCCCAGAGCCAGACTAAGAGCTTTTAGCTTAATATTTAACCACAGATAACATTAACTTAAAATAGCAACGGATGCTCTTAATGATACATCAGTTCTGTTGAAAGCAATGCTTATCACTGCACAAAATAAGTTTATGGTCCTGTCTACTTTTATCTCAAAACAACCAGCTAGACTATTAATAAATAGACTGCTGAGGTAAGAACTGTACTTTGGGCCTCTTAGCAAAGTGGAAGTACAAGAAAAGACAATTTAATAATTTAAGCAAATAAGCAACAACCAGCAAACGTAAAGTGGATGTAGTTAGTAAATAATGTGATCAAACCAATATTTTGCCTGTCACAAACACTGGTTTAAAATAGAGAAATTATACATAAAATAAACGTCTATAATCAAATCTACTTTTCTACAAACCAGATGCGCTCGGCCAGGCTGGTCGCTCATAAATCAAATGCTTAATTTAATTTGATTTGAGTACATAAAAAAAAAAAAGACTTCTGCACAATAATCAAAAAAATGCAGAACGGGTATAGAAAAGAACAGTTAATTCATCTGGAAGGCCAAACATATTGCAGTGATTGCTATTGACAGTGCCTAACTGTGCAGAGCTCAACGTGGCAAGACTTTGGGCCTAACCATGCTGAAAGGAGTTGCCTGGCAACTGTGAGCTCTTTTTCTCGTTTTCTCTCTGGACTTTCTGGAAAAAACGTGAATGAAGTCTATCTGCCATCTCTCTAAAGAGGACCAGTGCAGTTGTCACAAACAGGGATGATTCGGGGTGTCATTTCTTGCACTGTGACGGTAAACAGATAAGTTGTAGCAAATCTGCTGTGCTATTTTATGCATTTTACATGCATTTCCAGCTTGCACATTAGATATTTACAGTAGTCTACATTATGAATTTGAATTATACAATTCTACAAACATGGTGACGTGATTGAAGTGCCTGGCGGACAATAAAACGTCCCAAATACGTGCATTGAAAAAGACACCCTAACCACTCATGCAACAACAAAGAAACACCCCATCAACCACCTAGAAAACCCTAGAAAAAAAGAAGAAAAAAAGTATAATTCCATTTTAAATAATAATTACATAAAAATGATACTATAAAATTATTTGGTTAAGTAAATTAAGAAATAAATAAAAATATAATGATTCACTATATTTTGTGTAGTCACATTTGGACATGAATTGCCTCCTAAACAGCTCTTATTAGATTAGTCTTAATGAAATGATTAAAACAGTCATCCATGACCATCTGTTAAACATGTTATGCATATTCTGATGGTTATGGATATGTGCGCCCTTCATGTATATGTTAAGAGGCTTTCATCTTTCATTCATTCACACTATATCTCTCTTTCTGCATATTGATGCCATGCATAAGAGCGCACAGAGCAGGTTGTACGCAGTTTTGTTTTCAAGTATTCCTGGACATGCATAAATGCGACAGCTCTGCCAGCGAGGCACATGACAGACCCATGTGCTTCAAAGTGTTATGTGATCAAAGTGCTTTTCCGCAGGATAGTATTATACTCGCACTAAAGTAAAATGATCAGAGTCTAAGGAGTTTAATATAAACGGTTATTATTCCTGGGTCTGTCATGATCTTAAAAGGGACTTAAAAGGGACTTTGTAGAAAAGTAGATGCCCCTTCTTACATGATGTTATATAAGTCTCAGGTGTCCACCAGAATGTGTATGTGAAGTTTCAGCTCAAAATGCCCAACTAACCCATGTTGTAAAAGCCCATTTTTGAGTGGAAGGAAAAACATGCAGTTTTTTTTGTGCATGTATCTTTAAATGCAAATGAGCTGCTACTCTCCAGAAGAGGGCGGAGCCTATACAGCTCATGCCTCAGATACTCTGGCAAAAATCAAAACATCTATTTGGTTTTGATTATCATCTCTATTAGGGATGTTAACCGATGACCGTTTGACTGATGGTTGACCGTATCAACGTTAACCGATCAAAGTTGGCGGTAAAAAAAAAAAAAAAGTGATCTCTAAATTAGGCTATTATAGACAGTGGACTAAACGCTACTAGAGTTAGCCATCTCATTCCAAGATCTTTTTGTGTGAAGTGAACACTCACACTCAATTTTTCATAACTCGCCTGTTTGTACTTAATAAACCAATAAAAACATTTGACGCGAGGTCACAGCGTTTGGGTTTGCGCGATCACAAGGTTTGCGAAAAGTAAAGGCTAAAACACTCGAGGTTAGAGCCAGGGCAGACGACAGGATGAAGCGTGCAAAGAAAAGTAGTGTGTGGGACCATTTCACCAAAAAGAATGACACAGATGTAAGTTGCAACTTGTGTGATACAGTGCTTAAATACAGTAGTAGCACATCATCTATGATGTAAGGTGATGATGATCATCATCTTTCTTTATTATTGTTAGCACTACCTCAAACTAAAGCGGCGTCTCTTCGGAGCTGTCATTTTCTTAAATGAGCCGCGGCAATGTTTCAAATGAGCTTCTAACGCTAGACAAACGCCTTTATTTTCAACGCGATCACCTTGTACCCAAACCATTTCGAAACTAAGGAGCCATTTGTCCTCCGATTACGGGACTCATGTTTCGCGCTGTAGGGGATTTTAAAAAAGTGACGTGAGTGGAAGGGCGGCAGTGTGTGTGTGAGCGAGCGGGAGGCAGAGCGGCAAAGAGATGCGACAGAGTTGCGAAATTGCAGGCGCGGCTCGAAATGGCTGTTATTTCAAATAGCGTAGCATATTTTAAACCAATCGGTTAACCGGTTTCAACCGGCTAATGAGGCTCGGTGGTCGGTCAAGAAAATGTTTAGTTTTCGCCATCCCTAATCTCTATCGCGGTCACACTCACGTGACATTGCAGTTCTTCATCATCATGAAAGTTTATTATCGGCATGCGTTCTAAAGCCATATCAGTCTAAACTTCTGATATTGGCTTTTCTGAGTGCACACATCCGAAGCATGCGCACAGAAAGCTGTCTGTCAGAAAATTCTCTTTCATGTCTTACTGTGCTTAAACTGTCAAAGGTTATGTCAAAAACACACAACGTTCACATAAACACGGTTGGTTATGTCTGTGAAAGTATACAGCAATGAAAGAAATCGCATGCGTTTATTAGATCTGTGTATTAAATTGACAGCAGCACAATGTGCATTACCTACTTCTATATATGATGTTAATATGAATCAAAAAACAAAAGAAAAACAGAAAATCACTCACTGCTCTTGACTGAATAACTTTAGTCGCTTTAATAAGAATACATTTTCTTACGAGGAGATAAACATGGCGGACTGTGTACAGCTCACTCAATGCGGGGTCTATGCTAATAGGGCAGAGTCCGTCAGCAATCGAGAGTCCTAAGCATTTGCGACGTCACATTGCTAGTATCTGCAAACGGCTTGTTCTGAGACGCTGCTTAATGGGGATTAAAAAAAGAGGAGTATAGGTGGATTTTTACCATTATAGGGTGGTTGGGTACACACACTGCCGACACATTTATGTTCAAACAAAAGTAAATTTTGCATAATAGGTCCCTTTTAAGCAACATTTTCTGTGACTGCTAGCTAGCATGACTGAGGTAATTCTACGCAATTTTAATGGAGTTGGTCGTTTTGCAGCTCAAACTGCACAGGAGGATGAACTCCACTATCGAACACCCAAAACCTGATTGTTTCATCATTATACTTAGAAATCAGGCTTTCATACCGATCTGGAATCAATTTACCTCTTGAAGTATAGGGGTTTAAGTGGGATTAACTTGTTCTAGATCAGCGGAAAATCATACCCTTGCTTCTATTAATGCTAAATGCTTGCCAAGCTGGCAAGCCTTGGCCTAGTCAGCAAGCCTGTTTGAAAAAAAGGAGGAGGGGGTGGGAAACCCAGATGGTTTAATGAGCATGAGCCATCTCTGTCTCAAGTTACTTTATTATAATCCCTGCAAAGGTCAGCAGGAAACAACAGGCTTATAGGAAATCAGAGAAGGTGAGTTATTTTGCAATCAGTGCCGCCTTGTTATTATTTACCACGTCCAATGAAAGATCAGTGAATGGTAAGCCCCACCATTTAGCTATTACTGATGTCTCAAATGTCTTACTACTGCTCTTTTATGTTTAGCCCGGAGGAAGCACAGTATTAAGGTATTGCTACTGTAATTGTGAATTTCAGATCCCACTGACAGGCCATTTTAAAACCTGCTTATTACAACACCTCCCAAAGAAATATCTCTGTGTTGGGAAAAAGGAAGCCACATTGATTAACTTTACAAGGTGTACTTTGCCTAAGGAAATAGTTCAAAAGGCAGCCTTATTTGACTGATACAAATATGTTTTCATCTGCCACAAGGCTACGTGTCACAGTGTAGCGGCAATCAAGCCGCTCAAGATGATACAAGGAACAATGGAGGCCATTACGGAAATTAAGAACCTTTTAAGACTGACGTGCTTTGATTCAGTCACAGATGTTCTCATCATGAATAAATTATTACTGAATACCTAAAATTATGTTTCCCGTCAAGAACAAAAGACCACAAGACTGATATAGTTTTTGTTGTTTAATAAAAAAACAAGTCTTTGGTAGATAAAGAGATTTGGCAATAAATAAAACGGAATATAATACATACAAATACATGCATGCTCACTCTCACACACAATAAATTAAGCAGTTTGGATCAGTGGGATTTATAATGTGACAATGCTGGAGAGAGGAAGATCACAGTTGCCCAGAATATAGTCTCTTTTCATTGTGGACATCTTGTTTACGACTTTGAATCGAAGTGTCCTCTGGCAGAGATCATCTTCCGATATACCGTCAAAGAAAAAGTCCTCATTGAAGATTGGATTGCGGCTCTTCCTGATAACCGTGCTGCGCTGTTTCTGGACTTTTCCGGGCATGATAGAGAGGCTTACGCTGCAGTTAATGCTTTTAGGGTCCACAGACAGAGCATACAGGCCTTCTGCGCTAATGAGGCGGACGCGCAGTCTCTGGTTTTCAGGGCAGTACTCTGCTGACAACCGCAAGGTCCCATCCCTTCCAACAGGCACCAAATTCTCTTTCATCACCCTCTCCCGGTGCAGAACCAAGTCCATGGGAAAGATGGCCGGAGGTGCCAAGCTGAAACCACACTGGAGAGGTTCTACAAGGCCGTCAGATGCTCTCCTGATGATGTTGGGGCTGTTGTCCGTGGAGCTGCTCTCGTCCGTCGATAAGGAATTGTTTCTGGACATGGCAGCCTTCCGGAGGTTACGGTAGAGGATTTTCTCATGGCTAAGCACTTTGAGGAGAGAAGACTTTGGTGGGCATCTGTTCAATAGAGGAGAACTGAAGGGGGAGGATTCTGCCGAGGAGGTAGTATCGCTATCCAGAGTTCCCTGTCGGTGCAGGAAGCCTTTTGGAGAAAGTCTGGAAGTAAGAGCATTCAGGCTAAAGGAAGAAGGGGAGTTTGAAGATGGCAGGATGGGGGAAGATGGCATGGAAGATTTGGAGCAAGTGTTCGATCTACTCCGGGGAAGAACCAAGGGGATTCCACTGGAGTTAGGGTCATTGTGGAAGAGGGACTCCTTTCTTCTGGTGTGGGGACTTTCCAGCAAGGTGCAGAAGCCATAGCAGGTTTGAGCTTTAGCTAAGTGAGGCAGGGAAAGTGCAGCCTGGCTATGAGGATCAGCATTGGTGGTTTCCTCATCACTACAGCCATTGTCATATGGTCCATCCTCAACACTCTCCACCTGGATGATATGGTTATTGTGTAGCTCTCGGTTATTGACCTCTCTCTTTGGACTTCCCATCTCACATGGAGACACTCGGATACATGGAGTCGGCCTCCCCTGCTCAATACTCTTGCCCTCCACTGGGCTTGAGATCTTGGGGGGAATGCAGAACTCTGGGATGGTGTCCGGGGTAATGATGTTTGGACACAGCAAGCCTTTCTTGGCTTTCTCAATGGATGACTTGTCTCCAAACATGAGGTCTCCGATTTTGAAGCTGTATTCCGTTACGGAAAGTGGCAAGTTGGTCCTTTCGACGGACACTCTGATCTTCTCTACCACCCACATGGGAATTCAGTTTGGACTCAAGTTAGAAACACTGCAAAAATAAAAGATCTGTGGTTATAAGTCTGGTCCACTTAGTTTTATTCCAAAATTGTACATTAGGTGTCTGTCTTTATATCTTAATGCCAAAACATTTAGTATGCTGCTTACCTCGTGTACCCGATTCTCCGGTGGAGGAATTGAGTGTCTGTTCAGACAGGTCCTTGTTCTATACGCTGCATTAAACAAGGTCTTCAGGGTGATAGCCAGGAGTCTCTAATCAGCAGGCTCTCCTGTTAGACTGGTTTCTCTTTCTGACACATGTGAAGGGCTCTTGGCCTTTTATACAGAACAGCACTGTGGGCGGAGATAAGGGCTATTCGATCACACCCACAAGTGGTAAGAGAGGGCTGCCCTGCTTTCAAGGCTACTAGTTCCTATAGAAACTCGCAAGCCACGACACTTTAATCTAAGCAATCCAAGACTGGGAAAGGTAAAGGCCAGTCTGATAAGCAAATTGCAATGAAGTCCCAAAAATTTGGCTGATAAAACAAAGGCATGTGTGTGTGTGTTTGAGTTTCCATTACTCTGTGCGAGAATTGTAATATTAGATGTGGGTTATAGGTTAATGATACCTGAATATGATGCAAATCCAAATGTCACTGGCATTTTTCCCGCAAAGACTACAGTATTAGTTATACCAGTGACGGAACACAGGCTCTGATGTATCTGGGTCAGCAAATACAAAGGTCTAAAGCAAATTTACTGAGCTTACAAACTCATTCACAAGCTAGGCACAATAATCCCTGGGTATGCCCTATAAAACTATAATGAAAAGGGGCCTGCTGATTGTTTGATTGGTCTAAGAAAAATTATTGTCAATAATGAAAAAGAAATTGGCCTTTCTGCATAGAGATATTTATATTGTCATAACCATATTTTATTCATATTGTTAAAACCACGTGTTAATGCAACGCTGAAACAACATAAACTACTACCAACATTTAAATTAATCACACTTTAAATTAAAAACACTTTGATTTAATTAAAAAGTTGCTGCCTTAAACTTTTAAGTACAATCAACTTGGATGTTTAAGTCATTTAAACTTAAATTACATTAAACTGACTTAAAAAAAAAAGAAGTAGAATCTTGTTTAAATACAGTAATTACACTATTGAGCCTTCCCTTACACCTTAACCCACCCTTAAAACTACCCATACCACCAGACCTGTCTCTAACCTTACCCGTATCCCACCAGAATAGCAGCTAGTGTTTTGCAATCCAATATGAACACAATAAGTACATTGCACTTTTTTTGTATGCAAGTAGTAGTTAAGGACACCCAATATAAAGTGTGACCGAAACTCTTGGCTAGACATTGATCGAAATAATAAATACAGACAAATACAGACATTTCAACGGTGCCCTCTTGTGGCAGGATACAGATTTGCAAAATTTTGAATGCAGGATCTCCTGTATAATTCCCTAATATTAACTTAATATTCACACATCTCTGTAATATCATATTAGTCTATTTCCAACCGACACTTCCTGACTATTTACTTTGATAAATCGCGTGCAGTGTAGCCTCTGGTTATGTACCTTCGCATAGGTGATTTACAGTATCTCACACTACAGCTGTCTACGACGTCATGCTTGATATTTATGTCTTTGTTTACTGTTAGCTCATGGTCAAAGTTCGAGGGGTTATTGCAGTAACCGAAGAGAGGTGGATAGACGTAATGATCCTAGAGTGTAGTGATGCCTTTTTGATGGTTTCTAAGAAATGTTGTGATCACACTGAGTAATATTTAAGGCCTTAACAGCAGGAAAGGCTTATTCTAATGTTTGAAAAGCATGAAGTAAACAAGTGCTTCAGTGTTGATAAAACTTTTTAAATAGCACTTAGAAGTCATTTAGAGATTATGAACAGCTGTACAGGAAATAATTGCCATATAAATAGGATTGTGCGATATATATCGCCGCAGAAGTCACCCCATGCTGATTCCAGACTAGTTTTGTGGCTTTTCTTAAAATTAGTACACTTGAACTAAGTGAAGACTGCATTTGCCCGGATAGACACCAAAGGACGACTTTTAACTAATTACTATACAATTTCCTAATGATTCCATTTCAGTGTAAACAAAAGACTAGTGTTAATTTTTTAGGGTAAAATGATAATTATTTTTGTTTAGAGTTTTGCAGTTTTATTGAAAAGAGGAAGGGAAAAAAAGTTATTTTTATAATAAATAAATAAGGTCCCACTTGATATTAAGTGTCTTTAACTGCTATGAACTAACATTTAAATTAATCATTTGATACAATACATTTATTGTGTGCATCGGAGGTGTAGTCGGGGTCATACACACATATAGGGGAGAGCGGGGCACAAAGTAACGCTTCTTGACTTTCTCAGTTTGTGTAAATATACTTATGGTTCAGAGTATTTATTTTTTCCCACATGTCTGGTACAATTATGTGGGTTTGTTTTATTAATACAGTAGATACTTTTTTCTTGATATACCCCAAAAGAATGGAAGTGAAATGTGACAACATGCCCCATAGGTGGGGTACATTGTAACATGTGAGGGGCACATTGTAACATGACCATATGACAGCTTAAAATGTTATCTGATCTAATAAAAAAAATATACAAGACAAACTAAAATATTTTCTCAATAAAATACAATTATTAACCTTTTCATATAAAATAATGGCTTTTTTTAATAATTAAATATAAACTCATTTTTGAATTTTGACTACGAACACAGGAAAACACAGCTATACAACATAGTTCAAAACAAATAAATAATTAGTCATTTCTGAGCATTGACTCTCAGTCTTTATTCACCTTTTTTCTCATGTTTTCTCAATAGAATTAATAAAAGTATAGAATATAATAGCATATTTCTAATAGGGACACATTGTAACGCAGTGTGACAACATGCCAACATGGGATTTAAACCCTGCTGGTGTCTTCTGCTAGTTAGCGAAGCATTAAAGAACTATCTCAACTGTTAAATAACATATTGGAGATTAAAATAATATCAGATTCGTCTAATTTTAAATAAACACAAAAAATAGAGATGAAAAATTAACTTAAGTAAGAAATTTACTTTTTCTATGGTTTAATAAATGTCTATGGATATCTTCCAATTTTTTTTTAATTTTGGCGCAATTTTTTCTCTATATAGTGTTGATATGGCAACTAGTAAATACACCAAGTTTCGTCATGCTAGCATGTGTGGAAGTATTTAAAACAAGTGTGTTACAACTAGCCCCGTGTTACGTTGTGCCCCGTGCTCCCCTACTTACTTTTTTACGACTTCTAAGGATCAATATTTGCATATACCCCCTTGTTTTTTTTTTGTTTGTTTTTTTTTGCTTTTAAAGTCCATAATCTATGGTCATGTTAACTGCACTCAAAAAAAAAATATTAAGCCTTTTTTCAAGATTTACGCATTTCAGTTAATAGTAAAATTCCATCAAATTAACTTGAATAATCCTTAGATATTAAGAATTTTAAATTAGTTTTAAAAAAAAAGAGCTTAATAAAACATTTCGTATACATCTTAAACTTTTTTGTTTTACATTTATGAATACGAATCACATAAACTAAATGGTCCAATCCCTTGTTCTATTAAGATTTATACAAAATGCTTTATTAAATTTTTGATTTTTTTACTCATTTAAAATTCACTTGAATAATATCTAGGGATTATTCAATTCAATTAATTATATATAATTAAATTTATATCTATAATTTTGTTGAACTTCACCTCAACCCACCCTTAGGTCACCTAAGGTCCAAGAAGAAAGTCGTAGACCGGCTTGAGGGTGAGTAAATTATGGGATAATTTTCATTTTTGGGTGAATTAACCCTTTTAATGCCACCAAACCTGTCCCTACCCTTACCCGTATCCCACCTCAATAGCATCAACAGTGTTTTACAATACAACATCAACAGAATAAGTACATTGTACCTAACAACTATTATTTTTTTATGTATTTACAGAGTATTTAAAGACACCTAATCTAAAGTGTGAAAAACAAACTGTATATTCTCTTCCCTTACACTAACCCCATACCCCTAAACCTACCTATCACAGAATACTTTCGGCATTTTTTTGAATAAAAAACAAACAAACAAAAAAACGCACAGTTAAGTGTTTTTTAAGCCATTTGGTTTACAAGGGCAACCATGTTTACATTGTAATTCCCATGTCATTATACACATTTGTGTCCTCATAAACCATGCAAGATCACACAAACACACATTAGGTTTCCATGTTTAATGGGGACATTCCATAAACTTAACTTAAACATTAAAAATTATTCAGTACAAACTGTATATTCTATCCCCTAATCATCACTCCATCACAGAATACTTATAAATATATATATCATTCTTTATTTATAATGTGGGACATGGACATCGCACAAGGACATGTTGTCCTCATAATGTAGGGTTTACCAGGACCACACACACACACACACACCATCACATACACACTTCCTCCTTGTTTTTTCTTCTTTCACGCAGGTCCCTTTCCTGCTAGCACCAGCTGTTTTAATGATTATCATGGGTCACCATGTAATGAACATCATGTGTTTAAGGGTCATCTTAAATGCGACCTCAGAATACCGTCCTGAGAAATTTCACTATACTGCTTCAAAAACAACCCAGAACCCATTAAAGGAAAAGAGGGCCTCTAACCGTTTATTAATAAAACACGGAAAACAGGGCAGGATTGAAACCTGCGTGTCTTTTTTAGAGTGAACACTAGAGGACAGGCATCCTGTCAGTTATGATGACTAAAGCTTATCCATCAAATGACTCTTGGAGGTCAAAGGGGCTCGAGGATAAGCTGGCTGTGCCTATGACTGCCTCTTTATTTACATTTCCTTTGTTTTGGTTAATCCATAATAGATTTTGCAACAGAAATACAGCAGTCAATATGGTTGTTTGTTCATGTGTATGGAAATAATATCTGTCAAGTACAGTGGTAGTGATAGTCAAGTAAAAGTGGTATTAATATATATATATATATATATATATATATATAATATATATATATATACAGTATATCTGTGTGTGTGTGTGTGTGTGTGTGTGTGGTGTGTGTGTGTGTGTGTGTGTGTGTGTGTGTGTGTGTGTGTGTGTGTGTGTGTGTGTGTGTGTGTGTGTGTGTGTGTGTGTGTGTGTGTGGTGTGCTGTCAAAATCGATAATCACATTAACAGCATCTAACATAAAGTTGTTTACATAATATATGTGTGTGTGTGTGTGTGTGTGTGTGTGTGTGTGTGTGTGTTGTGTGTGTGTGTGTGTGTGTATACTGTATATATTTATTTATAAATATTATATTATGTGTGTGTGTGTGTATATATACTGTATATATTATATTTATAAATATTATATGTGTGTGCGCAACTGTGTGTATATACATTCACATATACATATACTGTATATATACACACACACACATTTATACAATATGTATAAATATGTGTGTATACACATATTATGTAAACTAAGACGTTTATGTTAGATGCAATTAATTGATTTGACAGCACACATACACACACACACACACACACCACACATATATATATATATATATATATATATATTTTTTTTTTTTTACAACTGTATGTGTTTATAGTATTCAGTGTATATAGGATACAGTACACACACACACACACTTGTTATCCTTTGGTCCATCTGCGAGTATACTCACACACCTTTTAGTTCTTTCTTCTTTTTTTGCATTCGACAGTACATAACCTCTAATGATACATCTAATTTTCTGCTCTATTAGCCTCATTAGCTGTGCTTGCATATTCATCATGTACACAAGCAGCAGTTCAAAGCTCCATCACCACGACAACACTATCAGTTACAGCAACAGATCCAGATGAGCTACAATGTGCACACACACACACACACACACACAAACACACAA
>NC_140233.1:18813304-18970804 GCF_951802725.1 Rutilus rutilus
TACTATATTCAACTCTCCTTTGGTTTCAAAAGATATTCAGTTATTGGTAAATAACTAGAGAAATTAAAACATTTAATTACAAAAAGACATTAAGTCAACAATTCAACAGTGTTCCATTCAGTTCTCCTTCTATATCAGGTACTAAAACTACATTAAGCTAATGATCATATAGAAATGATTTAAATATTAACTCTTTCCCTGCCACTGACGGAATTTTCCGGCTTTCCGTGTTTTCACTGTTATACGGTAGGGGGCGCTATTACGCATCTTCTGAAAGAGTACTCGATCTCCTGATCAAACAAGCGATCAAAGCATTGCTTATGTTGTACTCTTCGAAAAAACACTTGTTTTTGTTTCAAATGTTGCTTTATGAAACTTTCCTACATTGATAAAAAAGAAAAGAAAACATGAAGCTAGAATAAAACCGTTAAAAAGCAAGAGGGTCTGTTCTTTTCTTTTGATATAAGTTCAGATATCCATACAACATAATACTCTGGTGGCCATGAAAGTTGTGTGAAAATAATACAAAATGCTGACGCTGGCTGGCAACTTTTGGCGGGAAAATAGTTCAGATTTACAGTATCATTCATTGCATCGGTTATCAGTAATAATGTGGAAATAGCTGTAAAGTAAAAATATCCAACATCAGTGCAGCCCATTAAAATTTATCAGCGGACACTCAGAAGGAAACAAATCCTTTCACCGTGTCAATAATCAGAGCTATTAGATGAGACTGTGACTCTAAATCCAGCCTACTACACCAGAGTGCATGCTGGGAGTTATCAGAGACCTCCACGGAGCCCGGAACGCTCTGATAACAGTTGTCCCGGACACTGGACCCCCCCCCCCCCCTTCCCTTACAAACACACACCTTCTCCCATGGTGAACAAAAGCAGGAGGGTCGGCTCCAGTGAGATATGGATATCAGGCTCTCATCTCAGGAAATCAATGCAGAAGACTAACAAGGACACTCGACCGATCACAGTTGCGCTTTGAACCGACAGACCAACTCATGCTAACAGCCTGTAAATGAAAAGCATGCAATTAAAACATGTCATACATGCACATCTTTTGGACCGTTTACAGCTGAAATGCTATTTTAATGAATCCCAAAGAGTAAAAAAAATGGCCTCATTTAGGGAAGCAGAATAATTGTGCGCTTCTACTCGAGTCGTATAAATAGGCGCATCTCGGGACGCTGCATCTAAAAATTGACAGAGGCGAAATTAAAGTGGCCAAACGAAAACGAGCCTGTTCATCTGTGAGCAGCCAAGTCTGTATTCAGTCAATGAACATAAGCTTTCCAGAGACCAATAAGTGTCTGAACGCTTTCCGTCAACTCCCCCCGGTTGTAACGCATAACGGGTTGATTTGCACCAACATTTAAATTCTTGCCAATACTGAGCAGCAGATAATTACTTTAGCAATGGCTGACAACCTATACATGTCTGACAATAAAAGTCTATGCTAATTTGTCAAAATAAAACCACTACAAAATTAAATCAATCATTTTAAATGCTACAAGTCAATTTGGGCATCACAACATTATAATGCACAGTATGAAAAATCAAGATTCATTTTGAGATTACATTCAACATTTTTAAAGATTATTGCAAACTTTATGAGTGTAACTTTAAGTGAGTGCAGAAATTGGGAAAAGGAGCATGAACATTTATAAATAGACAAAGCTATAATTAGTTAATTGCATTAGGCATCACAAACTAAGAATGAACAACATTTTTTTTAAAATATACTATAGTTCATCGTTAACTCATTTTGTACATAATAGATAATTTAAGTTGAGAAAACTTAATTTCTTTAGGTGTTACCAATTGAAGTAATTTTTTTAAGTTGATCCAACTGTTCACTTTTTACAGTGTAATACATGAATGTTCGTTTACATTCATGTGAATTTGTACAAAAATGTACACCTGTAAGATTGTCTTTTGCTCATCAAGGCTGCATTTTTTTAAATAAAAAATACAGCAAAAAACAGTAATATGTGAAATAATATTATAACTGTTTTATAACTATTTTATATTTGAATATATCTTGAAATCTAATTTATTCCTGTGATCAAAGCTGAATTTTCATTATCATGTCTCCAGTCTTCAGTGTCACATGATCCTTCAGAAATCAGGGATGATTTGCTGTTCAGGAAACATTTCTAATTATCATCATCAATGTTGAAAACGGTTGTGCTGCTTCATATTTTGTGTGGAAACCGTCATACATTTTTTCAGGATTCTTCGATGAATACAAAGTTCAAAAGTACAGCATTTATTTGAAACAAATCTTTTGTAACATTATAAATATGTTTGATACAATTTGATGCAACCTTGCTGAATAAAAGTATGAATTTTTCAACAACAACAACAAAAATCTCACTGACCCCAAACTTTTGAATGGTAGTATATATTTAGAAACTAAATGAACATTTATCTAGATAAATAAAAATAAAAATTTCGTTAGTTCATGATACCTAAAGAATAAACTAATGGCAACGTATTGAACTTTATTGTAAAGGGTTACCAAAAATCTCTTAAAACATGCAGTTTTGCATATTCAAAACTTCAAGAGATTATTGGAAGAAAAGTATGTGGAAAATGAACAGATAAACACCAAATAACTATTAAACATTTCTCAGTCACCAACAATTAAGAGTGAATGTTTGAGCCAAAGAAATCCCCCCCCAAAAAATTAACACTTTAGTTTAGGGTCCTAACTATTAACTAGTTGATTATTAAAATGCTTATTATTACTAAGAAATGGGCTGATATTAGTACATATTAATGCCTTATTCTTCAAGACCATATTCAACATCCCCAATACCTAAACTTAATTCCCTTACTAACTATTAATAAGCAGCAGGAGATTACTGAGGCAAAAGTCGTAGTTTATAGTGAGAATTGGACCCTAAATGAAAGTGTGACCCTAAAAAGAAACCAGATGGCCTCGGCCCGTATCACTACATCCACACAACTTGTTTTGCCGAAACCATTTTGACAGCTCACTAGAACGAATCAATGGCTACGATCAGGTATGTCAGGTATCCTTGCACTCTCACCGTGTCTGTGTGTGTTTCACTGTTTGCATTACAGCATCTGGCTCACGTCCAGGTGATACCGTGGTGAGAAATACTACACCAGACAGCAGGAAAACAAGGCCTCATTAACCCCGGTGTCACGGCTGACCTTTGAACCCTCATCCCGCCACTATAAAAGGAGAGGATGCCACAGTTATACAAACACACAAATTACTACGGAACACACCCTTATGTAATCCGACGACACTAAACGTTGCACTGTGCTTGGGCAAAATGACATGCGTCAACTTTCCTTTTGTTACGCAAGTTAGTTTCAGAATGAGAGGGACGAGAGTGAAACAACAGGCAGTTTCTGACTGTCGCCTCTCGGCATGCAGGATGAATATGAAATCACACCCTTTGATGTTTGGGATCGTTTTTGCTTCAGGACTCTACACATACTGTATTATTTTTCATAGGGACACTTATGCCTCCAAGTTTAAATGTATAAGGGGACAGGCAAAGCTGATAAAAATTATTTACTTGAGAAAAATTATTTATACTAATAAAGACATTTTAGTGACTGAATTATTTGTTCAGATTCATTCGCAGGCAAGTAGCCTAAGTCTTTCAGTTCGCATATGAACAAGACGCTTCATTCGTTCAGTTCATTTTTGAATTCACCAATAATATGATTAGTCGATTTAGTTGTTTCACATGAGACACTTTGTTCAATCGATTATTTCACAAAGCGTTCGTTCACTTCATTTATGAGCGAGTTGTCCCAGTCTGTTCAGTTGTTTCACTTTGCTCGCTCAATTTGTCCAAGAACAAGACGCTTTGTTTAGTTTAAGAGCAAGATGTATTGATTTGTTCAGTTCTCATTTCATCCAAGAATGAGATTCCTCGTTCGCTTAGTTTGTTCACAAACAAGCTGCTACATTTGTTTAGTTTGTCCAAGAACAAGATACTTTGCTCGTGCTCTTCATTCGTGAGCAAGACGTACTGATTTATTCCGGTAGTTCACAAACAAAATGCTTAGTTCATTTGGTTTCACAAGTGAGATTATTAGTAATTTACAAACAAGATGTGTCAGTTCATTCAAGAACGAGACGCCTCATTCGATTAGTTCATTTACAAACAAGATGTACCAATTCATTTAGTTTGTTCACCAACAAAATCAGTTGATTGTCGTTTCACAAATGAGATGCTTTGTTCAATCGATTCGTTCACAAACTATATGCCTTGTTTGCTCACAAACAAGACGTCCCAGTTCATTCAAGAATCACTGTTCAGTTTGTCCATGAACAACTTGATTTGTTCATTCAGTTCATTCATGAACGATACGGCAGTCTGTTCAATTGTTTCAAAAACCGAGATGGTGTTAATTCACAAACAAAATCCTTCATTCAAATCAATTGCTTTGTTCAATTCAAGATGTTTTTAATTCACAAACTTCAGGAATGAGATGTGAGTAAAAGGCTCAAACACGGACAGAGTTTCATTGAATCTAGACGACTGGATCTAGATAAAAGGCTTCGGCACCTCAAGCTTACGGCCAAAGAGCTGAAGGCAGAAAGATCATTGGACTGAGACTGCAGCCAGAATCATCAACCAAGATTTACCCCCACTGCTGTTAACATGCTTTCAAAAGCACACCGCACAGCTTCCTTCACGTTTAACGCTAAACAAAACAGTGATTTCGATAGTTCTGGGACATCAGAGACTGTGATGCAGATGCCAAGTGCTCCACGCAGTCACGCACGAGTCGCTTCTTTCAAACACAGTCAGTCGCAAATCTCGCAATATAAACTCAGTTTAGCAAAATGAGTTGAAGTGTGTGCGTTCTGACAGCGCTATTTTAAGTGTGGTGTCTCAGCACATCTATATCTGGCTGGAGTGGAAATGTTATGATATTGTGCTCGAGAGAAAGTACCGTGTTTTATTCTCTACGCTCGGCGATATCCACAGCGAGGACGCACTGATTTCTCAGTCTTCTGAAACTGAAAACACTCAATGGAAACAGTGAACAGCGTTTTCATTGGTAAATTCTACCGGCAACATATTTTAAAGACTTATATCTTGTATTACGTTAAGACACACCATCAACATACAATCAAGTCATTTTATTTTAAACAAGGGGATTGTTTATTTTAAATGGCGTCCCGGATCACGTCGCGGGATTATATGTTTGTTCGGAGCATTTTGTTTTGTAAACGAGGCCCAGTGTAAACGAGAGTTGGTTTTGGCGGTTGACGGTCAGTAAATGACGGTTTTATATTGATGATAGTGTTTCACGGTGCACCGATACTTAAAAAGTATCGCGATTCGCGGAAATTAAAAACGTCACGATTCCTAAATTTATTAGTATCGATACTTCTAAGAATGACCGCGTTCCAGATTTGTAAGGCCGGCGACACACTGGATGCATGGCGTGAGCGTCTCAGCTGCGTGGCGTATCCGTTTTTATTTCGGCTCCCATGTTAACAGGTTACTTAAGAGCTAGCACACTGCCTGCGTGACGCGTGCATGCTAGAAATAGAACCGACGCCTATTTTTCACGCGACACGCAAACGTGTTGGAAGCGTTCCAGGCAAAATAGAATAGGAAAAGATGTTTCTATGTCATTTTGACACGAATACATATTAATAAATGACATTTTGATGTTTGAAAGTCTCAGGTTTTGACATAAATGCAGATATAAATGTAATTTAAAACAATATTATCGATTTTCAAATACTGCACCTCTCAATACAGAACGAAATATTCTGTAGCCTATTTTGCCGTCAACACTGCCGACGTTGTCTTTGCTGCTATATATTTATGTTTAACATGAAGTATAGGCCTTCCACAACTCTCTCCCCATATGTCAAATATATCACCAATGAGGCTTATCATATGTTACCAATATTAAACATTGTTTAATATAATCGCTGGTCATATTTTTATTCAAAGTTCAGAATCAAGATAAAGTTATTACCGGTAACTCTTATGTTTCTTATGATAACTGAGATAATGCTGCTAAATTTATTTATTTATTTACCTTGAATGTCATTGCTCTAATTTATTTTTTATATTTTTATATTTCATATTTTGTTCAAATGTTTAATATATCTGCTGTTCATTTATTAGTGTGTTATATGATTAGAATGTTGTCCCGGTTTTAAAATAAAGCGCAGCAATGATATTTGAGAGTGTTTCTCCCTTTTCAGGAAAAGTATCGAAAAAGTATCGAAATCGCAATTCTTGACTTGGTATCGAAACAATAATTTTGGTATCGTGACAACACTAATTGATAATGTTTTCCAAATGCTTACTCGCGAGCCAAAGCGAGTGGGTGTCGATACAGTTTCCTATGCAACGACGTTAGCCAATAACAGTGGCCGATTACTGACAAGCCTTAAAGGAGCCGCCGATTAAAAACGGATCATTTCAGACAGAGGCTCAAAATGAGGGTTGAAAATAATCGTTTTTACGCATATATATACGTTTTTTGTGTGTGTACAAAAAACTTTATTAACGTTATAAGAGAACCTTAAACAACTAAATCCATGTTATCACACCTTTAAAATGAACACGATGCTCTGCATAGCAAAAGCTGAAGTAGTTTTAATTCACACACAGTCTTAAATGGAAAATTCATGCTGCGAGATGCTGATTATTTGATATTAAGTGCAGACGGAATGCAAGAATGCATCCCAGGGCAGCATTTTCATCTGAACATCTCTATTCTGCCTAAAAGACTTATTATTTATTCATCAAACACTATTTAACTCAACATTTACAACTAGCATTGTAATGCTAAACGGCAATGCAGTGCTAGTGATATCCTGCTCATGACCGTTACATGTTCACAATGATAAAGAACTGCCCTGTGTGTCTCACGTGGACCGCATTCTTACACGCAGAAGTACTGGGTCAGTGTCTAACCCACAAGCACAAAATAATCCCTTGATCCACGAGAGAGAATACAGGGCCAAGATTCACAGAATAGCAGGTCACCTGACACAGAAGAGACCCTACGAGAGAGAGAGAGAGAGAGAGAGAGAGAGAGAGAGAGAGAGAGAGAGAGAGAGAGAGAGAGAGAGAGAGAGAGAGAGAGAGAGAGAGAGAGAGAGAGAGAGAGAGAGAGAGAGAGAGAGAGAGAGAGAGAGAGAGAGAGAGAGAGAGAGAGAGAGAGAGAGCCCTGGCCTGTATCTTTGTCCTTGATCCCCTCAATCTCATGTATCAAACACATCATTATACAGGACAACTAGGACACACACTCGAGCTAAACACCACAAACACACCAGAAACACTCGACAACCTAATGAAAACACAAATTATCTCAATTAAACAACTGAAAGATTCATTTGTGATGTTGAGATTATCTGCATTGACCTATTCTGGATAAATTGAGAATCACTTTTTTTTTTTTTAAGGCGAGACACTACAGGTGAATAGGGTAAAAATTTTAACTAGCAGATTTCACCATGAAACTTTCCCAGTTGATTACCTACATTAAGATGAGAAAAAAATGTATTACAAGGTTTCTGTAATTTAATGTTTAAATATACAAATTAGGCGATATCTCATTAAATATGCGCTAATTTGTATATATTTTAAAAAACGAAATCTGAGTATTGGATAAAGCCAGATTAAAAATTATTTTTTCATTGTGTTCACATATTAGATGGGGAAAAAAATGACAGAGGGATTTATGGATATCTACTTTTGTTATTCTGTAAATCAGAATATACTGTCAGTAGCCTTAAAAAAATGATTTATTCAACATTTTTGAATAAAATGTTATATAAATCAGGCTAGGAATAATATATTTACAAATCCCTCTGTAAATGTCTTCATAATATAACTAGGTACAAGACTGGAAAGTTTGGTGTATATCGGTGCTACTGAAGTGGAGATTTCGGACTTGGAGTTTGAGAGAAAAGACATTTTGAGAAAACGGGCTTTAAAGATTTATCATCAGCCAATGAGATTGCGCATTCAGCCCTTTTACTTTCACGATTGGTTGCTGATAAAAAGGAAATGACCATATTTGGATCCGACAGCATTGTACAGGAGAGAGAGAGCTTTCCAGCGGTGCATGCGATGACAGGGAGCAGACAGAGATCGCGGATCGGCGGGATGATCTACAATGACAACTTTTGTTGAATTTATGAGAAATCTACAGACGCAAACAGTGTAGTAAAATAAAGACCTAAATGTGTATTTCGGACTTTTTTTCACCACAAGTCTGAAAGAAGACATGTTATTGAAGACAAATATCCAAAAATCTCAAAATTGACCAGTAAAAAAAAAAAAAGATGTTTTTGCCTGCCGTGTCTCGCCTTAAGAGATCACGATTCTCTCCAAGTCTGAATAAACAACTAAACAAAATAACCTGTAATTTACTAGAGGTTCTGAAAAAGTGTTAATTGCTGCAGTATTCATATAAAAAAAATTCAAATTGAATTGAATGAATGATTCAATGACTCACTCATGAATACTTGTTTGATTACTGGATTAATCAGCATTTTTGAACGAATCTCTTGAATGAATGATTCAATGACAAATACATTTGAAGTCACTTGTCGCCATCTACTGGTGTAACGATGTAATTGGTTCAATCTTTATTTAAAGCGTCAAGTTATTTTCAAAAGACGATTTCCTCTATTTTGATTGCTACCGTAGACATCAGTGTTTAGCCGATATCCAAACTATACACTTTTATCCCAGTACTTCTGTGATGATATGAATTATTGTAAGACAGAAATAACAATACTGTGTGGTTGAAAAGATCAGCGCAGATCTGAATGTTCGCTGTGATCGTTGTCAAAGGTTTAATAGACACAGCTGATTCGCTGTCATTCAGGAATACGATTTGACTCAAGGTTGCGATCTTTTAACGATTAATTGAGCTCTAGTTTCTGATTGGCCGATTAACAGAAAGAAGCTCTATAGTGAATTCAAAGTGAATATTGTGTGTGTTCATTTAAATTCAGGAAATTGTGTGTATAACTTATTTGCTATTGTTAAAGCTGAAGTGTGTAATTTGTGTCTCAGCCAATGGCATGAGTTTGGGGCGGGACTATATGTTTGTTGACCAATGGTAGACCGGGAGTGTTCGGGAAACTTTGTTGGGGAGTAATTTCTGTCTGTATCCTCGGCTAAGTCCAGGATTTGCCCACCGCCGCTGTGAAGGACGGCTCTCGCATTCTTTTACAAGATTAAACAAACGACTGAAGGGAGCTGGGGGGAGAAATCACCATGCCAACTCCCGAAACTCACACTGTAGCTAAAGCACTTATGATAAAAACACTAACTAACAAACAAACAGCTTAAACGGGAGTTAAATACAGTTCTGGAGACCTTTCATCTTTCTCTGAAAGCTCACTATGAGCTTTCGAGAACCTTCCCAAGAAAATAAAGAAATAAAGCAAAATCACTAATAAAGAGGTACTAAAATGTATCATGGCATTACCACGTGTTTTGGACATGGAACAATGGCAATTATTATAATTATAAATATAAATATAATAATTTTTTAAACTAGATATGAGATATTGATATTACACAGTACTAAAGTCAAAATAAATTAAACAATATGGAAAAAAATATTTGTAGTAATCCTAATAATTTATTACTAATTTAAAAACATTTTAAACTTGGAAAAAAGCAATATTATTAAAAAAATTTTTTTTATTATTCAAAATTAATTAATTAATTAATTAATTAATAATAATAATAATACAAATATAATTGCCAAAATAAATATGAAAAAAAATTTTTTCATAGTAATAATATAGTATTGTAGGCTAGTTAATTAAATACTGGTCGAAAGTAGTACACTTTTTCTTTCTCTGACAAAGTCCTTATTTGTATAGGAACCCAAGTGATGTTATTACGACCCTAACCCCAAACTTTTAAGCCACCCAAGTAAAAACTCCAGGAAAGATGGCATTGGGAAAATAAACAGCCAAAAGAGCTAGAAGAGAAGTACATCTAAACAAAGATTAAATTGGCTTTAATTATTATAATGACGGAAGGGAGTGGATTTATTTTCCTCAAAACAGATGATTATCAAAAGACAGAAATCAGGGGCACAGTAAAGTTGTCTAGCGTTCAGCCAGCTGAGCTACCTTGAGCGAGTCAGTGTCCAGGCTTCTGCCTGCCAAACTGCATTACCCTAACAAGTCTACATCTAAAGCTTCATTTCAGTTGTAATGTAGGGCCGGAGACTAGGGCCAGTGCTTTTTACCAAGAAAGGGCACAGAGCGAGGCACAAACAAAATCCTCCATTCAGGCTAGACGGGAAATCATGTTGTGGTTCTGCCTTTGATCTTATGAAGAGATTAGACCAACAGGATTACAGGGTAGACTTGACCAGTGAAACTACCCGGTAGGGTTGCCAGGTCTGCACAACAAAATCAGCCGAATTGCTCATTTAAAAACAAAAAAATTGCGTTTCGGCCTGAGGATGGGGTAAAAATCACGTTCCGGTGGGGGGGGGTGGTGTCGCTTAAACCCACGAACTAAACAAATAACCCGCAGCAACAGTTTAAAAGTTGCATAATTCTGCGGGAAAAATGCAGATTTGGCAACACTGCAACCGGCTCAAAGTCACAGACCATGAGAGGGATAAGTATTACTAAACAATGCAAACTAAAGCACAATCCCTTTGTCCCGCATCTGTTTTGTCCACAAATAAGTGCTGTTATTAAGCAACAAAACAAGTCTTACAACCACAGTCAAAAATTAACATTCGCCATGCACCAATATGCATAAACGTCGCCTTTGGCAAGGGAATAATGGACAAGTAACTTTTTTTAGGTACTGCAATATAAGTCAATTTAATTCAAACACAAGAACGATAAGATTCTCGCTTAAAGGAATAGCCTAGTTCACTTAAAAATGAAAATTCTGTCATCATTTACTCGCCCTCAAGTTGTTCCAAACCTGTATGAATTTCTATCTTCAGATTTTTAGTTAGGAAAATGGGGGAAACAGCTACATTTTCAATTTAAGTTCAGACAACAAAAATTTATTTAAATGTAATCATGCCAAATATAGGTTTAGGGATAGTATGTCACATTTAAGGCTTGATAGTAAATGAACATGAAGATGAATATGGACGAATAGTATTACGAAGGTGTTTAGCAGCCGTATCGAACTTTTCCGGAAAGTTCACTTTTGGCAAGCTGGTTCAAACTCCCCAAACTAACTCCAAAAGACCTTCGTTTTGGCCTGATTTTGTTCGAATGACGTCACATCAGTTCGTTCTTTGGTTTCGTTTGAAGAATATCGGGGCCTTAAGGCCTGGCAGTGCCAACTTGAATTTGGCAGGTATTGAGAGATCGATATATCGCACAGGTCAATTAATATGCTAATATTTGGCTATTCTGAGATGAACATAATCAGCCTATAACTGTGTAGATAGGCCGTTTAAGTGACAATTCCAAAATCTATGAGCAGTCCATAGTTAAAACCCTTTTGATCAGATTAAATACACTGTATATATGCACCTATTTGATTATATCATATAAAATACAATATATTATTAAAATTGTATGCATCTCTAATTCATATCAATTAATGGCACATAACCGTCATTGGCAAATTTGGCATGTGTGTAAAAAAACTATTTTTTGTCCTGCTTACTGCCATCTACACTGTGGTAACACTTACCATTAATAAATGACGAACAAGAAAGCAATGTCAAATCATAACTCATGTAGCCTAAAACAACATCTTGAAAGCAACTCAAGTAAATCATGCTCTGTCGGCTGATCCGGTCAAACAGGTTAAATGTTCCTCGGCTTACCCAAACATCCCTTGACAGCAAAGCGACCCGTGACTCATGACAGCGAGAAGAGTCGCATTCCTGAGATGTTCCACCTGTTGAAGCTCACCTGTTGTGGGCGGGGCTTCAACAGGTGTCAACGGAAAGACCCGCCCAACAGAAACTGTATCGTGTGACAGCTGATATCATTTACATTTCACGTCCTAAAGTTTCCATGGGCTTTAAATTAATGGAGAAGAGTTAACTTAAAGTTCAAACTCAAGCAAACACATCTTTCCAACAACCGCAGCTGAGGAGTTTCATATTTATCATTCCTGTCATCACTGTGCATAAACCATCTATGAATGTCAGCTCTCACACACATAGGCTACTTATTAACAGCTATAAAATACTCATTTAACTCCTGAAAAACAGAGAAATTTTACATAACACATTTGTATAACAGCTTAAAGAGATTTCACATAAGCGCTTCCCATCTCTGTCATATTTGTTATATCACTTGTGACACTGTCAATACAATGCTTTGTCAACCTGTTTGTTTGAAAGCTGAGATGACAGACAAAATTTGCATTATATTATAATATTTAAAAACGTTAAAATGCAACATTTAAAAGCTTCATGAAACCGACTTTGAAAGCACTTCAGCTAAGCACTTAACGGCATATTTGTCTTACTATCACACACACAAACGCGACACAAACGTTAAATAACAAAACTAGAGTATTGATATTTAAACAACAAAGGTTATATAGAAAACTGAAGCGCCAAGTGTTAAATTAAAGCTGTAAAACTACCGCACAGATCAGCTAGCGTTAGCGTGTTAGCATAAGTTGAGGAATCTCCGTTAGCTGAGGCTAAACGCGCGCCCACATTTATGACCTCATGCATCGATAACACACACATTTTAAGCTCTGGTTCTATTATATTTCATATTTCAGCTCTTAACAACTGCTGACATGGTATCAGAAACGTTAAATGTTAACAAACCTTATTAGAGGAAGCCCGGGCAGACATTTTGTTCCTTTAGCTGCTCGCGCTGAAGCAAGTTGAGGCTAAATGTTGTCGCCTCAAAGAAATAAATAAAAAACAGGGTTATGAGGGCTTGATCAGCCTGGGAGAGATAAAATCCGTGTTTTTTTTCTCCTCCGGCCCGTGTGTCGGGCTAAAGTGTGTTGTGGTCTCTTATAAGGATGAGCAGCAACATGTCAGATGAGCCCAAAGTTCGCCATGTACCGCCAGTGATCTCCTCTTATTGCTGATGAAGCGAATACATTTCACAAAATCTCTGAATGTGACACGTCTATCCCGCAAGAATCGGGTGTATTCATAGCATTCCTGATGTGTAATATCCGTTCGGAGGTGTGTTGGTCCACCTGCGGGGAGGCAGAGGGCGGGATGTCGTGCTTTAGCCCTGTGTGTGTATGTGTGTGTGTGTGTGTGTGTGGCAGAGAGAGAGACTCACTGCAATGGCAGCAGGAGGAGATGAGATGAGCTCTACTCTGCTCCCTCTTTCCCACAGCACAGCAGTGACATGTCTGTCTGACTGCCTGGACATTTCCATCGCATTTCTCCAGGGGTGGGAACATGAGAGAGAGAGAGCAGAGCATCATCTGGGATGTTCCACTTTTGCCGTGTTGTTATTAAAAGAGGTAAAGTGGTTTTATAAACTGAGTATTGTGAATGAAGAGGGATTACTAGGGCACAACATTTTATGCAAACTCAGCAAAACAGTCACCTAAAAGTGACTTCTTTTACTGTTCAGATTTAAGATAGATAGATAGATAGATAGATAGATAGATAGATAGATAGATAGATAGATAGATAGATAGATAGATAGATAGATAGATAGATAGATAGATAGATACTGTTCATTAAATTTACGTTAAGTTATAATATTTTAGTCTATTATTTAGATATTTTTATTATTATTCTATGTATATTCCAAGCTTTGGCAATATTGTATTTACAGTCATGTCAATAAAGCCATTTCGAATTAGATAGATAGATAGATAGATAGATAGATAGATAGATAGATAGATAGATAGATAGATAGATAGATAGATAGATAGATAGATAGATAATCTTTTGATTTAATACTCGTACATTGTAAAAGATTTACTTGAACTGTAAATCTGTTGAGTAAATCAGGCTCTGACCACATGACTCCCACAGGAAAACCTCACTCTGTCTGCATTACACTGACAACTTCCTCTGATTCTTCCAGCTCTCACAGTGCAGACCTCCACTTTAGATAGCATCCGCAGTAGAGGCAGAAACTCAAGCAAACAGACATACAGATATGGGAGGGGTGCAAATAGACTTTTTTTTTTTTTTTTTTAACCTTTACTTATCTTAAATAGTCAATATACAGTACTGTAGGTTTACTCTCTCTACTTCCTCTTCAGGTTCTATTTGTTTTCTTTTATTCCCATACAGTCAGTCAGAATATACTGTTAAACCAGGCAATGTAGCCCTTCATTTTAGATGTTTAAGTTATGTCCTCACACTGTCACACACATACTAAAGCACAAGCTAAAGATGTTTCTATGACCCTCCAGTTGTGGACAGCGCCCCCTTCAGCTCCCCAGTGTCCACTGCTATTCTGCATCTGCAGTTTTAGACAAACCTCACACATATTCACGCTGGGCTCCAAAAGCGATGCCCAGTCAGCCCGCCTGACACATCTCTGCAAAAACAATGCAAGGAAGCAAGATAAAGTGCCCTTGACACCTGTGCCTGTGTGTGACACCACAGTCAGCTCTCAAAAAATGCAGAACTCAGCACTGTATCCTTCACACAGAGAGTGGAATGGATTTACAGCATCATAAAATAATAAATATGGCAAATAAAACATGATTGGTAAATAGTATTTTGCTTATAAAATCTAACACGATTTGCACAGTATTTAAATCAATGCAGGGTGGCTGAGATATAGTTGACGTCATTATCATTAGCTGCATACACAAGAAAAAGTGACGTAGCCTGTAATCACGAACGTCCTCCGTAGTGCGCGCGCGCGCTCGAGAGAGAGAGAGAGAGAGAGAGAGAGAGAGAGAGAGAGAGACCGCAGAACAGGAGGAACATAGAGAACAACTGTGAAGGACACTCGGTTAATCAAGAGAATGAGAAAGAGCGCTTATTACCTAACCTGCCATCCAGAGTGTCTCCTAAGAGTTGTGACGTGTGCTAGTCGAACAGAGATGTCTAAAGTTCTGCAAAAACAACAAACCAACCAGCCGGCGGGTATTAAAGGGATGGATCGGTGGAGGAGACAACGTTGGACCATTTCATTGCAAATAAAATAATAATAATAAAATCTAATAAATATATTATTATTATTAACTCTTTCCCCGCCATTAACGGAAATGTCCGTCTTTCCGTGTTTTCACTGTAATACAGTAGGGGGCGCTATTACACCTCTTCTGAAAGAGTACTCAATCTCCGGATCAAAACACAGGCGAAGAAGCAGCAGAAACAAGCGATTACACACAATGTAAGAACATGTATATGTAAAATAACGCGATCAACATTAAACAGTATATAAATCAAAACTGCTTAATGTTACTGAATGAAATGTCGACCCCAGGACGAGGTATAGGACTGTGAAGCATTAGGGGTGTTGACGGTTTCGATCTACTCCATGTTTTGATCTTCGTTCTGAATCCGATCTGGATGTAGTCTTTGACAAAAACTAAATTTTCTCAGCATTTTGCTTTAAAAAAAATAAAAAATAAAAAAACTTACCCACATTCAAGTGTTGACTAAAAAGAATGCATTAAGATTTTTTTGTTTCAAAGCAGATTATATATATATATATATATATATATAGATAGATAGATAGATAGATAGATAGATAGATAGATAGATAGATAGATAGATATATAGCATGTTCAGATGTTCATACAACAAAATATTCTGGGGGCCATACATTTTTTTGTGAAAATTATCAGCGTTGGCTGGCAACTTAAAAAAAAAAAAAAAACTTGTGGGAAAGAGTAAAATATAATAAATATTATAGGCTATTCTAATATATAATAATACAGGCCTATTATAATTCAGTGTAATTCATTAAATTGCAATAATGGATGCAGGGTCTCGAGATGCATTTTACGAATTGCCAGACCAGTTCTGTGGAACTAATGATGTAAATGACATATTTTAGGTTTAAAACGATGAATACTTTGCAGCTCTATAAATGAGTTATAGTGGCCAAATGTTCATAAATGCAATCTTGCATTCAACCTTCATTAATGTAAGCATTTTCAGCAAATCCCTGATGGCCTGCAGCGTCACCTCTTATCTCGGCCCCTAATGAACCTCGTTCTCCTGTGACCAACGCGGGCGCAGGGGTCCTGAGAGTAGGAGACCTCATGCCATTTACACCAGAGGACAGAGAGTTCGAGCAATGGAGGGTTGGGCTTGACTTTTATAAGGGTGGGACAAGGTCACACGGACACAATGAACAACTATAGCGCTGTGATACACTGTAATTAAACAATTAAACCGTGTGAGCAGAAATTGTTCTCTTGTGGCATGAATTATCTCCTATATTCTCATGTGTAGCTAATATCTAAGTCCCCAGGCATTATAGCACAGTTTGTTCACCATATACCCAGGCTGTATATGCCAGAAAATGTGCAGTCTACTATACGACCCGTTTGAAGTTAAGTGTCTAGATGATAATATTGTTCAGTGAAGCTTGTGAGCAGTAAAGCACTAAAGCAGTAAAGTGGCTGTCACAACCTTTTCTGCAGGGTAGCATTATAGACAGCATTTATGGTGTTATTTATTTTAATTCAATGCCCATGGCATTTTATTAAAGGGTTTTGTGATAGCTAAAAGTTTTTCCTCACAGATTTTCGCACTCGAGGAAGGATATTGTATGATATCAGGCTCAAATATGTGGATATGTCAGTGCTATATAACCACAAAAGCAAAATGTCCTTCAATACGTTAACGAAATTGAAAAGAACACATTTAAGAGGCACTGAGTCAATAACATGATGGAAAGTGAGTCACTTTTGAGGCGCGCTCCTCGAGTCTATTACAGCGCTCGGCCCTGAGGTGTTCTGAATCACCAAACAGAACCGCAAAACAGTCTAGTAAGCAAAAGCCTCTGAGGGAGTGTTTGGGGAAAGGAATCCAGAATTTGTAAAACCCAGCCTTGCCATGCGTGTACCAAAAGGCAGATGACAAATACAACTGAAAAAATCTGGTATTCCAGGAGAACATCGACTCTCATTTTGTCTATAACGATCGCTGAATGATGTTTAAGGTCAGACAGTTAATCCTTAAAAGCATACCTCGGGTCTTTAGTCACCAGGGACGTCATTCACTACCCTCCTCCTCATATATTTTTTAAAGTTAGACATCAAACGACCTGAGGTGTGTAACAGTGCAAGTTTTTTTTTTTTTCTGCACAACAATAATTGAATCTTTGATGACTGAATACGTGCAATTCACCTTTATTCCACAAGATGGAATCATGTCTGATACACAATGATGAAGTGAGTTTCGCTCATAGTTACCGCAGGCAGAAAACAAAAGAATAGGAAGTATCATCAGCAAAACTTGAATGGCTCAGAGATTTACTGCAGAGCAAGTACTGAACACAATCAAATATTACTGTCACTGTCACTTGATCTGGTGAAGAAGCTGCCAGCGATTAAAATATTGAATTTGTAGATGTTGAAAATGATAGTTTTGAGAATATGTTTGAGATGGCGAATATGAGCCAGATGCTGAATGTACTGGGAAATGAGCTCTGATGTGATGATGGTATAAAACATCTGCTCAAACTGAACCCTTCCAAGCTCCAAAATATAACAAAATATGCTTTATTTTATTCTTCTGTAATTGTTACTCTAATATCAGGAGAGTTTTATATTATCACGACAGGTACAGATCCATCCGTGTTAGATATTGATCTGGGTCGCTGAAGACCCGAATATGTAATAATGATTGGCTAAACATTCATGCATTTAAACTGATAGCTAGTTTTAACTTGTTTGTGACTGAATCAACATCCCAGTACACATTTAAAAAAAACTTTTTTTGTCTTGTTTTTGAAGAATATATTCAAAATTAGTAATTTATTATGAAGCTTAGTTTTTTTTTTTTCATTTGTAAATGTTTTTTCTTCTAGGCTATGACCAAGTTATTATGTCTGTTCCAAAACCTAAAACTACTTTGCTGTCTAGTGTCTACATAGTGAAACACATAGATCACACATTTAGAAATTAAGGTGTGGCCACAATACGGTGGTTTTGCGAGCAAAAAGGTTCTTCGTTGGTTTCAAGTTGGTCACAAAAGTTAAAAAGTTTTTAGTTTTGAAAGTGCTACACCACTGGCAAAGGAGTGTTTTGCTCCCACATTTTCACAGACATTGACACGACTTACAGCATCTTCCAATAGAGTTAGCATGTTGCTAAGCTAATGATGCTACAAGCACAAATACATTACGGGAAGCGCACTAGCCAGACGGGATTCAAACTTTGTCGGCTGAAGACCTAAGTTTGGTTTGAAGACGAAAAACGTACCAAGCACAATGTCCTCTCACCTTTCCTCATTTCTAACACTCACAACATTCAGCGTAATCTTGCCGTTATCAGAGCATAAACGAAAGCTGCTGCTCTCCGTGTGTTTTTCTGTCATCTCCGTGTGCGTTCATATGTAAATTGCGTCCGCTTATTTTAATCCATTAGATCGAAATATCTGAAAAAGCCCATTAATTTACCAGCCCATAGATCCTTCACTCGAAGAAATCAGGACAGAAGTGGTTAAAACACCATGTGTAAAAAGGGCCTAAGATGAATACATATGCAGTGTTGCTTTAGAATTAGGCTAAAACGAGACATCCTAAAAGGAAGTTTTTACATCAGAAGCATATTTATGATGCCTAAAAATTGGTAACACTTTACAATAAAGTCTCATTTGTTAACATTAGTTTATGTATTAACTGACTTGCACTAACAATGAGAAATACATTTGTTACAGTACTTATTAACCTGTGTATACATTAGTTAAAAATGACAACTGTTCACTGTTCGTTCATGTCAGCTCACAGTGCATTAACTATAATGTTAACAAATACAACTTTTGATTTTTAAAATGTATTAGTAAATGTAGAAATGAACATTAACTAAGATTAATAAATGCTGTTGAAGTATTGGTCATTCTCAGTTCACGTTAACTAATGTTAACAAATGAAACCTTGTGGTAAAGTGTTCCCAAAAAATCTCTTTGCTTTCTCATCTTACTCACTCATTTTAATCCATTCATTAAGACGTCTCATGGAAACGTCGATATTTTAGAAACATCTAGTCAAAGCAGAGGGTAACTAATGAAGTTTATGCACTTGATATTTTGCCCCTTTTCGATTTTTGTTTTCACTATTAGGACAAGCAGGTCTTACTAGACAGAATTTTGTCCCATCAGCTCTTATACAGCAGCTACTCTGTAAAGCAATTAAGCAATTGATCTGGAGAAGACTCATTTTGTGCTTACTGGCCTGCCGATAGCTCAAAGGGGAATGATTTAGTCATTATTATTATTTTTAGCCCCAGTTCCACAAGGGATCTTCTTTCCGGGCTTGTTTCCGGGTTTCTCTTACACACACGATCTACAGGAAATAAATGCTGGATGATTCTGCTGTTTTATTGATTGTTTTGATGACGCAGGATGCTCTAATTTAGGACCAAGTCCAACCAGTCAAACTCAAGTGATGTTGTTGGTAGAAGTAGGTTAAAGAAGATGCATTGGTCTTGTGAAGCAACAAGCTGACAACATGTTGTCATAATTTCATGATGTGTGATGTATCCAGCTTTTAAAGAAGACATTTGCTTGTGTCCGAGAAGACGAATCTCTGCTTCAACATCCACTTCCTTCTGCCTTACTATCCATCATCAAAATCTAGACTCCAAACCCTCCAGGGAGCAGCGTTTTGGAGGGTTATGCTGTCCGAAAGACTGAGAGGAGAGCAAACTTACTCTGACTTTGAGGAGGCCTGCATGGAAATCCAAATGACATGAATGTTGGAGGTTGAACTGTATTGGTTTTAAAAGCTTGCACACTACAGAAAGCTTTCATGAGAAGTTTGACGGATAGGAACGCACAAGAGGCCAGGTCAGGTTGAAATCGAGTGGGAATATAGCGAATTGGATTTCCAAACTGAAGGTATGTTTACACGAACAGGAAAAGTTTTTCCTTTGTGATTTTCTCGTACAGACGACAACGTTATCGAAAACGACTAAAAACGCTGTATTATTTATGCCAGGCCAGTAGGTGGCAACGTCACTTTGTAATGAAACACTGCGAGCCTATAGACTGAGCACGTAGCATACATGTATATAATGTCACCGTTTTCGCAAATTCACATTTTTGTAGTTTACACAGAGACAATAACGGTTTTGTTTTAAAAAACACGTGCACATGGAAACCGGATTTCAAGTTTCAGGCCCCCAAAACGCTGTTATCATGGGAAAAAACCAGCCAAACGCATCATTTTGTTTTCCATTTTCGTGTAAACGCCCCCTCTGAAATAACGCTCTATATACTTGTCACATACTGTACTATACATGCTGTGTTCCATTTACCTCGGAATAGGGATGTCGTAGCTGGGAATGACGTGACACCAGGGTCGACCGCGTTCCAGTACACATGGCCGGGAAAACTAAGATGGAAGTGTCCAGGCAAACCTTTGTTGTGCTCGCTCTTTCGGAATACAAACACATAACAAAGTGGTATTTTGCACAGATAATGCTGATGTATAATGTCATGTGAGCACCACTGAGGTTATTAAGACACAGACAAACAGAAGGGCTAATAAACAATATATTACTACTGTTTTACTATGGTTGATGCGCTGGGCAGCCATCTTGGATTCTGAAGTGGGGGTTGTTGTGCTTTCCCTGAGTTTCCCTACCCTGGTAATCCAGAGTTCTCGCGAGAGCACAAGTTGAATTTGCTCAGCGAGTTACTCTGGTGTCGAGTAATGATGCTCATTAAATATGCCCCTCGATCTGAGCTGCACCAATCACATCGGGTTATCTGATATAGGCGGGCCAGAGGCGAGCTAAACAGATGACGACAGCGCTGTGACGTCGAAGTCATTAGTAAACATTGCAAGATGGCTATGGATGAATAACAGTTGTTTGAAACGGCTTCGGCCGCTACAATGAACGAGTTAGACTTGGCTTTTTATCTAAAACAGGAACAGAAGACGCCGCTCGAATCGTTCCTTTGCAAGAAGGACGTTTTTGCTGTTTTGCCGACTGGATACGGTAAGAGTATAGTCTACCAGTTAGCTCCGCTGGTAGCTAAATATATGGGGCTTGTTGTGATTGGTCGTAGTGTTATCCAATTGCGTGCAGTGAGATTTTCAAATGCATGCTTGGTGCCGCCCCTCGAGCTGGCCAATTTTCATTAGTCGACGCCAGACCATTAATCTTTTAGATTTAGGTCTGGATTTCCAGGCTAGAGTTTCCCAGTTGCAACTCCGACTTGGGAGGGGTGTTCCAATTAAAAGTTCTTACTGGGAACGAGAAATTTCCTTCCATATCCGAGGACAAATGGAACGCACCAATACTTCCAATTGTGCACCAAAAGCAGTACGTCATGCAAGTATATGACCAAGTATGATCGTAATCATTTGGGTTAAAAACACAAATATGTGGTTTTAATCAGGGTTATTATCTTTAACTAAAACTACTAAAACATGAATAAAATGAAAATAAATTGTGTATTAGTTGACAAACTCGAAAATGGGAAATGAAGATTAGAAATCTTGCCTTGGCTATCAGCTGAATTAATTAGAAGTTTAAGCACAAAAAGGACTAACCGGAAATATAATAAAAACTATAAAAACAGAACTAAAACTAACACTGAAATAAAATAAAACTAAATAATATAAAAAAAAAGAGAGAAAAGCACATAACAAAATCAAACTATACGTTAATTAAAATGAAAATATAAAAATAAAAGCTATTTTCAAAAAAAATATTAATAAAACTGCAATACATAATACTACTAACAGTAATATATCAAATAAAACATGGCGTTCAGAGTTAAACACAGTGTTAGCTAGAGACTCCAAATCATCACCCTACAGAGTGTGAACAGTAGATTAATTAAGCTCTTTTAATTAGCCTCGTGAGCTTGGGGCCAAACCATTTGAACGTATTTTGTTCAGATCATATCCTCCAACCAATAATAATCCTTCAGAGACACTGTTCACTTCACACTGGCTTCAAGGCAGCCTGGGATATCTGGGTAAACACAATAGCTATTCCTACATGATAAGGAGATGAGAATAAATGGATGTTGGGGATAAAGTTGGCATGAAAGGATCTAGAGAAAGGATATACGGCTAAAACATATACGGCTAAAAATATCAGTCTCTAGCTCCCTCTTGGTGATTCTGGCAACAGACACTGGTGGTAAATATTGAATGTCCATGATGCTTGAAGCTAATTAGTTCTGGTTCTGGTTTTGAAGCTGGTCAACCAGTTTGGACTTTCTGGTGAAGATGCTAGGTTGAAGCTGAAGGGGGCGCCACATGAGAGGGGGCACTAAAATCATGTTTTTGCATGCTGTAAAGCCTGAATGTAACCAGAAGAAAAAACAATAATAACACGAAACTATATTTTTAAATGAGTTTGTATGCTTAACATACATGAATATCATCATCACATCCCAACTAGATTCCTGTAGCTCATTCTGCAACAAAGCGAAAGCTCATTTAAATTCTTGCAGCTTTCTGTTCTGCAGACATTGAAGAAAGTGTGGCTACTGTAGTCCATCCATATGCAAAAACTACTGAATATTTAAAAAAAGAAAAACATAACACTGAAAACGAAGCAGAATACACAATTGCGCTCAAGGGACTTGATGGCAAACTTTAAGACAGTAGCCTGGCCATTTGCATTTTTTGAAAAACTTTCTTTTTTTTTTACTGACACTATAACACATGATTTCATGAACTTTCATGAACTTTACAATTGAAAACGGACATTTTAAATTGTAATAATATTTCACAATATTACTGGTTTTTTTTATTGTTGTATTTTTAATCAAATAAATGCAGCCTTGGTGAGCAGAAGAGACTTCTTTTAAAAACATTAAAAATCTTACCGATCCAAAACGTTTGACTGGTGGTGTGTGTGTGCGTGTGTTAATTATAATATTATTATTATTTTATACACTATATTAATAACATTTTGCACGTTTCTAAGCAGATTTTTTATATTTTTTTCATATTCAGTGTTTAAAGGCCACTAAAATCGCCTACTGGTTTGGGCTGATTGTGTCTCTACTGCGCTTGTGGGTGTTTTTGTTGTTGTTTTTATGGGGGTTAAAGTTTGTGTTTTCTACCCCCCAACAAATGGTCCCCTGCCAGCATCCAAAACACATCAAGCTGCTCTTTTCAACAGCAGCCTCTAAATCACTCAACACATTTATCCTCTAGACAAATGTCTCATGCTGTTAATAAAGTCAGGATGCATTTTACAATGTCTTGTTTGACGCAAACTCTCAGTGCCATTAAGAGGACTGCGATTAAGCGCTGAGGGAAGTCAATTATCAAATATGGCGGAGTGAGGCGCTCCTATTGGTCGACAGTGAGGGGGGCCAGTTGGGCGTAAGAGCGCAGAGGTGAGGGAAGAGAAATCAGCTGGGAGCTAATCTACCGCACTGCGCAAAAATACACAATCCAATAAATCTCTTCCTCTTCGTGAATCAATTCCATGGATTCCCACGTGTTTCCCAGGGAAGGATTGTGTTTCAGAGAAGGTTGAGATGTTTCAATTCTCCATCCAGATGAAGTAAGGAGAAAGTAGAGATGGCAATCCAAGTGACTGTGTGTGTTGTGTGTGTCCAAGCGGTTGGGTTACATTAGTCACCAGAGGTAAACACAGAGTGAGTCATTCCTCAAAGAGTGACAGGTGCATTAAATATGTCACTTCCTGTCCACATCCCACTCCAAGAAAAGGCCTCCTGTCATGTCCTTACTCACAAATTACATCATAAAGTGCTTAAAAACACTTCGTTCATCATCTGGAATTTCAGGCTGGAAAATGAATTTCTAGGATCGAATCGACCTGAAGCAATTACACAGAACACGACGACAATCACTTTAAGTTGTTTTCTTCAGGCCCATAAACTTGAATGATGTTTTCCTGTATGGCCATGAATGTGCTTCTTATGACCATCCATCGGAGTGACAGTAAAGGACAACCTTGCCTTTTCTGGAATGACACACGTGGAAAACATAAAAAGGCCTGATGTCAAATAAAAATATGTGATGAAGAAAATCTCACTGACATTGAAGTCGTGTCTAGAGACCAGATCATGACAGAGACTTGAGAGTGGGCTCTTTTAACTTGAGCCAATAAGAAATCACCTTTGGCTGCCAGTGCCACCCAGAACACCTTAGCAACCAGCTAGAAACACCCTAGCAGGTAGTAACCACCCAGAACATATTAAAAACTAACCAGAACACCCTAGCAACCACATAGCAACATCTTAGCAACCACCACCCATAACTCCCTAGTAACCAGCTAGCAACACCCTAGCAACCACCCAGAACACCCAAACAACCAACTAGAAACACCCTAGAAAGTAGTAACTACCCAGAACACCTTAAAAACCAACCAAGACACCCTAGCAAGCATATAGCAACATCTTAGCAACCAGCTTCCAGAACTCCCAAGTAACCAGCGAGTAACACCCTAGCAACCACCAAGAACACCATAACAACAAACTATAAACACCCTAGCAAATAGTAACCACCCAGAACACCTTAAAAACTAGCCAGAACACCCTAGCAACATCTTAGCAACCACCACCCATAATTCCCTAGTAATCAGCTAGCAACACCCTAGCAACCACCCAGAACACCCTAACAACCAGCTAGAAACATCCTAGTAAGTAACCACCCAGAACACCTTAAAAACCAACCAAAACACCCTAGCAAGCACAGCAACATCTTAGCAACCAGCCACCCAGAACTCCCTAGTAACTAGCAAGTAACACCCTAGCAACCAACCAGAACACCATAACAACCAACTAAACACCCTAGCAAGGACACCTTAAAAACCAGCAAGAACACCCTAGCAAACAAATAACAACATCTTAGCAACCACCCATCCAGAACTCCCTAGTAACCAGCTAGCAACACCTTAGCAACCACCCAGAGCACCCTTAAAACCAGCTAGAAACGCCCTAGCAAGTAGTAACCACCCAGAACACCTTAAAAAACACCCAGAACACCCTGTACCACATATAGCAACATCTTAGCAAAAACCCGCCCAGAAATCCCTAGTTACCATCTAGCGTCACCCTAGCAACCCCCAGAAAACCCCAACAACCAACTCGAAACACCCTAGCAAGTAGTAACCACCCAGAACACCTTAAAAACCAACCAAAACACCCTAGCAACCACATAGCAACATCTTAGCAACTATCAACCCAGAACTCCTAAGTAACCAGCTAGCAACACCTTAGCAACCACCCAGAATACCCTAACAACCAACTCGAGATATCCTAGCAAGTAGTAACCACCCAGAAAACCTTTAAAACTAGCCAGAAAACCCTAGCAACCACATAGCAACATCTTAGCAACCACCCACCCAGACTCACTAGTAACCAGCTAGCAACACCCTAGCAACCCCCCAGAACACCCTAACAAACAGCTAGAAACACCAAAGTAGTAACCACCCAGAATACCGTAAAAACTAGCCAGGACACTGTAGAGATTCTAGCAATTACCCACAACACCCAAGCAATTGCAATATCACCCTAACAACCAGCAAGAAAACTGTATAGGAGCAATTACCCAGAACACCCTAGCAACCACATAGCAGCATCTTAGCAACCACCCACCTAGAACTCCCTAGCAACCAGGTAGCAACACCTCAGCAATCATCTAGCCCCCTACCAACCACCCAGAACACCCTAACAAGCAGCTAGCAACACCCTAGCAACTACCAAGATCCCCCTTGCAACCAGCCAGATCACTATAGAGGTAGGAGCAACACATATCCAGTGCTCTTTTAAAGCGACCGCTTGATATGGCATGAAAGAAGAAGCTCTGTTATGTAACTTGCTTTAGGAAGGTGAGACTAATGCTTTTGTATAGGCCAGCATCCCTCAGAGAGCAGCTTGAGCAGTGAGGTCACCGTCACACAGTAAAGCTCTGCCCTCTACAGGACGACTGCATTCACACACACACCTCAGCTTTAGAGGGTGCAGAGAGGTCATTCCCTCATCAAAGAATCATAAACACAGCTGTGCTTTTATTATGCCATGTTGTAATTTATGACTAGATTGGTTATGTAGGTTATTACTGAATAAAAAATAAAAAAAAGCAGAAAAAATAAGCTTCAAACAAGACATTGTGAAGAGAAATGAGTTTTACCTTGAGGCAAATGCTTCCGCACACCCTATATGTCCTTCAATCAGGCAAACTGCCTGGGAACGCACTGGGCAGGATCAAAAAAGGAGGGGGGAAAATCAAATAGCGTTCAACATGAGCAGGAGTGTGTTTCTGAGTGTGCAGTCTGTAACCCACGGGTTTGCCTGGATGAGGAGACGCTATATGGTCTCAGCAGCATATGGCGTCTCAGCGGGAGCTTCGAGCAGATCTCACACACGAAACACAACACAAACAAGCCCAGCCCGACACACACCTACACACACACAGACTAAAGTAAAGGCTAAAATGACAAAAACATCAAATAAACAAAGAGATTAAGAATGTAGTGAATGAAATAAACGTGGCCGTGGCTAAACTCCAACAGATTTTTGGCCACACACACACACACACACACACACACACACACACACACACACACACACAATCCTCAGGCGAAATTGCAGTGCACCAAATGATGAATTTTGGGGTGATTCCAGTCCAAATGCTCGTCTCCATGTTTATGCCAGTACTCTTGTTAGTGGCTGTTGACCAGTTTAGGTTTTAAAATGACCACTGACAATATGGGATGGAAGTAATGCCAAAATATGCTTAATGTTAGGACATATTATGTATATAAAATTGCTAAAATCAAATGCACATGTATTTAAATTTTATCAAACTATGAATATATTATTATTTTAAATTTACTTAAAATTCACATATAATATTAAAAAAGATTTATATATAAAAAAAAATTACCACCACGCACTTATCGCTGAAATATTATTAAATATTTGATAAATAATTAAATATTTAATATTATTATTAAATAATTTATTATTATGCTTTGGCCCTTTAATTTTCATAATATAATATATAAAATAATATGATATAATATAGGCTAATATAATATATGTATTAGTATTATATAAATTAGCATTTATATATATATATATAGATATATATAATTTAAATTATTTAATATTATATTTTATTTATTTATTTTAAATTATTATAATATATATTATAATAAATATTACATATACATATTAATATACAACATTTACAACAAATATTAATCTAAATTAGTATTACTTTAAATATTTATATTTATATTTAAATATAGCATATTATCCAACATTTTGCAAGCACTATGAGAAGAATTAATTTATTTGTAATTGTTCATAAAACCATGCTGACAGATTGTCGGATTGAATTTAATGTGTAAATTGGGTAAAAGCATAAATAAAATAATTTATGCACAATTTACTCAGAAATGATTTTGCTCATGTTTCCTGAATAAGGTCCAATGACATCAGAGGTGATCATTCACACAAAGACAACCATGTTCAATAGAAAAGAGAGAAAAGGAGGAAAGAGAAGCACTCGTATATGTCGGGAAAGCATCGCTCAGTGTGAGATCTCCAGCGGCTTTAATACCTCTCAGCTGAGGAAGCAGAATCCCTTCCATTAGACCAAATTAACAACAACACGGGCTGGTGGGAGGTCAGCAGTAAACTTTAAAGTTTAACTGAACGCTCACCAAAATACTCCTCAAATGATGGTGTTACAGTGACGTACCTGGTACCTCACCCACTGGACACGGACTTTAAACAAAATACCTCAGAAGTTAAAAAAGGACCGTCTGAGAGACTCATTTGCGTTTGAATGTAATCTGTGCATGCTCAGTTCTGACGGCTCATCAATAACAGATCAATAGCATGAGTCATCTGACCACACGCCAGAGATTTGAGATTGATTAGTAGTGCGCACGCTGTAGTAAAAATCAAGCCCACAAGCTTGATTTGATGGTTTTTTTGTGGACCAGTTTGCAAAGCGCTCACACCTGAGCCACGGAGACGTGTCGATGACTGTAACCCGTCTGATCTCCTGCCCTTAAACTGGGCCTGGATTCCACATTCCTTCAGCCATGAATCCAGCATCATGGATGCCAAGATCATCACTGGGATTTACATCTGAGCTCTTATGTTTACAAGTTTATCACAGAGAGCAATGTGGGAAACTGACGAGGGCGGGCATTCATAAAAAAAAATTGTGTTATTTTAGTATCAGTGATACACTATTATAGTTTTTGTTAATACGTTGAATTAGATTTTTGTTTTTTTATATTTTCTGCTTTAGTAATTTGAGAGTTTTATATGTAGGCTATGTATATATATAGTTTTCATATGTAGTTTCTATATAGTTTTTATACATTTTTTAGTTTGAGTTATTTTAGTACTTCAAGTTCTCCAAATAGCTGAAATAAATTATAATATATAAGTCTATTTTGTTTTAAGTAATGAAAATGTTTTTGTTTTAATTTTATTTTTAGTTAACGGCAATAACCCTGATTAAAAACTCTTCATAACTTTAAATGAAAAATAGTTTGCATGATTAATCAGCTCTTAAATAACCATTTGAGAAAATCAATTGTAGTGTATTTTTAAAAACCTGCATAAATAAATAAATAAAAAATTACAGAAATGAACGTAAAAAAAAAAACAGTAACACATCAATACATTCATAAATTAATGTTAACACACAAAAACTAATTTATTAATCATTTACAAGTCTATGTATTATTTTAATTTATTATGAATATATCATTTCTGCTTTTATTTTTCCCCCTTAGATGTGAAAGTGGGAATTTTATTTTATTTTATTTTATTTTATTTGACAGGTTTTGTCCTCCACATGTATTGATGTGTGCTTTTATATTAGACAGATGACCTTCACACGTGCCGTTCTAGAAAACCTGGAGGACAAGGACTGGATCTCTAGATTTTATCATCAGAAATCAATTCACTCCCTTTTTCCTGTTAACTGAAATTGATTGTAGACCATACAATGTGTTGTTTAAAAGGAATCTGAAGGGCTAAAATAAGACATTTAAGACTCTGAGGCACAGAATAAGTTCTAACAAAGAATGCCATTACAGAACACATGCTGATGCATTTGGCATGAAACAGTCGACAGCTTTCTTACTAGAATGGTTCCTCAGTTATTAAATGGCTTCCACTGCAGTGGCGGATTCTGTACCTCAGCTGCCACAAAGGGAGGTGTGTGTAGTTAATTGATGTCAACAAGATCCTTGGGTATCAATAAACCTAGTTGCATTTGTCCTTGAAATCTTGTTGACCTGTGAGCTGACTAATGTGTTTACTTTCTTAATGGCCATTTCTCAAAGGAATTGTTCTATTGAGTCAAATCCTTTAAATGATTCAGTCAAACCGATTCACAGATCGTTGGTAAATCACTCAGATGTTTGGGCAACAAATCAACAATTTTACTACAAAAATGACACGTTTACTTTCAACCGGAATTACACTGACTTCCCAGCGCTATTAGGATGCTAAAACAGCATCTGAATCCAATTTTACACGACAATGTGCAATGATGCAGAAAATTCCCTTAGTAGGAGTTTCTTTGAAAACTTTTAGTATGAACCGTGATCTTACATAATCTTAACAGCTGATGTAAAAATTGGCCAATATATACAGTATTGATGGTGACATAAATAAGGACTGGCAGTGGAGTCAGCAAGATCCTATTACAGAGCTGTCAGACTGCAGGCTATCATGGAGTAAAATGGAACTCTATCACCAGTAAACCTCTAGACTAGCCATGTTTCAATCCGAAGTTGTCAATTTAACTTATGCGCAAAATTGGAATATTGCATTAAACATTTATGAATAAAGCACCATTTCCATCCCATGTGTTCAAGAAAATAAAACTTCCTAGGAAATTGGTGCCAAATGTCTGTGAAATAAACAGAAGTTGCTGCAATCAAGGCAATCTTTTTTTTGGACGTCATAGATGACTTACGTCTCAGGCGAAACGCAATAAACTCTGTCATGTTACCTTGCGTTCGGATGCTGGTGTTCAGGAACGAAATCGTGAGAGACACTTCTGGGAGGTGATTATACCCAACCATTTTGAAGACGGACTTTGGCTCAGGCATTTCAGACCGACCAAACCAACATTTGAAATGCTGCGCGATACGATTGGTCCGCTGGTTAGTCCAGTTATCCAATCACATCCACTGAGGCAAAGTCACGCGAGTTGTGCATTGATGGATTTATTCGGTAAATATGTTCCTATCGTAGTTCATGCACGTGTCGTCTTATCAGATGAAAAACTAGCGGCCTCAATTAAGCACATCTTGCCGTTTCCATCCAGCGTTTTTAGTATCGTAATAATATCGTATTGTGAGTTCAGTATCGTGATATGTATCGAATTGTGACATGAGGGTAAGCTAGTGACTCCAAAGAGTATCTTTTCATAGCATAGTACATTTGCGGAGCCATTTTTGATAAAGACTTTTAACTGGGGTCATAGTAATTTTAGTAGATTTAGTTCCCCTCAACTTCCTACAGGTTGTTAAAAACAATGATCTCACTGCATAGATGAAACAACATTTCATAACTGCAATATTAAGCACGTGTGGGCTTTTACTAGAAGTTTGTGTATTATCTGCAGACTGATTTCTTGAAGCGCTGCGCCATATGTTGAGGTTTGAGGGGACACACGTGGTCACATAGACCTCTTGATTCTCAGACTCTGACCCGACAGCTGGATCGCTCTCAGCGGGGCCCCGGTAACCCAACCATCCTAATGCACGTGCATACACACACAACATTAACACACCACACCACCAGAAACACATGAATTCAGTACTGCATGCTAACACTGAACATACGGACAACCAATATGCACACCACAGAACACACACACATTTCTGTAAATGGGTTTTCACAGTAGGGTGGCCTGTTACTAACATACCATTTCTGCACACATGCACGCTCTGGGGTGCACGTTCAGGGTCACCGTGTATGGTATTTACTCACTTATCAGAATACACACACAAACACATCTGATAGGGTGGAAATATTACATTAGCACTGGGGTGAATCTAGCTTGAAATGTTGATTTGTAAAGTAAACGTTTGTAAAATTGTATACAGTCCGTCAGATAATGTGCTGATCATGTCAACCCTGTTACTTTTTTGAGGCTTATGTCTCAACATAAATTAAACTTAATTTAGCTTGAGATGACACAGCTCAATTTAAACTCAAACATCTTAATATATGTTAGGATATTATGTTCTTAGAAAGGTAACAGCGTTGAAAGTTTTGCAATTTAATTTGAGATTTAAAGGTGTGTTCACAATGTCATGGAACTACTGTATAATGTGTTTGTTAGAAAGAATTTAATGCTGAGGTTTCTGCAAATATCCACTTTTCAGTCATCAGATGTTTGCTATACAAATTCAAGGTAACAGGACAGGCATTTTAAAATTGCCTCGTACTGACGAACTTGAAAAAGTGATAAAAAAAAGAGGATGCTTGAACTTGAACTTGCATACTTCTGTAAATGGGTTTTCACAGTAGGGAGGCAAATGTCCTCTAATATACCATTTCAGCACACATGCACGCTCTGAAATGCACATTCAAGTGTGTTCAGGGTCACCATGTGTGGTATTTACTCACTTACACACACACACACACACACACTGCTGACAGGGTGGAAATATTACATTGGCAGTAGGCTAAATCTATATCAATCTATATAAAATGGATGCCATTTCCAGTTTTGACATGGTGATTTCTTAAAGTAAAGTAAAGTAAAGTTTTTATACAGCTGCCTGTCAACTCTGTTACTTATGCTTATGTCTCAACATAGGCCTTAAAGGGTTAGTTCACACAAAAAAGAAAATTCTGTCAGTAATTACTCACCCTCATGTTGTTCCAACCCCGTAAGACTTTCGTTCATCTTCGAAACACAAATTAAGATATTTTTGATGAAATCTGAGAGCTGGCTCACTCCTCCATAGGCTTCTATGGGATCAAAACTTGCCGGCCCAGAAAGTTAGAAAAGACAATGTTAAAATAGTCCAAGTGACTACAGTGGCTCAGCCATAAGTTTATCAAGCGAAGAGAAGACTTTTTGTGCGCAAAAACAAACAAAAATAACGACTTTAATCAACTATTCATTTTCTTCTGTGTGGGACTCTGAGTGAGTTCACGTAGTGTAACAGCGCACCGCTTCTGGGTTGTACGTTTAATTATTTCCTCAAAGGTAACAGGGTTGACATTTTAATGTTGTCTCATACTGACATAATTGCAAAAAGTGATAAAAAGAGGATACTTCTGTACCCTGTTCCCCTTTCTAAGAGATATAATTGCCTCAACATAAATTCATAAATTTTGATATAGGTTAGATCTAACTATGTTCTCAGAAAAGCTAACAGGGTTGACAGTTTAATTTGAGTTTACAAGTTCATAATGTCACAAGGTGCTTATTAGAATTTAATGTGGTTATTAAAAAAAAATCCACTTTTAAATCATCACGTTTTTGTTACACAAAATCAATGTAACAGGGTTGACATTTTAATCCAAATTTGAAAAAATTGCTTAAAACCCAGAACACTTCAACATCCTTAAAAGGTTTACTTGACATGATGATGCAACTACGAAACCTGTTCTTTAAAGCGATAGTTCACTTTGAAATTAATTGTTGATATGTTTTAGCTTACCTCAAGGGCATCCAAGATGTAGGTGTCTTTGTTTCTACAGTAGTTTCAATTTTGATATTTTTAGGTCAAACCGTTCTTGTCTGTCAGTCATATAATGCAGGTCGATGGTCACTGTCTCAAAACACAAGCACAGAGTCCAAATGAAACAATTCCCCATCGTAAGTACACATTGATGGCCTAAGACACGAAACGAGCGGTTTGTGTGAGAAAACGAACAGTATTTATATCGTTGTTATCTCTTGAAAACAGCACACGTCCAAATGATCTGACGGCGCGGGCGGGTATAGATATATACATAGATGTCGCCTTGGCTACTGCAGTTCATTGGAACGAAACCGTAGCCAAGCGACATCTAGTGTATATATCTATACCCGCCCGCGCCGTCAGATCATTTGGACGTGTGCTGTTTTCAAGAGATAACAACGATATAAATACTGTTCGTTTTCTCACACAAACCGCTCGTTTCGTGTCTTAGGCCATCAATGTGTACTTACGATGGGGAATTGTTTCATTTGGACGATGGGGAATTTTTTTAATTTGGACTCTGTGCTTGTGTTTTGAGCCAGTGACCATCGACCTGCATTATATGACTGACAGACAAGAATGGTTTGACCTAAAAATATCAAAATTGAAACTACTGCGGAAACAAAGACACCTACATCTTGGATGCCCTTGAGGTAAACTAAAACATATCAACAATTAATTTCAAAGTGAACTATCCCTTTAATTTATGAAACAGTTCATTACTTTAAAAAGGGGAAAATATGATGGTAACAGGGTTGACATACAACTTGGAGCTACAAAGGTTTTTAATAACACATTATACCAACTAAAATCTAAATATATTTTCAGTATAAAATATTTCCATATATTGTGTTTTCATTAAAACGTTCAGTATACATTTGCTAATATAGATTAAGTCGTTGAAAGTACAGGGTGGAAACAGGCCAAGAAAAGGCTTCTTTGAGATGAAAAAAAGACAAAAACATAAAAAAAACCATATAATGAATTTTAATGTTAATCATTTTTTTTACACAAACGTCTATGAGGAACAAAAACAGCACCTATTTTACAGAATGACCTGATGACACACAGTAAAAATGCTCTAGCTCATCTTTCACTGATCAAACGTATACATATGCACACACACACTTAGCACTGCTCTAATGCCGCACAGAACAAAATGTTCTACTCCCACTTTCTCTCCATCCCATCATGCTCTAGGGATCCTCACGCCATAGTGTTGAGCTTCCAGCGTCACTCAAGTTAACGTCACCCCGATCCGAAGAAAAAAAAAAACACCTTCTCCTGTTCTCATTCCTCTCCCGTTCACCTCCTCTGGCTGTCTCCATGACATATAGGTGAGATACACCTCCCTCCCTCCTGTTCCTCCTCTTCTTTGTGTCTTTTCAGCCCCTGCATCCACCCCCTCCTTACCGTACGCACCTCATTCAAGGATAGCCCCCCTCTCCTCACCCCTCACGTGTGGGGACACCTCTGTCCCCATTCCTATCTTTCCTTTCTCAGCCCTCTCTCACTCTCTCTCCCTCTCACATAGATCTCTGAATAATATGCAGATCGGTTAACTGTAGTCTCGTCTCCGCTGCAATTGCAGCTGCAGCACTTTTGCCACACTGAGCAGGGCGCTAAGTGCTTACGCTGGTGTTTTTTGGCGAGGACAGCAAGCGCTCCTGTTCACATACTGCAGCCTAAATGTGTGCCACTATGTGATTTTTTAGTTCTAAAAGGTCAGATTAGCATGCTAACAACAGATTAACATGTAACTGATCAAGGTGTAATACATTTCACATTTGTTCTTGTGAGCACTAGGTTCGCAACTATTTGGGAGTATTTAGCTAAATATTTATGTATTCAATAGCACTCTGGATTAGCTTTAGGATTAGCATTAGCGTTGTTGCCGACACCTCCATGTGGCTTTTGCAGCAAAACGCTTTTTCAGACTGCAGAACAGCTGAGAGAGCCAGAAAAATGCTGCTTAAAAAATATATCGCGTACGTGTCCCTTTGTAATCATGTCCCTGAGATTATGACTGTAAGAACTGGCAAGCAAAATTTAAAGTTCAACAAAAAATATTCAATTGTGTCATCATACACTCACCTTCATGTTGTTCCAAATCCATATGATTTTCTTTCTTTGTAGCACAAAAGCAGCTTTTTTTGAAAAATAAGCTGCTAAAAAAAATGATGTTCAGAGAACACCTCTTTCCATATCATGAAAGTCAAGGGGACTGTTATGCTTTTTAAAAAAAAGCACAATAAAAGTTTCATATGATTTAAGCTCAATTCCAAGTCATCTGAAGCCATACAATATCTTTGCATGACAGACAAGAATATTTTGACATACACAGCATTTTTTCCCACTCTGCCCAGTCCCCAAACACCCTGAGGTAATACGTCTAACGGTGGCCATTTCAAAAGACCAACTAACCAGTTATTTTGTATAGTTATTGGTATATCTGAAATAGTTGAGAAAACTCAAATACTTAAAAACCGCAGCGAAATAAATAAATAAATAAATAAAGCACTAAAAAAGCATAGAAAAACCCTCAAAAATATGATTTTTTTGTGTGCAAAAAAACTAAGTGTATGAGTCTTATTGACTCATTTTATAAAACATCCATTAAAAAAAATGAATGGGGACTGGGGCTGTCAAGCTACAAAAAGACAAACAAAAAAGTGTTTCATACCGCCACGTATAGTATGGTATTAAAAAGATGCATGACACAGAATATACAAACAAGGATACTTTAATAGGAGAATTCAAACAGAGTAACAACCGCAAAACACCAAGATGAGAACTGACAAGGAACTGGACAGAAAAGGAAGTATACACATAGTGAACAAGGGAAATAAACAGGAAACAGGTGAACTTAATCATTAAGTAATGAGTAACCAAGGAAACTAACTATGGAAAGGAGAACGCTACACTGAGGGGCTGTTTATACGTCACCGTTTTCGTCTAAACGCCTACAACTTTTTATGCGTTTTGGTTGTTTGTTTACACGACAATGGCATTTTGGGTTCCTGAAAACGCAAAGTTTTGCAAACGGGATTCAAAGTGCAATTTTTCGGTCTCAGTGTAAACGACAAAAACGCGAATCTCTGAAGATGATGACATCATGCACATGCGTATTACGTGTTCAGTCTATAGTGTTCCATCGCCAACTAATGGCCTGGCAGCAGAATACAGGGTTTTTAGCCGTTTTCGCGGATCCGCGTAAATAGGGATCGTATCGACAATGGTGTCGTCTGTACGCGGAAAACTCAAAAGAAAAACTTCTCCGTTTTAAGCATATCCTTGTCGTGTAAACATACCCCTGAAAGGATATACAAGAAACCTAAACACATGAACAAAAACACAATGAAACTAAACAGAAACCTGACACATTCTTGTGCAATAAATTCCATGTATTCTAAGGAGCCGTTTATACGACACCATTTTCAACTAAAAACGGAAAAGTTTTATGCTTTTTGGCCTTTCATTTACACGACAACGGTGTTTTGAGCGCCTGTAAACGCAAACTTTTGAAAACTGATTTCAAAGTGTAAGCTTTTGAAAACGATACCGTTATACCGTCTCCAAGTAAACTAGAAAAACGCAAATTTGTGGAAACGGTAACATCATGTGCATGTTTATTACATGTTCAGTCTATAGGCGCATAGTGTTTCTTTACAAAGTGACATTGCCACCTACTGGTCTGGCATGAGTAATACAGTGTTTTTAATCGTTTCCGTGGATCCGCGTGAACGGGGATCATTTTGACTACGTTGTCATCTCTATGCAAAACTTAAAACAAAAAAGTTTCCGTTTTTAGTAAATCGTTGTCGTGTAAATGTACCCTAAGCCAAACGGTAACAAATTTACTCATTAGACACATAAAACACATGGCTAATGAGTAGCTTTTTGTCATTTTGAATCTTGACAGTTCCAGTTCCCAATCATTTTCAAAAAGTGACCAGGATAATCTTCAAAAATTCACCTTTTGCGTTTCACAAAAGACATTTCATATTTTTTTGTGTGAACTATCCCCTTTATATAACCCTTTTGTCCACACAAATCCAGGAGGATGAATGATTATGCATTACGAAAATAGCTAATGTGTTTTACAGTTACCCTTAAAAAAAGCGTGGAAAGCCTCGGCGGGGTTACTGAAGTGCAGCAAAACGGTAGTGATATGAATTTACGTCCTATAATAATTTCTGCTCCTGTGCCTTTAATATTGCCTTTCAAGGTGAATGAAAAAAATGAATGGAGTGATTGAATGGAGATGAGAGGTGGAGAGCTGATATCGGCAAAAAGGAGAGCAAGGAGACCGTCCACGAGATGAAGAGATGGACAGAAGGAAAGATTGGAAGAAAGAGAGAGAGAGGGAGTCTCACTTGACCAGAGTTATGTGATGCATTTCACGGTGCTGCATTTCTCCTTTGCTCCCTCTCTCTCTCTTTCTCTCGGCTATGCAGTTTTCTGCAACCTATGCACTAACAACTGATTCATGCTCTCCATGAGAGAGAGAGACCGGCACTCGCCAACACAAATGACAGCAGGATTGGGCACTCTGCCAAACAACGTGACTTCAAACACTCCAATTTTATTGCATTCACATGCATAAATCAAAGTCAAAACATCAGTGTTACAAATGCTTCAAACGCAGCTTATTCGGCACGGTATTATGTGTTTTCTTTTCACTATACAATCAATTACAGACTGATAAGATTAAAGTCCTGCCGTACATTTTCTGCTCCTCCTGATGTTTAAATAATAGCCTAATGATAATAAAAAAAAAAAAAATTGTTACCTTTATCTTAAGTTGACTTGCATGATAAATATTTCTTCCTAGACGACAACCAGATTAAATAGAGCGCAAATGGAGACTTTTGCTAGATATTTCTCCTGAGAAAACATCCCCAGTTATCTCAGGGATGAGTTCATTACATATGTCTCTGCTAGAGTTTCAGAAGAGATCTCAGAGTCTCAACCTGTGCTCAGATTGGTATGGAGTCCATAAGAGGATAGAAATATGAGATGTGAGGAAAAATGATATATTTCCATCATGACAACTCTCTGAAGATTTTTAGCATGGTAATGGATGTGAAAATGTTAATGTATTTGGTCTTGGCGGAATAGATCTGCTACGCGGCTGCTGAACTGCTGCTGATCTATACAGGTGGAGCTGGGGAAGGGGACGAGTTTTAGACGAACTCTGAAAGTGTGTATCAAACTGCTATAGTTAATGGTAACCAGCCATTTAAATGTTGAGCAAGCATGCTAATTGGCTGCAGATGTGACATGGACTAATCAGCTTGTGCCAAGTAGTTAACGCTGTAAATATCATCAGCTTGCGCCATCTAGAGTTTCATGACAGAACTTTTTAATGCTTTTGTACGGCGCCCAGCACATGATATGCGGACAAAAAAAAATATCGTGGCCATGAATTAAGAATTCGCTCACTCGGTTTAGTAAATCGTGGTGACGTTGAACTAATTTATTCCATCATTTTGATTTAACTTAACACAAGGGAACAAATTAGTAAAACGTGCTGATGTAAGTCGTGGGATCAATTGTTAATTCGTGGCCACGATAGAATTTTTTTTTTTTACTACGTCACATGCAGGGCTTTTGTGAGCCAATGCAAATTTTTTCTGGGGAACGCAAAAGGTTTGCGAGTCAATGCAACGTTTCTCTGGGAGCGCAAAGATTTTGCTGGCAAGCGCAAGTTTTCTGGGGGAACTCAAACGTTTTCCAAGCGAACACAAAATTTCTCAAGGGAAGGCAAACGTTTTGTGAGCGAACGAACAATTTCTGGGGCAAATGCTACATTTTTGCAAGTAAAGTTTATGGTAAACAAAAAAGGTTGCAAGATGACACAAAAGCATTGAAATATAATTTTTCATCCCATTGAATTGTTTCCCTAGCCCGGTTAAACCTAACTGAGTTATGGTCTGGCAAAGCTTCATTAATAACTCATTTCCAAAGGGGCGTCACCAACGGACGTCGCTCAAATGCCTCTGGGTTCAATTGGATAGACCTAAAACCAATCAGAGCGATCGTCATCGTGCCATATGCTGTGTCCCAATTCGCCTAAGTTACACTACGCCATAAAAGTATGTACTCTTTTTGTGAAGAAAAGGTATTTACTTTTGAATGTGTAGCAAAAAAGTAGGCAAGCTTTGTTCTGGGACATACTAGAATTCGTCATCTTTATCGGACGGATCTGTCGCGTGCATCCTGTCACGTACACTGCCCTGTCAATCATCTTGTCACAGTTAAAATCCTCTATTAAATCTAATTTAATTTCTTACCGTTTCGGAGAGAAATGTAGTAGCACGTTCATCTGCCAGTGGGTCTTTCATGGAGACTGTCCTCATGTGTTTGCAATTTGAATATAATAATGCATTTAAAAGTTGGTGCGCTTCACCAACGGACGTCGCTCAAATGCCTCTGGGCGCAATTGGATAGACCTAAAACCAATCAGAGCGATCGTCATCGTGTAAAGCCCGCCTCAACGTTTCTGATTGGTGCCGCGATTTGGACGGATTCGAAATCGGCTTGAATGGGCTCTTTGCCAGACTACTTGCAGAGCAAATCTAAATTTGCCGGAAGTTTGTCTGGGTTTTCCCAGGCTATTGTTTCCCCATCATCATACCCCTTTAGGGGCTCCATAGATTTGTCAACCCCACTGAACATACAATCAGCTTAAACCAGCCTAAGATGGTTTGCTGGTTTTAACTGGTTTTAGCAGGACTTCAAACCTGGTATTTAACCAACTGGTCTCCCAGCCTGACATACAAATGGCACTAAGACTAGCTAAAACCAGCTAAGACCAGCAAATCATTATTGGCTGGTTTAAGATGTGTTTTTTTTTTCAACAGGGAAATATTAACACCAAAAGAGATATCTTTTGGTGTTAATATTTCCCTGTTGAAAAAAAAAATTGATATTGAAAATTGAAAATTGAAAAAAAAAATTGAAAAAAAATTGAAAAAAAATTGAAAAAAAAAATTGAAAATTGAAAAAAATTGAAATATTGATAAATATGAACCTAGCCTGGGTTTCTACATGCTGCCTTGAGCGCAGCGCGATTTTATTCACGCTGCTAGGCAGCCTGGATTCCATGGACCAGATTTTCACCTCAGCGAGGGGACCAATCACAGAACGGGGAGGGAGCAGCAAGACGACGACGACGTCTATGCGACACACCGAAGCAGTTTGTTTATATCTATGGATCCAACATGGCATTAGAAGCGAAGTTACCTTTCGATGCAGCCTTAGTGATAGCTGAACGCCATCGTGTACACATAAATCTCTGACCCATCGTCATCTTCCTCGTCGAATTTCTGTCGCTCTACATACGTCATCTAGTATAATTGAAATGATTGGCTATGAGCTACGTACAGGCGCATTTGATAGACATTCGTAGCGCCCAATAAACGGCTCTGGACATTCGTAAACCACGCCTCAAATACGAGAAAATGAGCATGTGGTTCAATGAGACGAGGTCTGACGTTAGCCAGACTAATATGAACCACTATTTCTCATTAAATATTTCCAAGATTAAATTACTTTTGTATGCAACCATCACTATTTCATTATTGAAAAAATTTGCCGCATAACTCACCTCGCATCATGTGACCAATCTGAATGATTCCTCAAATTATGTGCTATACTTTTCTAACCAATCAGGCATAAGAATTTTGTCTGGCGGATGACAAAACGGAGAAAATCATTGTGGACTGGTACAGTAAACAACCACATCTAGGAACCAACAACCAAGAAAAGCTCTAGCAAATACCTTGGGCACCTTAGCAAGCGTATAGCAACAGCCTAGCAACACCTTAGCATTGTGGCAGCCACGTTTTTATTTATCAAGGCCCTACACTCTCTGCAGTGGGTGGCTTTTCTCTGTTCTGTCTTTCAGTAGATGGAGTGGCAGCAGTAGAGAGGTCTTCACTCAAGCGTTGCTGCGGCATCATCACTCACTGTGTGCCGGAACGTTACTCTCATCAGCTGCGGCTGGCATTCGGGCCCAGTCAGCAACTTTTCTCTGGCCTGTGTACGTGTGTGTGTGTGTGTGTGTGTGTGTGCTCTGTTAAGGGAGAAATATGTACAGTATTAAAGAGCAGGGACCAGGACGGTGGTACCCCCTTATTTCACTGCGATGTTCTGGAGAGGTGAGATATTTTAAGCACAGGCCGAGCAACAGCGTTTTAAAAGCGGTTTAATGAACCGGTTCACTAAAGCCGACAGCCTTTGTAGAGGAAGCTTTGTTGAAATGCACATTTGCTCAGTCACTTGGCACTGAACTAACCCGGCCTCTTTTAGCCTGTCAATCGCTCCAGAGAGGCGCCTGTGCCTCTGTGATATCAACATCCATGCTGTGTTTCAAGCTCCCTACCTAGACAGCATCTCTTTAGGGCCGGATTTGTTTGAATTAAATGTCATTTCTAAAGGGGCTAAAGTGAACGCAATTGGCAGAGACAAAGAGACTCATTCGCAAGTCATTCGTTTCGAATGAGAATCGTCAGATGAGTGACCAATGAGTGTCCAACAACGTTCAGTGGCATTTAACTTTATGCAAATGAGCAGTGACCATTTAAAAAACGCACACGTTCAGCACAACAAGTATAAACAAGCCTATTCAAACTGAATCCACATAAGAGCATTTTTTTTATGAACTGAAAAAAACATCCGGCAACTGAGATTTTATCTTCAGAAAAACACGTTCAACCAGAAAGACATGATTTAACACATAATTTCAAAGTGCGAGGGACTCAAACAAGTGGAATTTACTCACAGAAGTCCTACTCAAAGCTCATTAGAATAATAACCATTTTAGAGTGCATTTCCTCGGAGGCGGCAAAGCAATTTTGTGAAACATCCTGACGCACTTCAAATGCCAAGTGTTTTATATGCAAACAGAAATATACTCCGGGGTATCCCAGCGCAGGAATCAGATTCAGTAAGGTGTTGCATTAAGTATGAGCCTGTGAAGTATCTATGAGTCATTCAGACATTTGCACGGGGTGAACATGACAGACTCATGTAACATTCATGGTTGTAATTTTCAAGAGAAAGTTGGATGAGAGCTGGGCAGAACAGCATGTAAGGAATAGTTCACCCAAAAAATGTAAACTCTTTCATCATTTAACCACCCTCATGTAGAACTAAACTATTAGGGAACACAAATGTTGGTGTTTAGCAGAACCTTTTCCATACAACGGAAGTGAATGGGGACTGGGGCTATTGAGCTCCAAAAATGTCAGAAAAAGTACCAAAGAAAGAAGAAGTAGGCCTACATACAACTTTTGCATGATATTCCAAGTCTTCTAAAGCTATATGATAGCTTTTTGTAAGGAATAACCCTAAACGTAAGCCATATATGCTGAAAACGTTCTGACAATGTTCCGACAAGATTTTCTGTGAATAACTACTTAAATTTCAATCTTTGTATGCACACAATGCTATTAGATGGCTTTAGCAGACACAAAATATTATACAGGAATTGTATGGATTACTTTCATGGTTGTTTTTCAGCATTTTTGGATCACAACAGCACCAGTCCCCATCCACTTCCATTGTATGAAAAAAAAAAAACAGATTGGACACTCTGCTAAAGAAAGGTTCAATGGAAGAAAATCTACAAAAAAGTCCTAATTATAGCTTTAGAACGACATGAATGTGAGTAAATGATTAGAATTTTAGGTAATACTTTAATTTAAGGTGACGAAGTTAGACGTTACTACACCTACTTACTATAGTAATAACAGTAAATTCTGTAGAAATAACGGTAAATTATGCTTAATTACAAGTAACTAGTCTGTGTGTTTGTTAATGTATGCAATAATTATGAATAAGTGGACTTATACAATTGTGCATGTCATGTTCACTCTTGCAGAAATTCCCTAGAGCAGCAATACATTCTGGTACATGTGCATTTTCATAAACAAACATGCACACACACACACACACACACACTTTTCAAATCTCTTCATATACATGCATACATGCATGCACACCAAGCACTGACACGTAATTTCACACACACTCACAATCTGAATTCACACTGACACACCACACACATTCCCCACCCCCACCCCACCACACACGGAAGCATTACTGCAGTGGATGCAGTCTTTAACTCACGTTTGAGTCCAGCAGGTCGATGCTGTCCAGGCTCTTGCTGCGGTGGATTCGGCCCTTGATTCTGCGCAGGGATGGTTTGCCGTGGCCCGATCCCTCAGATTCATCCAGCAGAGAGACGGTTTCTGGGGTGGGGAGGAAGGCGTGGATCTTGGGATAGTAACTGAGAAAGTGACAGACAGTGTGTGTTAGATTGTGGTGTAAATTTAATCTCCATTAGAAAGATGAGCGCAACCAATGGAGTTTCGTTAGTTAAATGGAGTGAAAAGGGTTTAAAATGCTTACACTGCAGGCCCGTATTTGTCTTTGTCGTGTTTGGGGAAGACCCTGAGATTAAAGCACAAGAGAAAGAGAGAGTCTATTAATTTTCAGCAAAAAAAAAAAAAAACAATAACAATAAAAGCAATGAAAATAGACACATTTAAAGGGATAGTTCACCCAAAAATGGACAATTCTGTCGTTGAGGAATACAGAAAAATATATTTTGAAGAAATATTGTGTTTCACAGGTCATGCAGGTTTGGAGTGATATTATGGGGAGTAAATGATGACAGAATTCTCATTTTTGGGTGAACTGTATTATTTTTGATGACAACAGTAGCATATAAATTATACATTTCACCTTGAAATACATTCATGCAGGACCATCAAATATAAGACATTTAGATTATTTGCATTAAACTACATAAGCACCAAAATATCCAAATGCGACAACATTTAAATATTCAATTCGTTGAGCATGAAAAATGTCATATTAAATACTGTGTCATGTTTTTTTCTTATGATGTACAAGTTTAAAATAGAATTTTAAGGACAGTTTACTTAACTCTAAGTAATATGCCATGTTTAGGTCGGATGTAAGAGTTTCTTTGCACGACTATGGTTGATCAAAGGCAGAAACAGGGATATTAAAGCTTGAAACTAAGGAAAAATTGTTGCAGAGGCTTTCATTTTGCCCACTGGGCTTTACTGATTTCAATGCACAATAAGTAGTTCTGAAGGAAACCGAAAATGCTGTAGGCTTTGTACATAAAACATTAAAGGGAGGCAAATGTGGTTATACGCAGTACATTTTACTGACTGGGAATCAGTTTTGTTTAAACTGAACATGAAACGACATTCACAACTCATTTTGCTTCTGCGGTGTGACGTATTCCGAAGCAAAAAAGGATATTTGATGAAAAAAAAAGAAGCTATTGTGGCACATATGTCGTTCATCCATATTAGACACAAATCACACACATTCATTCACAAAAAAAAAAAAAAAGCCCAAGTAAAGACCAAGCTTAGATAATATTGTGTAATCATGCCCTATCAACCGTGAATGCACCAACAGCACAAAAAACCAACAGTCCAACGAACCCTACCGAGGCAAAATGCGGTGTTTGATGTCAATAAACAAAATATAATGATCGCCATGGTCATGCTAGTCATGAATCCACACACATTTTATATTTAAATCAGTTAATTAATTCCTACTCATTAATAATTAGTGCTCCATCTGCTCTGTCTGAACCCCAAAGTATCTTCCATCCACAGGATTTATATATTATTCATGAAGTCTCATATGATCATGTCATTCAATGTAGTTATATTTCAGGACATGAAAGCACTGCACCAAACAAATCAAAATCAAATTCACACAAAACCTCAGTGCGGTAAGTTTCTATATAAAATCAAAAAATCTGTTTATTTTCAGTTTACATCGTGCACCTTAAAATGCCTCTTTGCAATAAAACGGAAAGACCTGACCTAGCAGAGGTTGGGGAGAGGTTATATAATACCCCATGAGCACATGGTTTACAGTAGCTGTTGTGGGATGAAACACAGTCCCTGTACAGTAGGAGAGGCAATTTGAATGCTGTGTACCATGACCGTTCGCACCACGTTTGTGAAGAGGATTTGCTGGAAAACCCTGCAAAACGAAATTCAATACAGCAAATCTTCTGTTTCAATGCGCTGGAAGGGGCACCAATGAAAATGAGACCTCATTTCCATATTAAGTGGTAGATTAAGGAAGCCTCCTGGGCTGCTGCTAGCTATTGGTTTCTAAGAATATCGTAAAATGAGCAAGAATTGAAGCAGCGTTTGAAACATTTGTTATTTAGAGTGTTAAATGAGAACGACAGAATGGAAGACTAATGAAAGGACAAAGACATTAACGTGACAATGAGGTTGATGTTGGCCTGAGGAAACCGAGTGAGTCTCACCTTCAGTTCACCTTTTTAAGTCAAATACATTTAAATCATCTGGGAAAGAGTTCAAGGACAAAGTTTATTGTATGTGCGCACATATACAGAGTATACCATTAGACCAGAAACAATATGCAAGTATGCAATGCTATGCCAAGTAAGACAAGGTCCTGCTGGATCAACACCTTTTGTTGATCCTAGAACAACATTGCTGTCCAAAAACATAGTCCCACCCCTATCCCTACCCCTAAACCTAACACTACCCATAACTTATCCCTAAAATCAGAGGGAATTGATAGGTGAATAACACTGATGTAGAGGCACCTAACCCTGGTTGTAAGCCTAAACTTGACATAAACTAAACTTGTCCCTCAAGTCTGATTGTTGATCCTGGAACAACGTTCCAATCTACCAAAGATGCTGATCCAGGAACATGTTGCACTTGGTGAAATCACGTTCACACTGTTAGTACACTTCCATCCATTGCAAATATGCGATTCTAATTCTGCCATTTTTGCACATATATTTCAGTTAATCTAATGATCTGTAAATGCTAATCATTCTTAAGCCACAAGCAAGACAGTGTCATTTTGAAAGTGCTAATTGGCTGATTGACACCAGAAAAACATTCACAGAGATAACACTAGTGACTATCCTCTGAGCCGTGACGTGAAACAACCCAAAGTATACTTTTTTATGCATATGCTAGTGTATGCATATAGTGAAATTGGCGTATATTATGTACTGTACATGCACAGTGCATACATTTCTAACCACGTATACTTTGTACGCTCATCGCTCACATGCACCTTGCTTTTTTGCGCTAATTAGTCTGTCCACAAGGTGGCAACACCGGCCCGGGCCATTGTTTCACAGCCGAAAAAGAAACAACACCACCACCAAACTACTGGAGACGCAGCAACTATAGATGCCCGTGGTGATGAGCGCTTGTACTAAGTGAGATAAACGCCATTCGAGTTTAAACGAGTACGAGAGAGAATTCGTGCAAATACTGGACAAGCTTGAAACTTTCTAGTGCACATGTTGAGCGCCTGCGTTCATGCACACTATCAAATGGAGTATAGCTATGTGTTCAGATGAAGGCATACTCTAAAGCCCGAAGTATACTTCAGCCATCCGTGTTCCGCAACGGTCCGTGTGATGTAAATTTTTGTCATCAGGAGGGCCTGCGGTATAGTGCACATACAACGACGCATGTGCGAGTGATTTGAGAGCTTGAAAACACGCCGAACAAGTCTTTCTAAGCTCACGGCTAAGGAGTATACTTTGAAAGACTCAACTGTCCGCGAGACAGAGCGGAATACTGAAAATGATATATACCCAGGGCTTAAGCCAGGGGTGTCAAACTCAGTTCCTGGGGAGCCACTATCCTGCAGAGTATAGCTCCAACTAGCTCCAAAACACCTGGTTGGAAGCTTCTAGTAATACAGACAAGCTTGATTAGCTGGTTGAATAGCTGTTATATTAGGGTTGGAGTTCAACTCTGAGTTTGACACCCCTGCGCTATAAGCGTTCATGTCAAAACTGAAGTATACTTTGTGTAACGGACGTAGGCCAGTAAGAGCTGTGCATGTAAACCTCACTCTCCTGGCCTCAAGAGGCCTCCCCAAGCCGGAGACCCAGTTCAAATCCAGCTTGGAGTGGGTCGAGTAGGACCGGCTACATTTGGTGCCGTGACCCGGATGGGAGTGAGGTTTAGGGCTGTGAGTGTAACAGCCAGTAAGAGCTGTGTTTGTTAACCTCACTACCCTGGCCTCAGGAGGCATGCTAGCGGTAGCGTCCTTGTTAGCGCGCCTGCCTTTTCTGGGCTGGCAGATATCAATTACTTAGCAGCCTATGAAGGAGTGACCCTGCTCTCAGATTTCATCAAAAATATCTTAATGTGTTCCGAAGATGAACGAAAGTCTTATGGGGTTGGAACAACATGAGGGTGAGTAATTAATGACAGAATTTTAATTTTTGGGTGAACTAACCCTTTAAACCATTAAACCAAAACTGTGCCCCAAATGACGCACTTATACACTATGTACTTATGCACTATGTACTCAACCGTGTAGTGTATGAACTTAATATGTTTATTTTGTCTTTCAACATCAGAGTCTGATAGCCCCTCCCCCTCCGCTACTTAATTAGCCCCCCCTCTGCTACTTAATTAAAGCTGCGACAGTTGAGTGCATGAAGTGTCCAACGTTCCACACTTCATTTTTTCGGTTAAATAAGTGCATCATCCGTGTATTTAAAGTGCACTTTTTCTGTTTGGAATTTTCAGTGTCAACACACTTCTCACACCATTTATACTACAAAACAGCATAGAATAGTGCACAAGTACAACGCACCTCAAAAGTGTTATTAATCAAGTAGCTAGCTATAGCTAACATGTGCAGCAAGATTTTCTTTACACTATTTATCAACCATGAAAATACTTCATCTGAAACAGAAATCTAGGTGTAGATTAGAAGAAAACAATTCATGCTAACTTGAGGAAACACAGTTGTACAAACAAGTACTTGTTTTACGTACATTCAAAGCTTCAGAGCAAAGTGCATTTTTTAAATGATAATTTCGATTGAAAGTGATTAGCATTATGCATTTATGATGGGACACCAAAAGCTCCATCCGAAAGATGAAAAATGATGCCTCCGCAGGGATCACAAGTAGGTAGAAAGGCAACTAGGGACATCTGAATCTAAGGCTCCAGTCACATCCTGTTTAGTGGGAACCCTTCTTCTGATCGCAGCATAGATGTGTCCTTCGCTGCCTATGATATCCCACAATCCTGTAAGTTTGATTCGTGACAGTTGAGTTAAAAAATAAAAATATTACCTACTTGACTCATTGCCTGATAGAGCAGCTGCCTAAGCTTTCATATGCAGCCATTTACAACAGTGTTCAGGTAATCTGTTTCAGCCACAAAACAAAAGCCTTCGAAAAAGTCTATAATCAACTTGGCTAGTTTGTGCGGTCCACCGACCTCTTCCTACTGCATGTGCCTCATAAAGCTATTAGATATAGAAGCAAAGGATACTGCTTGATCAGCAAGTCGATATCTACGTTAACATTGGGCCCCAAGTCAGTAGAACAGTTTAGACACAAATAGGCAATGCTGACCACTACGACTAACATCAAAATTATCTTTGCTGCCATTATCACAAACGTTAATATGATTTTCTCTTCAGCCAGCACAGTATAGCCCAAGGGCACCAAAGCGAGAGCCAGGAACAAATACAGTCGTGTGTGTCCTGCTGAGGCTACTAGAGAGGGGCTAGCAGGCTCTTGGTTTACAACCGTCAACCGTTAATGAAGTAAAGAAAATCACTCTGGATGGAGATGAAAGTGGAAGACGAAGACGTTTATATGGCTTGATGGTGGAGAGGTACTTACAGAGTCTAAATTAGAGCTTTTCTTGTCTATTGGAGAGGAGGGGCAAAAATCGTGCGGGGAAAGCCAGAGATTAGCATGAAACGTGATCGAGATGCCTCTTCTGAACTCTGTGGCTTCCGTCAGTCAAACACGCACTTGGCTCACGTTTAAAGAGAGTGTGTAAATGCTAAAAAGCACGTGTAAAGAAGCCTCGGGGTGAGCAACTGTCGCCTATTTCATTACGCCAGGTTAAAGCTAAGCTCTGGAATAGTTTGTACGACTGCGGGGGAAGTAGACCATCTGCTGTGTTTCCAAGACTCTTCTATGAACTTCCCTTTTTTCCGCTCATCACGGGCGATACTGAAGGTTTAGAAATGTCGTTTCCATTAAATCTCTGGTAATGAACACTAAGGGTGGCCAGAAATGAAGAGCCCTGACAGAGAGGGCTCTTCGTGGTTGTAGAGGCATCTGACATTTTCTTTGATTAAAGATAAATGAGACGTGGTTTATTACAGTCACGTCCCACAGAGTCAGCTGATCAAGTTACTAAATATTTACACAGCCATGTTTCATATTCGAGGCACTCGTTTGATATCCTATAGCCTACAGCAAAAACCCGAAGCATGTTGCCTGACCGTTATCATCCACAAGGGTCCTTTAAAGCAATCTTCACTTGCCTCATGAGAACTAATCTCTGCTATATGTTTCTCCTTTTACCTCTTTTCCTGGATTGATCCTGACGTCTTCTGGGTGAAAGTGGACAGATTTTTAACCACAGGAAGGGAGGCTCACCTAGAAACAAATCGAATGTAGCAACTCTCAAAGACGAGAAATTCTTAAGCATTCTCTGGTCAGAATTCAGAGAAAAGTCTCTAGTTTTGTGAAAGCTCTTTCATACTAAGTATGCAAAATGTGATATCCACAATTTTTCAATTAATGACTGTCAAGAAAATATCGAGGTAACATTCCACCTCAAAATCAAAAGAAAGGAACTGAATTTTACTTAATGCACATGAAGCTTATTTTAGGCCCCTATACCCTTAAATTGGGCACTATTTGAGGGGACATACGAAACCATAGTGGACGTAATCTAGTGCACTCATTCAAACCCCAAAATGCACCATAATAACGAGTGTACAACTGATGTAGACTCAACGGCTAGATAATACCCATAATGCACTGTGAGGGTTGTGCCAAATGAATTCCTGTGTCCCGCCAGTAGATGGCGCCTGCAGCTGAATCATCCATCCATCCATTTTCCAAACCGCTGGTCCAATGTGGGTAATATCATACAGGTATACATTTTTAATCGATTTCTAAATTGTTTAATTAAGGTTTATACACGCTATTTTCCATAACAGAGTTATACAATATAAATATGTCATTGCTGCTAGTTTGCTATGTTTTTATTCACTCCTTCAAGTGGAGTATACAGTGGACAAATGTAGGCAATAGTGATTAGTGAATGAGGGTATGGGGGGGGGGGATTTCAAACACAGCCCATGTTTTATGTGTGTTTTGGGTGGGGTTTAGTTCTGTTTCCTGAGTTTGAGTTAGTTTTCATTGATGTGATTATCACTTGCTAATTCTATTGTTCATTTGTTGATTAGTTTGCTTTGGTATTTAAGCCCTGTGTTTTGTTCAGTTCATTTGTTTGTTCTAGACGCTTTAATCAGGTTGTTCTGTTCATGGTCTAGTTTGAGTATTTCTAGTATTTTGTTTTGAGTTTGAGTTTATTAAAAGTCACAACTGCTGCAATTAGATACTGCCGTTCATCATCTTTGTTGCAGATATATTGCATTATGACATTATTTTTTGGGTAAATTGAGGTAAATTTCCCTCCACAGTTCTCGTTATCTCATAATCTCATTACCATCCACATGTCTGGGTCACATTTTACACTGAAATCAAGAGAAAACAAAAACAAAAATGTAAAGACATTCACACTTATCTTACAAAAATGGAAATTAAGCCTATTTTCAGCACCATAAAATGCTTGCAATGGATTATGCTTCTCATTACCGTAATGCAAACTAAATATTCATTACCGTAATGCAAACTAAATATTCATTACCGTAATGCAAACTTTCATAATGCTGAAAACAAAATGACCAATTACCATTCTTGCCATTGAAAACAAAATGACCAACTGCCTTATGACCAATTGAAATATTTTTTAAATCACTAAAATACAATGATTTTTGTAATGAGAATAACAATTGAAATACGAATATTCTTAGCTCCTTAATGAATTCACTTTAGACAAAAGCATCTTCAAAATGCATAAATGTAAATGTGATAGTAGAATGAATTTTTTTCTCTCTCTTGATATGGGGTGAAATGTGACCTGGAAATGATCTAGATGTAAATATTTTACATCAGTTTGTTTAATTTACTGTAATGCCACTTTGTTTACATGTGACGCAAATCCCACAACAGCTGTGAGGTGAGAACGTTCCTGTAAACTGGAGCGATGTCATGTTTCAAAAAATCCATGAATAATTAACCGTAACTCAAACAAGCTGAGTACCAACATCCAAACATCGTAGTGACATCGCTCAGGGTTTAGGTGCCTCATCATCATTCTGGATTTATGTGGATTGGGCAAGTTTTATAGTTATATGGAGCTTGTTGAGTTAAGCACCTAATCTCGACAGTAAATTACATTCACTTGCTTGGTTGATTTGTTGCTCTGATGTAGCGCACGTGGCTCCTCGTAATAGCTTTGGTTCTCCTTTAAGCGTCAACTATTGCGGTGTGCTGACATGAAGCAAAACAAGCTGACCTCAATTTAAGGGGAAAATCTTACAAAATAAACCTAACGGAGAGAGCAGGCTGCTACAAGAGCCAGGGGTACTCTTAATGACAATGAAAACAAGATGAAAAATCTGGGATTCAACTTGCTCCTAATTAGTTACAAACGAATTACCCAGCATGCAACACTCAAATTAGCAACCTTTACTGACCCCAAGGGGCACAAAATGCCTACGGATGTTGAATCATTACCGGCCGACCATCTGCAAACAGAACTTTACGTATAAAAGCACTTCAAGGATAACATTTGATACTTTTTTTTCAATGCAATTACAACAAAGACCTTATGTTTGCTATGCTAATTGCATGTTTTACTTTACATTAGCATTAGAACATTTTCTATCACATTCACTCTATATTCCCTTTGATTTTTTTTGCCGTGTGCCTCAGAGAATCTTTTTGCCCCATTAACCTCATACATGCTTAAAAATAAAGGTTCCTACAGGGGGTTTTCGCAGTGATGCCAGAGAAAAAACATTTTTGGTTCCTCAAATAATCTTTCAGTAAACAGTTCTTAAAATAACCCCTTTTTTAAACTTCTGTGAAGAACATTTGAATAATCTAAAGAACCTTTTCCACTATAAAGAGGCTTATGTGCAACGGAAAGGTTCCCTGGATGTTAAAAGTTCATCATGTAACCATAAATGCCAATAAAGAATCTTTATTTAGCGGCCGAGTAAATCTGCTATATATATGCCGAGCTCAGAGAACACGCTGAAAAACCCTCAGTCCTAATGACAAATCAACATTTCTCAACTTAAAATTTGATCTATTGTGAGCCTCTCAATACGCTCCAATTAATTTCCTGTTTATTTCAAGACTGCAAAGTAATAAAAAAGGAGTATGATGACGTGATGACACTGGAATATGGTAATTATGAGAATGAAATGTGATTATATCCAGCTCTGACACGGAAAAATAAAATCACCGTGGCCCAAAGATGTACACTGAAAGAGGTTTGGGATTAAAGAAAATCTCCAATCAATAATCAAGAAGGTCAGGATCTTATTGAAAACCTATGGAGAGGATACAAGCATCGGTGTATGTTGGTTTTTTGTATACTGACCTTGTGGAAATCTAAAACCTACTGACCTGACGTGAGTCTAGAGGTGACATTCACGCTTATCTCACATGAAAAAGGAGATAGCTACCAATACAAGTTAATTAACGGCTGTGTCGTCTATTCAAGTCGAAGTGTAATCCTGTGGTCATTCCAGAAGCACAATAAGAAGTGCTGGAGGAGGCACACGAGTGACCATTATGAATGGAAATGAATGAGGAACTTAACAAGAACACACAGTGACAATGACAGAAAACACACACAAATAAATCAATGCAAAGAAACACACGTCCATGCCTTAACTTTTTTTATTTAATTTGAAAGTGCACATAGTAGACATACACATATGAATGATGTAACATGCTTGGGTTTGTAGTAGAGTGAATAATGAATGAAATGACACAACAGTGAAAAGGATTACAGTATGTTGACTACACAAAAAAGCTTTATGAACACACAAGCCTTGGTTCAAACTTTGCTCACGTAGCCTGCATGCGGTCCGTCAACAAGATTTACATATCCAAATGCAACATTTACATGGTTATAAAGTAAATGGACATGACAGTCTTTCTTCCCAGCAAGCTGCAATGCCGAATAGCCCCCTCACACATCCATACATATATATATATACAGTATATATACTCACCACATATGTTTTCTGGGAGGCAGGCTACGCTCTCTGTTGATGGCAGTCACCCCTAGAGCCAGCTGCATTACAGTAATGTATTTCTGGTAATTCACCATGGTACTGTTGACCGCTTTTTTGAAACACAAAAATCCGCACCAGAAGCGCAGGTACTACTAATAATAACAATTTTATTCTCTCCTCCTTCTCCTCCTACTCCCTGGCATCGGCTTCAACTGCGTCTTCCTTGTTGAACATCACAGCGCCATTTCCAGCAGCAGTAGCAGCACTGACAGGGAAAACACTCCCCGCGAGGGAGCACGCCGCTGCCACCCATCACTACAATGACACTCTGCTCGTATTACCTCTAAGAACGGAAAGCGCGCCAATCCATTCGTTATTAGTCACGAGATGGGCATTCTTTTCCCGCCACTCGCGCGTGCTGCCACTTTGCTTAGAACGCGCGCTCGCTCACTCTCTCTCTCTCTCTTCTGTCTGTCTCTCTCTCTCGCGCGCGCTGCAGCGTCCGTGCGTAAGGTAGCTAGCTAGGGGAGTCTGTGTAGGTGTGTGTTTGTGTGTATGTGTGTGTGTGTGTGTGTGTGTGTGGACTTTGGAGGGGGTGACTTAAAGGGACAGCTCACCCAAAAATTAAAATCTTGTCATCATTAGCTATGTTTCCATTCACATATTTTGGAATATAGCACAAAAACGCAATTGCCTGATTTCCACATACACGTAAGGCTTTCGTTTTTCTGCGAAGGAGAAGTTTTGAATAATGTACTAGTCACTCTTTTCCATACAATAACAAAGAATGGGGACAAAAACATTGCAAAAAGTAGTCCATAAAACTAGTCCATATGACTATTTTTGTGTGTGTGTCTAAAATTCAAGTTGTTATTCACCAAATATCTTCGGTATCCATTCTCTCCTTGGTTTGTCCATGCAATATTTTACTTGTGAATGAATCTTTTTAATAAATAATTTTCTCCACTTCACAATAATGATCTGGGGTGAATTTTCTGCACAACAACATCTATTGCTTAACTACCATCATTGGAGAAATTGGCTAGTTTCCTGAAACCTTTGTTGCCCGTCCGTTGTTGAAACCACATTGGTTTATTAATATAAACAGGCATTAATGACGTCATGCATTGTTGTAAATAATGAACATGACACCTGAGGAATAATTAGCTTTTTTGTTCTTTATTTTGCTTAATCTCCAAATGTCTGACTCAATTATATAGGTTCCTTCATATGTTCTAGAGCTTATTCACACATTCATTCATTGGTATGAAAAATACATATTGTACTGCATGTTAGCTTGCTTGTTTTGCTCAAATGTCCACGTCATGCTAACAAGAAACAATGCTACTAAGAGAGCTACTAAGTCCACTACTAAGTCCAACCACACAATTTTGCAAAGCTGTTTTGCGAACATTTGTTGGAACTATAGTTATGGAAAAAACACTAAATCAATCAACTATGTTGATAACGACAGAACTTGCAGAACCATAGTTGGCTTATGATGCTTTTGGGAAACGAATGACGGAATGATTCGTTCATGAGTTGAACTGATCTCAATAAATAATTCTAAAAAAATGGGTCTGTCATATGGCTTAGAAGACGTAGGCCTATATATAGTTCACGGAACACACAGACCTCTGTTTTGTGTCCTTTTGAGGCTTGACACCTTCAGTCGTCATTCATTTTCATTACATAATGTGTGACCAGTACAAAAAAGACATTTGTTGTCTTGTATCCCACAAAAGACAGAAAGTCAATATGGGTTTGAAATGGCTTGAGGGCAAATTATTATTATTATTATTTTCCGAATATGGGTATATTATACCCTTTAAATGCTAAAAGATACAGTTATGGTACGAGCATAACACTAAAACACTACTTAGAAAGCATATCTCGATGTGTGTCTACCACCCTTTAAATAGTTTTTACATCCCTATTATTTATATGTATTGCAAAAATGATTTGCATATGTGCCCTATATAAATAAATAAATATATATATATATATATATATATATATATATATATATATATATATCATGTGCACAATAACCTTCACAAAACTGTGTCAAGGTGCTTAAATAGACCATCCAACTATGACTAAAATGAAATGCTCTCTTATAGTGGTCAAACAGAGGGTTTAATAAAGCAAAGGCCTTGCCTATAGTGTTGCTGGCACAATGTGAAAGCGGAATGGCCATAAGCCCTGTGAAACGTTCAATGTTCAAAAGCAATTTGAATTGTTATTGAAAAGAATCGAAATAAATAATTGTTCCACCAAATAAGTTAATTATTGTAAAAATACAAAATAGTTGAAAATAATCGGCACATATTTAACTAAGAAATTTGTAATTTGACCTTAAACGCATACCTCGAGTGTTTAGTGACCCGGGACGTCATTCACTACCCTCCTCCTCTTTCATTTTGTATAGTTAGACAACAACCTTCTTGGTATTCCTCAATCAATTCATTATAAACAATTTAACAAGAAAAACGATTTTTCGTTTCAATTTCGATATACCATTCAATTGCACTGAATAAGTGCAATTCACCTTTATTCCACAAGGTGGCAGTGTCTGATACAAAATGATGAAGTGAAATTTCACTCATAGTTACCGCAGGCAGAAAACAAAAGAATAGTAAGCATCATCAGCAAAACTTGAAATGGCTCAGTGATTTACTGCAGAGCAAGTACTGAATACAATCAAATATTAGTCACTGTCACTTGATCTGGCGAAGAAGTTGCCAGCGATCAAAATATTGATTTTGAAGATGTTGAAAATTATAGTTTTGAGAATTTGTTTGATATGGCGAATATGAGGCAGATGCTGAATGTACTGGGAAATGAGCTCTGATGAGGACAGTGATGATGGTATTAAACATCTGCTCAAACTGAACCCTTCCAAGCTCCAAAATATAACAAAATATTAGTGGTGTCAACAATAATCGATTCGGCGATGCATCGCAATGCGGGGCATGCACGATTCAGCATCGATGCGGCAAAGTGCCATAATCGATTATGTCACTGTTTTAGGGGTGTAACGGTACGCGTATTCGTACTAAACCGTTCGGTACAAGGCACGCATTTTCAAACCGAACGGTTATTTCAAATGTAAGCGCGTCGCGAGCGCGCTCATAATGTAGACGTAGACGCTGGCGCGACCACAACATCAAATGGCAAACGCAATGTAAGCGGAACGAAACTGAGCTACTCGTGACGGACTGTTTATCAGTTTGGACCAACGCAGCGCGAGCCGATCTTATACTACACAGCGCTAATAAGAGATCCAGTAAAGAAAGCATTTGAACTCGCCACTAAAGTAGCCTAATAACATCGCTGCGAGATCTAGTGAGAAACATTCACATTTCTCCGTTATTAACGGATCAAACAGCGCTGACGTGGAAACCAGGAATAAACATTGTGCAATGAATGAACTATTCAGTGTCCACAGATCTGCAATATTCACCATGGATTTACTGTAGTAACACTAACTGCAACTTTGGAAGTTTGGCAGGAATAGTAGGCTATAATGCTTTCAAGTAACGTTATGTCGGATTTATTTCGACATTATGAATAACATTGCTGCCCTCAAATGTTAATCTGAACTAAAATAAACATTTGTTTATAAGCACAAAATATTACATTTAATTTTTTCCAAGGAGCTGTTTTGTTTTATATGCTCCTAAGAAGAGTCAATTATAGCTCCATCATTGCTCAAAGAAAAGAAAAAAGTCATACTTTATGATGTTAGTTCTAATAAAAAAAGAATAAAAAAAAAGAAGGAAATTTCTCTGGCATTTCTTTCTTTTTGCTGTATCGAAAACGTACCGAACCGTGACACAAGTGTATCGTATTGAACCGAACCGTGAATTTTGTGAACCGTTACACCCCTTACACTGTTTATTTTCTGGCCTTGAGTTGGACAATAAAGTTGAAATTTAATTTCAAATGGTTCTCAAGCAGAGAGAAGAGAAACATTTCTCATTCAAAGCACTGAAAGCAGTGATTTATGTTTTCTTTTTCAGGTTTGAAAAAGTCATATCCAATACCCTGTACCATTCAATTTTATTTTATTTAATGACATTTATGTCAAAGATACAGGAGAGTGATAATACACACATAGCAGCCAATAAAATCTGTTGTTCAATATCTGACTGCTTGTATTGCCTCATGACTGATGAAAATTTTGCCTTGTTGTGTGCAGTAGAATTCTGATGCATCGCAATGCATCGTAGAATCGAATTGAATCGAATCGTTACCTGGTGAATCGTAATCGAATCGAATCGTGAGGGCAGTGCCAATGCACACCCCTACAAAATATGCTTTATTTTATTCTTCTGTAATTGTTCAGGAGAGTTTTATATTATCAAGACATGCAGAGATCAATCCGTGTTAGAAATTGATCCGGGTCACTAAAGACCCGAATATGTAATAATGATTGGCGAAACATTCATGCATTTAAGGGTTAATAATCTCAATAAATAATTATTCTACCAAATAATATAGTTAATTATTGTATGAGATATTGTAGTAGATACATTAAGATTACATTTATTCAATTCTTGTAAAGGCAATTTTACAAAAGCAGCTCAACCAAAATGTTTTTAGAATTTTTTATTTAGAGAAATCAAAAAATGTATGAATCTTTCTGAACCTTTTTAAATCATTGCATTTAATGGTTTTCTGTTACGAAAAATACTTACAACCCGTCCAAAAATTCAGGCTCATAATATGACAAATAAATATGTTTTATTTATTATTAGAATATATTATTATTGGTTTAATTGTGTTGTAAGTATTTAATTGTGTTGTATTTATTTTGTATTAACTTATTTTGCTTTAGGTACAGTATCATGATGCAGCGCTGCAGTGCCTCATTCATGACAATGTAATGTCTAAATGGAGTTGATGAAATCATGTGTCAGATAAATATTTCCATCATTAATAAGGCAAATGCAAAGGAATCTAGGGTTGCACTTTATTTTACAGTATGTGCACTTACGTGTATTTACAGTATTCTTACCTAAGAAAGTACTGGGTAATATAAGGCAACAACATGGCTTAAGGTTCGTTTTAAGGGTAGGTTCAGGGTTAGTACCTAGTTATTACACAGTTATTATAATAACTATAATAAGTACATCGTATGTCCAATGGAACAGGACTGTAAAATAAAGTGCTACCGAATCAAAAAATGCATGTTCATGTAACAACTGGAGAACTGCAATAAACACCAATGCAACATGCACTCATACTCTAGCTCAAAATTAACCAGAGAGAATGTAGCTTCTGCTTCATTTGATTTCAATGTGGGATGTTCAATTTGGCCAAATTCTGTTTGGGGAATAATTAACTTTTCAGACAGACTGAGAGCTAATGTGCAGTGGTTCCCATTTTCATTTACCCAGGGTCTATTCTTGGACATGGCTGCAATGATGCTTACACTGTCAGTATCAAGATAGCGTTCCGCACATAATTTAGATCACCCAGTTCTTAAGCTAATCTTTTTTGATGTTATGTGCAACGATGATTGTGCTGGATATGTGCAGGATAATGGGCTAGATAAAACACAAAGAGTTGGTGCTGAATCTTGTGCAGGTAGATTGTAATTATGTTGGTGACGTCACTAGCGCTGTCAACCCACTGAATCGTGCGCCAGTGCTTCATCTCCAATTATCAAAGGAGACCAATTATCCGTGACATGCAGAAAATGGGCTTGCATTCAAACAATGACATCTGAATGAAGACAAAGAATAAATAGATGGCACACTATGTTTTTATACAACTCTGTGCTCTGTAGTGACTGAAACTCCTAAAAGAGATGTTGACAGCTTGTTGGCGTATGAACATTTCTGTCGTCTCAAATGATTTGTACTGGAATTCATACTTGAAACCTTTAAAAGCTTTGTTTTAAAACATATTCGAGTTCCAGAAATTACATATTTGAAATGATATATGGTGTATACATCAGCACAGGAATCTAGCAAACGTATCGGATCACAGTGTAAACAAGGCATTTGTGTTAGTGCAACTGACCTACTATTATTCTGCAGAACAGAATGACATGATGTGTAGGTGATATTGATGGCTAAAAGGACATGCAAAACAGTTTCTGCAGTCTGGCGGCCTAATGCTTCTTGAGCATGAGACACTTTTTACTGCAGCACTATCATTTCACATGCACTCATTACTCATCAGGTGTAATGGTGTAGCGTATACTGTAGAACGTTTTCTTCGTGAAGTTGTGGTGTGGACTTTCCTATTCTCATAGACTTTTAGACTTTTCATAGAATGATTATTGTTATATAGGTGTGATCGTGGCATTCTTGGCCTTAAACACAACATCTAGCAATATTCACAATGCTGCTTAAAGCTAGGGTAGGCAATTTTCGGAAAGGCTAGCAATAGCGAGCTAGCTTTGAAAGCATTAGATCCCACCCTCCCTTCAGAGCGTTTTCAAAGCCACGCCTCCTTCAAAACACATGAACGCGTACAGCAAGGAGTAAACAAAACCATCAAGAAAGGCGGTGTCAAACTACCTCATGTTTCAAAGCACATAACATTACAATACTAATGAACATAAACAACTTGAACGCTGAATTGTACCACCTGACGGCTGCAGATTCATTTCGGCGTTGATTGTGTTGCCACGGAAACTCGTACATTTGAGCCATGAACCGCTCTGAGTACAACGTCACGGGTTTCCATCTCTGCCAAATTACAGTAATTATGGCATAAGCTGGTTGTTTTGGATCTGGAGGAACTGTAAAAGGCGGCTGCTGTTTGTTTGTGGCTCTCTGTGACTGACGTCTGTCTAACTCTGCATAGCATGAAACGCGATGATGACGTGATGTCTACGCAAGCAAGTGCGTGGAGGTGTGAAAATACATTTGTTGACAGGCAGGTAGGACATCGTATCGTGTCAATGATTGGACAAAAATGTTATGGTGCTACGCCTTGCACAGACGATATATATATATATATATATATATATTACACATAAATACATTTAGACCACTTAACTTAGTGATTGCTATCATGAAGAGACTTTCAAAAAGAATAAAAATAAATACATTCTGGAACAAATCACTAACCCTGACTTTAATTATATATGACCAGCAAAATGCAACATTCAATATATAACCCATCCCTTCTCCCAACAGATGTTTGCACGGGACACCATCTCATTCCCTCTATATAGGACACAAATTCAAACATTCACAGATCTATTTCAGGACACCCAGCAATCTAAGTTGGTCAAGGACCTTTCTTCCCCAAGCCCAGTGTGGTGGTAACTACACCAGCATGATGTGGAGCATGTGTCCATGAAATAGGACAAGTTAGGAGTGCCCTCCTTCTTTGGTCTTCCACAAACAGGAAAAAAATGTGGGTCCAGGGAGGGGTTATATGATTCAAAGCTCGTTCCCCAAGGAGGGAGAGTTGGACCCGAGCTGCAAGAACCCTCTCCAGCTGGGGCGGCGTGATTTATGACTTTTCACAAGCGAGCAAAGAGGAGAAATGAAGTAAAAAAAAGAAAAAAGAAAAAGGCGGTCCTTCACACATGAGCTCACTGCACCAGGAGAGAGGACAGACTTGGAGACACAAGAGAGGGAGGTTCCTACATATGCACATGGGAGCGCATGCACCGTCCATCCCGACACACATACACAGCCAATTCAAACAGTGCTAACACAGTAACATATTCAAACAACAACACTTCTGCAAGCATGAAACTAACACACACACTATTTTTTCCTCTTTAAACACACACTTCAAGTGGCACATCAGCGCTGTCGCAGTGCTTTTTCCCTGTGTGCTGTGAGGTGAGTCATCCGTCGGCTGTAGCGTAACCCATCCGCTCTATTCTTCCCCTCTCTCCTCTTCTTATCTTTGCTAACCTGACAGACAAGGATTTCAGCCTGGTTATTTTTAACCAATAATAAACTGAATTCACCACGGCTGGGATGTAAGCAGTTCTGAGAGAGAAAAAAGAAGACACTTAAAAGCTCACGTTTAATGGTATTTTCCACCACCAGTTAAGATATTCAATGGTTAGACCACTAAACAAGAAAAATCTTGCACATTAAACAAACATGTTTCATTATATTTAGCTTTTTACACCATGGAAAAGGGCGTGAAGCAAAACGCAGCCTAGCATTATATTTGTAACCAGAAGTTTAGCAATTTGATTTAGCATCAGCAAAGTAGGCTTCATGTGAGAGAAAATGGTTACATGTTTAATTATATTGCAGAACAAGTTTGCTGGTTACACGACAAAACAAGCTAAATGTCTTTTCCGACCAAAATAACGCTTTAAGTGAAACGTAACATGAAATGTTCCTTACTGACTGCACAGAAACGTATTCATGTTTACTACTTTAGCCAGTAGATTATGTCGGGTTCAAACTACACAATATTTTTGTCTGTTACAATAGTCACAGTCTCAGATAATGTGATTTTGACCCTAAATTATTGTTGTGTCGTGGACATAGACTGTAAAAAAATGGTCGTGGACAAGAAACATGTCAGACTTCACGTTGCTTCTCGACCAATCATCGCTTGCCGTGTGCATGATGTCATCGAGAAGGCGGAACTAGCGACTGACAAACAGGTAAACAAACAATGGCTACTGAAGCGGTGTGTTTTGCTCTAGCTGTCTTGGCATCAGAAAAGGCCAAAAAAGAAGAAGAAAGAAAGCACAAAGAGGACAGTATGGGCGGTCTAAAAACTAAAATTTTGTTTTTTAAATTAATAAATTTAGTAGTAAATGTACTCACCATGTTGCTGAAGCGCCTCCGCGATTGTTTGCCAGCATTTGTCTCTTTTTTTTGCCATAGCTCCACGAACCTTTCCTCCATTGCATAATTCCACGTAACAGCACCAATACTTTCGTCTCTCTTTGAAAGCTGTGTACGGAAGAGTTTCTCTGCTCCTATTGGTCAATGTCCACTATGACAAAATGATCGATTCTAGCGTCCCGGCGCATATTGTCGTTTACAAATCACCACGAAACCCTACGTCAAATGGATTGTGCCAAAATCAGGCGGATATCTTGTAGCATTACATTTCAAAAAAGTTAACAATTTACACAAATACTAAGAAATATGAATAACTTCAAACTACATAAAAACCCATGTTAGACCAGCAGAATTCCCAAAATTTGTCTCAACTATTTAATAATTTACTATAAATATAATTATAAATATAAAATAATTCCAATTGAACAATATTGTTAAAATGTTAAAGTTACCATGAAATCAAAATGGACAATTCTTGTTTTTTATGGAATATTGCAGTTATTTCTTATAAATGATTTATCCGTGCACATCATTATATTGTTAATTCATGTGCCCTTATAATCTTTAATCAAAATAATTTCCCCTCCCTCTTGCAATGACATAACTTCTCTTCTCCGGTGATGCGTTTACTGGCATGAGGGCGGGATCAACCTGTCACTCATTTGAGATTGACCAATAGCAAACCACAACAATCCAATCAATCCTCGATGGACAAAATCAAGTCCGTCCAACATTTCTTCTTCTTCAAGAAGCCGTTTCACACGGATATACGTCACAATAGGGAAGAAAAGACTATCGTAACTCCTGTTTCCGATAATGAGAAATTGTGTCTTGACAACTGAAATAAAATAAGTTGAAGAGCTAAAAACCTAAAGACTAAACCTAAAACTGAAATAAAAAGAAATAAATAGTTATATATATATAATTAATAAAAATGATTAAGCACATAACAAAAGTTCTAAAACTTAAACTAAAATTGTAATGAAAAAAGAAAATATTAAAGTAAAAGATAATCAAAATATTAATAATTACTATAATAGTATACAAATATACTAAAATAACTGAATGCAGGTTTGTTAGATGGCTACTACTTTAGCTATTAACCTAATAACCTTTATTTTATTTTATTGATGCTGGGTTTAATACCTCAGAAAGAGGCTTTAAGTGAAACGTAGCATGAGATGCTTCTTAACCAACCGTGCGCAGATCAAAACATCTGCACAGCAGACATGAGAGTTAGACAAAGTCTTTCTTATGGTGGTTTTAACACCTCAAAAAGAGCCTTGGAGTGAAATGTAGAAATCGTAACCAAAAGCAGACCTTTGATCAGAGTATCGGCAAAGTGCATGTGAAGTTCGTAAGATGTGGCTACTTCGACCATTAGCCTGTAAATGAGCAAAATCTAATCACTTTTCTTTGAATTTTGCTTACGGTGCTTTTAATGCCTCAAAAAGAGGCCTGAAGTGAAATGTAGCATTAAATGTTACTGAACACTGACCGCTTGGATCAAAGCATCTGCAAAGTGCACATGAGAAGACGGTTACATCTTTGATTACGTTGTGTAATACTGTATCTCAACTGCAGCTGCCTCACAGGCATTGAATATTAAGTTATACTTTGAAAGCTTTCAACTCACATGCGGCGTTACAAAAACACGACGCTAGCAAAAACCTAATCTAACCGCATACCTAATTTACTGCATTAGCTCCACAACAGAACTCTATAATTGGAAATCATTATTGTAGTTAACGTTGATGGTCAAGGATCAGCCCAGCCAAACCCCGTTCTTTTATGGTCGCTCGGTCCAGTGGAGACCGGCTTTGGCTTATATGATTTAGAATGGTGAGCTTTCTCAAAGTCAGCAAGAAACTGAAAACTATTAGACGGACACAGACAAAGTGAGAGCTCAACAGATAAATACCACATCCTCTCGTACAACACCAGAACTTAATCTGGTGATCAATCAATTGGGTTTCTATTCAGCAAGAGCCAGTGTGTGAAGAGATTTGTGGGTCAATGACAAATAAGAGTGCCCGTGATGAAGAAAAAAAATCTTTAAAAATCTAGTTTAAACCGTGCCAATGTACACTTTATACTTGTTGGTTTCATATGGTTTTGAAAAACTTTTATGCAGTTTGATTTCAAGAATCGACTCTTTCACATTTCCAGGGTTCTCAGAAGCAGAAGTCGTCGTAGTTGGGTAAACTTCTATAGACATCAATGGAGACAACAAAAATAATTAATAGCAAAACCAATAGCAAAAGAAAAAATCCATGATTGCATTTCTATGACTTTCTAAAAGAGGAAAAAATATTGAGAGACTGATAATGTTGGTCAAAGGAGAGAAAGTTATCAAATTTGCTCTGAAGTCAGAGGTCACTCTTCCGCCAAATCTAGACTCGCGCCGGTGATTATAGTTAATGAAGTCATAAATATGGATATTTTTCTTACAAAAACGCATTGCTTAACTTCAGAAGACCTTTATTACTCCCTGGAGCCATATTAATTACTTTTATGATGGATGGATGCGCTTTTTTGGGCTTCAAAAAAATAAAAAATGGTACCATTCACTCCCATTATAAAGCTTGGAAGAGCGAGGATATTTTTTAATATAACTCAGATTGTGTTTGGCTGAAAGAAGGAAGTCATATACGCCTACGATGGCTTGAGGTTGAGTAAATTATGGCGATAATTAAAAATTTTCGGTGAACTATATCCCTTTAATGTAGAGGCTATTGTCACTAAGTTAAATATTAGTTATGCTATTTATACTTCTAAATCTACCTGTCTAACACTTAATTCCCACTAATAAATACTTGTTAGGCACTTAATTTAAACTTTTCGAAAATGTCTTCATTTTGATTTTAAATAAACGCCGAATTCGAACTCGGGTCGGTCACATCAAAAGTCAATGCCACCTGACTTAAAGGTGCATTGTATAATATTTAGGAGGATCTGAAATGCAATATTATATACATAACCGTTTTTAGTGGTGTATATAAAGACCGTACATAATGAACCGTTATGTTTTTAATACCTTAGAATAAGCCATTTCTATCTTTACATCCTTCCTTACATTGAAATAGCCATTTCGCGCCACCATGTTTCTACAGGAGCCCTAAACGGACAAACGTGTTTCGTCACTATGTTGTTCTTCGTGCAAAGAAGCTAGCTAAAGTCAGCGAATAAAACACTAGTAACAATAATATTCGCAATAACATATAGGGCTGGGCGATATATCGCATGACATTGTTATGACGTGTTATTGTTACATCTGAAAGCAGGTGATGGCGATTTACTAATAATCAAGGAACCGGCTTTACTGACGAGATGCGCATAACAATGTCATGCGATATATCACCCAGTCCTAATAACATATTGTTTAACTGAATAATTAATTAAACCGAATTTCTTAATTTATCTTTGTCAAGAAACCTCATTGCTACTCTCTGCCGTCTCAGACAACAACATCTTTTCCCGTCGGCCACCGTAACTTCTGTTGTCTGCATTTCGCAACCTCACCACTAGATGTCGCTAAAAATTACACAGTGCACATTTAAGGTCCTTGCAAAGTCCGAAATTCTCATTCGAAATTTTCATACGTTAAAAAATAAATACGACCTCACATAAATGTCAGTCACATTTACTTTTACCTCAGAAAAATCCGGATCGGGATCGATTTTTTGCGTTTTTCCTCAGCCGTAGCAAGCATTTTGAGAGGTGTTTTGACAATTCAGAGCCACAGAATGATGAATACGAAACACTCAGTGTGCAAGGACCTTTACTCTCCTTTAATTTTGTCTGGCTCAATCAGACATTGGTGGGTAGAGTTAGAGTAAATAGCCTCTGCTATCCTACAAGGCGGGCTATTTGCAGTTGTTTTAAATAGACACTCATTGAATGCCAATATAATATATTGCAAAGCATAGTGTAATAAATGTATTATGATTTAAAAATTTGCTAGATTTACAGTGTCAATAATTGTGGAAATGGATCATCACAGTCTGTGAAAAGGGTCCATAGTTAAATTTAATGAGATGTAAGCCATCAAAAATATTTCACTTACACATCTTGATCATTATTTTCTAAAACGCTTTGAAATAAATTTTTTAAGAGTAAAGAGCATGTTATTTTTCAAATATAATGAATTATTAATTCATAGATATCAATATGCTTTTGGTGAGTCAAACTGCATGACATTTTACCAAATTATCTGATATTTTAAGAGGCTTATTGACAACATAATGGAGATCTGCACATTGTTGGTCGAACACATGACTCTGATTCCCCCCAAAAATATCACAATTAATTTTGAAAAACATGCTCAATCAAGTCATTGTGTGTATGCATTGCATTTTAATGCTTTTTTTAATAAATTAATAGATTCCAGATTTAAAAAAAAAAAAAAGAGCATCATGTAATTCGACCATTGCACTTTTACCATTTGAAATTACAGATTGCCGGACCAAAGTTTAATTTTACGTTCATTTAAAAAAAGTTCTTTATTGGCATCGATGGTTCCATGAAGAACCTTTAACATTTTTGGAAACATTCCATTACACAAAAGGTTCTTTATAGTTTTTCATTTTCCATTTTTAAAATGTTCTCCACTTTAGGAAAAATGGTTCTTTTAAGAACTGTTTCTCTGAAAGGTTCTTTGGGGAACCCAAAATGATTCTGCTATGGCATTGTTGCGAAAACCCCTTTTCTAAGCTTTATTTTTAAGAGTGTACCATGAGCCACATACTGTACAAACACATTTGCATTACATGCAAACAAGACGAAAAAATATGTACACACTATAGTTATGTGCAAATGTCATGAAGTCCAGCTGGAGGCAGAACGTGTCCTACTTCCACAAAGAACCTCTACTCAAACACACAAATTGCCCTGTTAGCCTCATTCTCCAACATTTGTAAAGACATTGTTTAGCTAAAAGCTGTGTTTACTCTTTATCTGAAAAACACAAGTTTCTGTAAAACGTGACAATCCCCAGGCGCCAATGCATCATCGTAGAGACGTCTGCTCAGATCGTGGCTCACTTTGTCCATCCAAGTCTATTTTTATCAATCTGAAGGAAATCAAAGTCAACTTAGAGACTCACTCATATCATGTACGGTATTGCATAGGTTATATAACTTTACCTTATAAATATGTATATATGTAAATGTAAAATATCATAACGAATTAGATGTTCTTGCATTCCACACTCGTACTCCTCATCCATATTCAACATTGTCCTCGTGCGTTCTCCTTTTTCCTACACACTTCAAACGAACCTTGAACTTTCGCACCTAAAACATCTTCTTTGTCATAAAGCGTGTACTTACATACAGTGGCCGTAATGCTGCACTCCCGTCATGGTGTCCATGATCATGCCTCTCTGCTCTGTTCTGTTACAGTGTCTGCGGTTTTCTAACTGTCCTGCTCCTTTGTGTGTCTGTCTGTAACTTGTGTGACCCAAAATGATTTTGTCATATTGCCACGTCAGTGACTGTGTGTTTGATGTGTGTTGCAGCTCTGGGTCAAACCGGTGCGCTGTCGTCTCCATGATGACTTTGCTGTCAGTCAGACATGAAGGAGGCCTAGTTTAGCGAACAATACGCCTGAGTGTGCCTTCACCTCACAGAGATACGTCTTCCCATGTCTGACCTCCCCCCACTGTGAGCCCACGTCCTCTATTTCCAGCCAAGATTTGATCTAGCCTGATTTAACAGGGGCCAAAACTATCTGTGCATTAACCAGATCTGCAGGGCTCCATTTCGCAGCAAAATTCAGAATATAAGAATCAAGGCCCTTTCAATCCATCAGTTAAATTGGAAGTTGAAGTGGAAGTGGGATTTGAATTGCAATTTCAAATTTAAAGAAGCACACACAAATTTTGCATTTTATTTACAATTCAGAGTTAGATTACAAGTCAAAACTTAGTGTATAAAATATCTATATATTCAATATATTATTACATAGACATATTTTAATACAAACATTATGTAATACAAACACTTTTATACATTTATCTTATACATATATTTGATTTAATATATTTATGTTTAATTAAAATAGTTTGTTTAGATATTCAAATGATATTTTTATATAAAAAATCTAAAAGATTTTTCAATCACAGTCCAAAATGAATCTATAATCTAAAATATTATATTATATATAATAAAATTAAATAAACAGATTCTAATTTAAATAATATATATATATATATATATATATATATTATTTAAATTAGAATCTGTTTATTTCATTTTATTATATATAATATAATATTTTAGATGTGTGTGTGTACTGTATGTATGTATGTATGTATGTATGTATGTATGTATGTGTGTGCATATATATATATATATATATGTGTGTGTGTGTGTGTGTGTGTGTGTGTGTATGTATGTATGTATGTATGTGTGTATGTGTGTGCATATATATATATATATATGTGTGTGTGTGTGTGTGTGTGTGTGTGTGTGTGTGTGTGTGTGTGTATGTATGTACTGTGTCTATGTATGTGTGTATGTATGTATGTATGTGTGTGCATATATATATATATATATATATATATATATATATATATATATATATACACACACACACACATATTCTAATTAACAGTTAATTTATATATTCTAATTATATATTTATATAATTTTACAAATTAAAAATATTCTTACTCTCAGTCCAAGACTAATCTACAATTAGAATAGCATATTATATAAATATTATTATATTATTTTAATGTCATTCATTTTAAATATACTGTATCTACATTTATTATATGAAATACATATATTTATTTTATATATACATTTAATTTGAATTAAAATATATATTTTTAACACATGCTAGTGACATGTTTATGTATTTTAATTATATATGCTAGCCTATATAACATGATAAATAGCCTTTATTAATTAAATACATTTTTATTGGTGGAATTTCAAACACTGATTAGTATTTTTTTCTGGAAAGTCCCATCTGTGGTGTGTATGATAAGGTTTATCAATAATTAAATGCAAGAATACACTATAGCATTTCTTCAAATTTCCTTACATTTACTTAGGCATGCACCGATATGAAATTTTGGCCAAAACCGATAATTCTTAATATTTGAAAGCCGATGTTCTCGTATTGGCCGATAAATCTAAATCCAAATTTTTATATAATTTTAAGAGCCTGATTACAAAAACAAAAGTCTCACCATTAAAAGCCATGTCCTAAGCACACATGTTCTCATTATAATTTTATGTAGCCCATATGACAGATTTTGCGCTGCGCATGTTGCACTTAACTGTATTTTCCTTTTTGAAAAGATTCCAATCATATTTAATGCAATTCAGAACCATCACGGCGAACAATGCGCATCAGAAGTGTCTCAGATGAAGGAAATAATCCATTACTTATCGGCTTTAATATATCCGCCAAATTTTCTTACTGAGCCGATAACAGTAAATATCAACATAGTGGTCGATATATATCGTGCATCGCTCATTTTAATTCGAATTCCTTAAATTCAAACGTCCATCACGCACAACAGATTTAAACAGCATTCTCCATTAATTCAGAAGTGCACACATCACTTGCTAGGCGAAGGCCCCGTTTCCTATTTTTACCTCGTCTTCCATCACACCATGTACAGACACCTGAAATACACACACCTTCCTCTCCTAGTGGCCCAGCAGGCTGTTCGTGTCACATCCCACTCACTAATAAACACAGCACACACTCACAATCACTGTCAGCTATTAGTCTCCCTGATCTAACAGCACGCTGACACCACAAATAAAGCAGCTTCACATGCACGACTGCCTACTCTCTGTCTCATGCATACTACATCTACGCTCTCAGCACACTTTCCTTGGCCTTAAATGATGTATTGGTGCTTGTCAAAATTCTTCATGCTTAAAAGACAAGGTTGAGACGAAGCTTTGATGTGGAGTCCAATTATGGCCGTATACAAGTAACAAACAGATGCACTGTCTTCCTATTACACAGATATGTGAAGTCGGTTTACATAAGGGAGATGAGATAAGCAAACTTGCAACAGTGATGTCAGCAATTATTCAAAGGCAAAAATTCTGATTTGCGTGGCAACAGGACACTTCACAGTGCAGGTATAACAAGATATACTGTAGACCTAATTTAAATGTAAATTCATGACTTCCTAAAACATCCAGGTAATAAAATGTTCAAGCAAACTTTCATTAAAAATCACTGGACACATAAAAAGAATGGACCAACGCTTCTGAACTTCTCAGATAGCCTACTCCAGCCACATGGGAGGTAACATCAGTTACGTAATCAGATTACTTTTTTTCCATGTAACTAGTAAAGTAGTGAATTACTTATAAATGACTTTTTCAAATAACATTCATTATTCATTTGTCCCCATGTTGAGAGAAATCAGGAGTAAGTGCAGAGAAGTCGTGTGTGAACAGACATTTACTCACCTCACCTACACAGAAACAAGCCGCGTTTCCATTACCCTTCAAATTGAAATTGTGAATTGAAAATACGCTCAATGGAAACACGTCAATTTCGCAAAAACTCCCATTTATCGCAAAAAAGTTTTTGCGCTCGCATGAGGTGGTTTTTCAGACAATTCGAAAAAGGAATATTTCGCAAAACTGCAATGGAAACAGTTTTTGCGCATTTACAGTCACCTGACTTAGAAGGCGCGGTGTGTTTGGACAGAATACGAGACAGAGTTCTTTATTAAATTAATAAAAGACAAAAGAATGACAGAAATACTGGATTCTAAACCTCAAAGAAATGCCACAATCAAGAACTCGGAGCAGAAATGAGTGAGAAAACCCCAGAAACACCTCATGTGCCGCTCAGAGTCTTTCCATTAATGCTTGGATAACACGCCTACGTTTCCTTCCATTAATAATAATAACGTCTAGTGCGGTACGTGGCTGTGAGATATATATATATATAATATATAAACTTACCAACGTCTGTTGCCATGATTTTTGGAATGACTTATCGCGCGAGAAAAAAAAATCACGTTTTAGTCGCATAACATCGGTTAATGGAAACAGCATCATTTCGCAATAGTTTTTTGTCGATATTTAGAAAAAAAAAGAAAAAAGAAAAAAAAAACCTTCGCAAAGGTTTTGCGCAAATCTTTAATGGAAACGCGTCTACAGATTCAGAATTCCTCAAAATGAATAAAAACAGTGAAATGTAACTCAGAATATTACACAAACCAGCAAAAATTAAATGTTAAATTACACAAATATACTTTATGTATTTAATCTCACTTTATTAACCTTTGCTGTCTTTGCTGCTGACCTTCGACGATCCATTTAAACCATAGGAATAAGCAAAAATTACAGTAGTTAAATATCACAATTGTGCATGTTCAATTTTTTTGTTTTTATTTTAAGAGGATGCGTCTGAAAGCTTAAAAATACTGCATTAGGAGGAGGCTTTCCAAGGTAGGAAGGCATCAAGGCAATGTTAGCTTCACAACGTACGTTTTTGACCATTGTGTTCCACTAGCGAGAAATTACTATTAGAATTTTAGTAAATACATTTTAGCTTAGTTTTAGCTTAGTTCTCACTATTGTTCTGTAGCTCATTAAACCGTTGCATTGCCTCAGCAATTGCATTGCCTCAGGTGAGAAAAAGTAACATAGAAGTATTGTAACGCATTACTTTCCATACAAAGTAACTAACACAATTAGGTAGGCTACTTTTAGAGACAGTTGTCGGTACACGATCCGTTCCACCTGCACGATCCGTTGCACGCATGCGCGTAATTACGTACGTTAAATAACAGGTTATTTGGGTTATTATGGACGTATTTTGTTATTCTGTGCCATGATGAAGACAGAAATATTATGTCGGTGCCTGTAACAGTTTTATACACTGCTGTCACGTTATTTGAGCTGTTTCTGGATGAAGGCAGACTGCTGACAGTGAGTCATGTTGACAGAGTTCAGGGAAAACTTCCTAATGTCAAGTTTAAAATGAATACGCGCTTAAGGTGCGTGACAAAAACACGCGCACTTCAGTTAGTGTGATTCAAGTGTTTACATGGTTAAACACGGCGTACGCCACCTGTTTTAATACGATTATAGTTGATGCCATTATGAGCTTATCACATTATTAAGTATTGTGTTTACATGAGGTAAAGCATAATCGCAATATTGCTAAAATCCCATTATACGCATGCGTAGAACGGATAGTGCAGGTGGAACGGATCGTGTACCGACAGGTGTAACGCAATATTGTAACACATTACTTTTAAAAGTAACTTTCCCCAACACTGATAACCACATGTTTTTTTTCTGGAAATTGATTGTTTCACACCGTTTCATGAGAACAAACTGTGAGAACAAACTTCCATTTTTAGACTGTGCCTAAAGTGGGAGAAAATGGGAAACTACTGTAGAAGTAGAGGTGTACCGGAAGCCCACCCATACGGACCAGTATCTGTTTGATTCATACCACCCATTAGAACAAAAAAGATGGGTGTGATTTACACTTCGCAATTTGAGCAGAAAGTCAGGGAACAAAAAAATAACTACAATAACTAAAATAACTACGTTAAACATGCACTGAAGGACTGTGGTTATCCAGACTGCCATTAGGCATTTATTAAAAACCTATTCAAGACGAAAAAGGGGGGTGAAACAATCAAGTTATAATCAACTGAGGATGGTGTTTGGATGAACACCAAAATGTCTTGTCATTTCTTTTTATGTAGTCCAGTGATTTTTAATAAAGAGTTTAATTGAACACATAGTTTAATCAAACATTGTGTAGGAATTATGGGGAATGAAACATATTTGTACATATTGATTTGTACTTCACAATTTGGAACCAATCCCAAAGGATCCTAATGCAATCCTAAATGAATAAGTTACGTTAGCGGTTAATAAACAGAACTGCATGCGTCTCGCGGAAGAACATTGTAGCCGGAGCTACTTCTCTCTGTTTACGTCTATGACGAGTCACGAAGGTACTGGGCTACTCCTCAGCGGTACCAGTCTAAAATAGTCCCAATATAAACACTTATTATAGGTGTACCGTAGTGATTCAGGATAAGACAAAAAAAAACGGGTTGGAAAATGAATTCATGATGTACTCGCTCGTTATATAATTTTTGTACATTCTGAACACAAAAAAGTTACGGACTGCAGCTTTAGCTATATCTATCATGACACCTTTTGGTAGTTTAGCAAGCTAATGGATATGACAATGTTAATGTATTTGGACTTGTACAGAGACTTGCTACTGCCAATACACACACAGACACGCTGCTGTGAGCAAGCAAGACAACATGCTGCTGCACAAATAGCCTAGGCCTATATGAAATGACCCATAGCAGATCTATACAGGTGGAGCTGGGGAAGATGGAGGGTTTCAGAGGAAATCTGAAAGCTGCAAACTGCTACAGTAACACTTAAATGTTAAATGGTAAGGACCCATCAGCCTGCACCAGTTTCATAACAGAACCTATTTCTATTACGAACAGTGTTATTTTAGTATCATTAATATTTTGAATTAACTTTTACAATTAAAATAATAAAAAAAAACACTGAAAAATGTCTAATGTCCTGGCAGAAAATTAGTAAAATAAGATTACTCTTTCCAAAGCACTTACAGCGGCTGATACACGTTGCCTTAATTACTACATGTATATCTGCAGTTAGACAAATAAAGAAATGCCATTGAAAGGGCACAGAAATGCGGACATTCCTTCAGGCCTGATAAGCATCCCTAACAGAAAAGGTCAACGTCTCCAGAGACTCTAGAAATACGGAAGACTGATGAGAAGGATTCACACATCACAAGAGACAAACAGCAGCATCCTCAGCATCTCTGCCTATCTATCCAAATGTGTTGATGCCATCAAAAAGGCCCACTTTGCCTGATCTCGCTTTATTCAGTTTTTTCTTTCTTCCAAAAGCCACTCCATTGACAGACTGAGGCAAATTAAAGGTGATAATATAATCCTATAACCTGCAGTTTCAGAACCGCTATTAGGACCCAATAGTATTTTTGTGACAGCAAAACCTAGCCAATTCTACTCTAAAGGACACCTGAGGGGTATTTGAAAAAAATAATAATAAGGTTAACACGATGTGTAAATCCACGATACGTGTGATGAGAATGTATGAGGTATACAAAAGTTGATAGGCAAGTAGGATATTCGGACCGAATGCAATGATTGGACGAACATTTTATGGTTCTACACCTTCCACATATTATATACACATAAATACATTTAGACCACTTGACTTAGTGATTTCTATCAGGATGTGAAGACACTTTCAACCAGCATAACAAATCACCAACCCTGCCTTTAAAGTCAAATGACTCGCATTAAACCAGCAGGTTAAAGTCTGAGCTCTACATAGAACTAGAGTACTAGGCCATTTCAGGCTCTCATTCACTCGTTAATGTAAAACAACACAGAGGGAGCTGGAGCGGACAGATTGCGGCAACAACTACAGCGTAGGCGATGATAGGATATCTTACCTCGTGTCAAAAAGTGGGTCTGTGTACATAGGTGGCAAACAAACTGTGTCTTGTCCCTTGGACAGAGCGTTCTCTTGGCTGAGAGCTGGTTTAGTTTGTCCTTGCTTCTTGTTTCCTCCAGCTGAGCCATCTGTGAGGGAGAAACGTCACAGAGAAACTACACTTTTAGGAGACAAAAATCTTTCAGACACCTTTGGAAAGTTTACTTTGACTTCAGCATCTGAATAGTAATGTAATGAGAATCATTTTCTACTCTCACGGAATCATTTGAAGTATTTTGGAGCGATTTTATTAGTCAAGACAAACATGTTCCTGGATCAGCGTCCATTAGCCTGTGGACAAACGAAATTGGCTATCAAAATAGTTTTTTTCAACAACAAAAAATGTCATTAAAAATGCTATTCATACAATGAATTGTCTACACTTTTATGATAAAAATGAGTTCATTTTGATATTCTTTCCTTATTAATATTTGAACAACTTTTGTCAAAATCAAAGGACAATCCATGCAGTCATTTAAAGAAGTGAGCATTATTTTATAAAACATAAGCAAACACACTTACCATCTCACTAGCTCATGTTTACATTTCTAGCGTTTTGAACGTATTGAAAATATAGGCCTATATAATATAGTTTGTTATGTAGGCTAATTAATGAAAGTTATGTGAAATGTTAGCAAAAGTCTTTACGTGTGTTGTTATGTTGGACGGCTGTTAGGAGACTGGTTCAAAAAAAAAAAAGGTAAGTAAAGAAATTAAATAAGTTTATGAGAAACAAAACGTAGAGTTTTTACATTGTTTCTAAATCCGAGGCTGTGAAAAACACTGCTGGTCATTATGCCGAACACATAGAGCGCCTCCTTCAGGTTTCAAATCAAACTGCTACCGTTGATATACAATCACCAAGCGTCTGTAACACAAGATTGAGAGTTTCATTGCTAAAAACTTTGTACCAAGGTCTTCTATAAGGGTAAAGACTGTAGATTAATTGCATGAATAAATCATAAGACCCCCCCCTAGCTTTGAGTAATAGCTGAGCTATACTGATATGTTGGCCTGTTTATCATCCTCACAATAATCTGTCTACATTAAAATGCTAGATTAAGCTAAATTAGCTAACAGGTTTAACCTAGACAGTTTGAGGCCATATGCTGGGTTTGTCGCCCAGGCTAGCCGGTAATCTCCTCAGAGGGGCGGATTTAAGCAGGCTATTTTCTGCCAGCTCTTAGTGGGACGCACTGGCTTAAACTGATCTCTCTGTGCCGTAGGGCCTACAACTACACTTTAAGATTAGATTACGATAACAACCCTCAGCGATTCGCAAAAGGAGTTCGTGAAGGTACTGAGGCTTTGCATTTATGCAGGATCCATATTTTCACCCATGAAAACCTCATTTACTGATGTTTATTTTTATTTGAAAAACAAAATCAAGCATTCCCCTACAATTCCTGTCGTCACCCCTTGATATGGCACAGCTTATCTATCTATCTATCTATCTATCTATCTATCTATCTATCTATCTATCTATCTATCTATCTATCTATCTATCTATCTATCCATCCATCCATCCATCCATCCATCTATCTCTCTGTCGGTCTGTCTGTCTAATGAAAATGAAACCTATATGGAGTATTATTTATAACGTTTGTTTTGTAAAAAATAATTCATTATATTTGCATTAATAGGCCTAATCATTTTATGACTTTATTTTCATCTCTATTACAGTTTTTTTTACAGTCACTATGGGAACCTCGCACTTTGGTCACTTTTTCCAAACTTTTTCCATTTTTTTTAATCAACAGAGCATTACATTTCAAACTGCACTAAAGCTGCAGTTGTTGCGTAAAAGGAGGTATTTCTACCTGATTCGACCTATAAATTATTTTGTTGTTGTAACCTAATTCAATCAGGTTTATGTAACATAAAACAAGGGAATGCCGTTTTTACTTAATTGAGTTACATTGACCCAATATACAATTTCCAATAAAGCTTAAGATGGACACATTCAGCACATGCGCACTACGACTGCACCACACCTATAGAGGGCAGTATAGTCATGATTCGGGACATCTTGCTTCAATGAGCAACTGTGATTTGAGGTTATTACACATTATGTTGCATCAAAGTGAAAATCACAATTGACATTATAAAACAAACATACACTAGAAAAATGATTTTTGCCTCTTGTTCAGTTTAATTAATTAAAATGAGCTAAAGTAACACAATTAAAAATGTTGTCACAACTTAATTTTATTATGTTCAATCCCCCTAATATATTTTACTTCATTAATTTGAGTTAAAAGTACATTTATAATTTTTACGTTGCAAAGCATGCTGGGAACTACAGATCCGCTGCACTGGGGTGCGTTTCCCAAAAGCATTGTGTGGTCGCAAGTTCCATTGAACTCTATTGGTTGAGACAGAACATGTGAAGATATAGTTGGCTTTGGGAAACGCACCCCTGGGCAGTGGATCTGTAGTTCCCAGCATGCTTTGTAAGGGACTGCATTAGGAGAGTAGATTTAGAAGAGTAGCGCCACTACTTGAAAATGACTAGAAAATGACTTAAAAAATTTGGTAAATTTAAAAATGTAGTTTGACTAATGTAATGAAGTTAAAACTGCTAGAGTAAATTAATTTGATCTAAACCAACAAAATTGTTGACTCAACTAAACTGATTTATTTTGAATATTAAGTTGTGTTTAAACATGTCTTCAATTAAATTAAGTAAGGGTAATAAAAAAAAAATGGTGAGTGTAATTATATCAAGGTGGAAAAGGACTTTCATCATGTAAAACAAAAAAGATTAAAATAAAACGTATTAAGTAATTTTACCCTGCTGGAGAAATCATGTTATATACTGACAGTTATGCTTCAGTAAAACCTTGTATTCATATACTTATACTAGTAAGTGTATTATTACAATAATTGTATTATTTATTTTTTATATGTATTAATTATAGAATTTATTTAAAGAAATAAATATTTTTTAAAACAAATAGCTATTTTTCTTTCTTTAAAAATAAATAAATTAACATTTATTTATTTAAATAGTATATAATATACTAATAAGTATATTATTATAATAATTATATTATTTAGTTTTTAAATTTATTGATTATATTATTAATTATTTTTAAGTAAATTATGAAATATTTCAAAAATAGTTTTTCCTGCTTTCATTATTTATTTAAAAAATAAAAAGTTTTTATTCATTTTAAAAATATTTATTTATTTAAAAATAAAAAAATAAATGTGTTCATTCATACAGGATATTATTTATTTTTTTATTTAATAATTTGTTTAAACAAGTAAATAAAGAAATATTTAAAAACATTTTTTAATTCATTCATTCATTATTTATTTATACAAATATTTATTTTAAAAACTTATTTGAAATACATAAATACACACACACACACACACACACACACACATATATATCTAAATAGTCAGCTCACTAGTTTCTGAAAGTCTGATGTACCTTCCCAATCCAGCAGGAAGCAGGTAAGCAGGTGAGGACACACTTCTTCCAGCACGGAGCAGAAGGCGTTGAACGCACACGGGCCCTTCTGGGACAGATGATCCAGGAACAGCTCGGCTCGTTTCTTGCAGGAGTCTTGACCCAGAATCTCTTTGTATTCCCCAAGAGAAAACACTTTATCATACACCAGGTACGGCAGCACCTTGTTGACATCCAGTTCCTTCAGAATCATCTCCCTGTTCTGTTTCAGGACCTTGGCGACCCATTTCTTTCTCCTCCTGGTGACAGGCTTTCTTCCTTTAGTCCTCTGTCTTTTATTCTTCTTGATAAACCACTTCTTAGTGCCACTTCCAAACATCTTCGCATTGAGGATTCCAACTAAGACGTCTTTAACAGTACCATCATAGAAAGGAAAGTGCATATTTTTTACAAACAATACACGATCATGCCTACATGTTCTGTGCCTGTAAACACAGCATTTGTTGTGACACCCAAAGTGTCTGGAACAGCAGGACAATCTGGACAGACACAAAATACGTGCTTGGTACTTACAGACAGTAATAGGATTAGCTTTGTCTTAAGCAGACGAGGTTAGGTTGCTCTGTCTATTGCTAGAAAACATAAATGTAGGCCTATATGAAATCTGACATCTAAACATAACTGTCAAAAAAAGAGTTATTAGCCTAAGCATAATTAACACACTTCATTTTATATTTTCTGAATATAGTCAGTAAATATAATGATTGCAGTAGCAGACTCTGCCACCAGAGGGCGGTGCAGTTTCAGTCTTGACTGTTGTTTCCTGCTGTTCATTTGTCCAAGGTTACTAAACACACAGAAAATATCCGAGACTGAAGAGTGTTGAGACCATGAGACTGAGAGTGTTGGCCTACATCGGTTATACACTAGGCCAGGGTGACCACCCGTCCTGCGTTGGGTTTCACCGCACAGCATTTTCACCCCTTGTCCCGCACGTATATTGAGAAAATGTCCCGCATTTTCATAAGTCTGTTGGTTTTTAATTATCAAATTAAGAAAACGTGCATGCGTTATTTTGCCTTTTTAAGAAAGTATTTTATTTATTCTTTTTGCGGCGTAGTTTTTCACCTATATTTAAAGTCCACATGAATTCAAAATTGACCATATTTACTTTGTTTGCCTAAATTGTTAGTTTTGTGGTGAACAATTCATCCATGCAAGTCAATCCACACAAAATTTTTTTTTGGCTTTGTAATCTTTAATCAAAATCTGAAAATGCCCCTCCCCTCTGCCTTGGAGGACCTTCTCTGATGACGTATGTTTGACGGCTTGGTTTGGGCAAACGCTTAACCACTCCCCTCAAACCGTTAGTCTGCTGAGCGAGAGATGGAGAGGAGGAGCACTAGAGTAAAACCCTGCCCTCTGTTCAATATTCCTTTTCACTGGGAAATACGTCACAGCACTGGAGAAAAGTCGTTTGCAACTTCCGGTTCACGCGGACTTTAACAGCGCTTCGTCAGAAGTACAAGTTTTTAAATCCTATCCAATGGTTGAAAAGAAAGGAGTAAACACGGTCACTCGTAGGCTGTGATGGCTGTCAATCAAAATGTGGGGCGGTGATTCGTTCCATGTGTTCCCTGTCAGAAAACAAATGGATAATTCGGTAAATTAAACATTTTATTTAAAGGGGTGGTATAATGCCCTTTTCACAAGATGTAAAATACGTCTTTGATGTCCCCAGAGTGTGTATGTGAAGTTTTAGCTCAAAATACCTCACAGATATTAAAGTTGTCACTTTTTGATGGTGAGCAAAAACGCACCGTTTTTGTGTCTGTCCCTTTAAATGCAAATGAGCTGCTGCTCGTGGCACAGAGGGCGGAGCTTCAAGAGCTCATGTCCTTTTACCTCACACCCACATACACTGAACACTTCAAAAACGTTTAGCCTTTTATGTTCAAACCAAGTCAGAAAGATGGAGAGACTCAAGAAGAAGTCACAACATGTAGACAACATTTCTGAATGGTTAGTTGATGAATTTATGTAGCTATGTGTAGTTTTCTTCTAGTCATTGATTAGCATATCTGTCTTGATAATCTATATGTGCGTTCCCGGGGGCGGGTTTATGTAAATTTTAGGGTTACTGATGTCACTAACAGGGAAGGAATGTTGTGTAGTCCTTACCAGCCGTTTGTTGTAGTCCTTAAAAAGCAATTTCTATAAAAGAAAATATCTCCCTTTGCTTTGAACTTTGAGCATTGTAACTTTGCAGATGTTGTTTATGCTCAAACTGCAACATCACACACTAACTAAAGTTAGAAAAGTGAAATCATATTCAACCACCCCTTTAACAGAATTTATTAACTTGTTGCCTGCCGTGGTTGTTTTAATTCACATCCTTTCTAAAAATATGAACGTTTTTGGTTTAATATATTTTTAATATATAAGACTGTCAATGAACTAATTTCATGTTGTTTTATATTTTATTTGTTCATTATTTATTCTGTTGGATTTTAGTTGGACTTGGTCAGAACTGTTGCGAAAATAGTATCTGCATGATGGTGGTCAACCTATTATACACGATAGAATCCATTGTTATTGATTTTTTATAAAACTTTAGTAAAGTTAATGCATTAACTAAGATTATTAAGTCAGGAATAATTGACTCCGGCCCATTGAATTAACTGAAAATAATGCATAGCACAAGGCTTAATTGTAAAAAAATATTATATATATTAATTAACCTTATAAATCAATTAAACTATTTAACTGTATGCGATAACTAATAGTAAAATGTTCAGAATGTTACCAATATATTTTTTGCAATTTGTTTAATAACTTTAGGTCAAACGGTGTTGTAGTTAAATGGATTTACGGTAGCCTATTGGATACATTTTAAGTTCTAAAATTATTATAAAAGTTATAAAATGCTCATTTAAATGGGTTCAGTACTGTATATTAAAAATATCAGATTAATAATCTGAAAAAACATGCCTTGTGCATTATAGGGAATAATATTCGGAGTAATTTACAGTTGGTTTAATACCTTTAGGTCAAACGGTGTTGTAGTTCAATGGATTTACAGTATTTCATACATTTTAAGTTATAAATTATTATAAAAGTTACAAAACGCTAATTCCAAAAACAGAGCCTTGTGCTATAAAATGGACATTTTCTTAATATTTTACTATTAGTTTGATACTATAATTGATTTATTGGTCTAATTATTCTTCCCTCAGGTCATTTTGATCCCGAAACTAATTTGTAAATATTTTACAAAAAATTTGTTCACCGGCCTTTTGTTGCACTTGAACCACGAATACACAAAAAATTGACTGGATTCGAGGAGTTTATGTGGTTGTAATAAATAAAGTAACAAATCATTCCCTCGCGGTTCAATCTGACGCGAGGAATGCTTCAATACACATAGAAAAACCTAAAACGAAAAATGCTAAAACTTAACTCGCAAATAAAACTGAATGTCTAACGAATCTCAAACGTCTTTCCCGCTATGGGAGAAAGAGAGTGCTTTCCGTGCACAATAAAACATGGAAATAATTCGTTGTTTTTATCCTATTGTTGACTATATTTATTCGCTTGCTCAGTGTCGTTGAGGGTTTGGGCTTTTTTTTGCTGTTGTAAGCTGTAAGGACCTCGAGGTGATATGGAACTGTCATGCGGTAATTAAAGAACTAATTAAATACAATTATATGACTATAAAAGCTATACCTTTACTTCAGTAAACTTCACGGAAACATCCGTAACCATCAGCAGTAAATGATGCTTGCTAGCAGACGTCAAGCTTGCTGATAACGTGATGTTATCTGTATTATTTTAGCATGTAACCTATCTCTTTACATCCTCCCTTTCAAATAAACATTATGCTATACCTCTGACTCAGATATGCAGTTCCAGTAAGCACTATATAATGCCAATACAATAGCCTACAGTTTAGAAATTTGGCACCAATTTAGGTTAATGTGTTATTCAAGTTGTAAGCAAGCTATACTGAATTTAATATGTCTAACTAAATGATTAACAGGGTTAATTTGTCCAACCCTTACTAAATGTTATGCTATAATGAGACAACATTGTCACGTCTTATAAAAGGACTATGGTATTACCATCAGATGCCATCATTTTACCATGATACTGCCACTTTTTTTCATTAAATTTCTTTTCTTTCAGTTTTTCACTTTTTTTCACATTTCATTATTGTATTTAATAGCGACCGATTCTTTGACATTGATTTTCCCACTGCCGTGGAAAGTGAATCAATCGGGTAATATTCTACTGAATTATGTTTCAGGATGCATACGTGACGACCCAACCCTCAGTTATCAGTTCCACTGTTTCACTAAAATGTTTGATAATAACCTCCTCTATTACATCATCAGGTTTCTTCAGGAAACTGATTAGAAGATTCATCCCCTTGTCACTAGATTTGGGTTAACATCATTGCCACTGTAAATTTTTATTGTTATATTACATCTTTACCTACAAAATCATTAACCATTTACTTCTTGAAAGTCTTCGCTTATGATCGATGCTTGAATTGATTCGTTTTGATATTTCTTTCATGGTGGCCATTAAACTTCAAGTTTTCATGAATGGTTACAGTGGTTTCATTTCATTTTTATATATTTTTAATGCCAAACTTGTGTATTTGTTATTACAAAACACACACACATACACAGATATGTGTGTGTGTGTGTGTGTGTGTGTGTGGCTGTGTGTCCAGTCACACTAATGTGACATTTCTGCACGTCTGCCACTTCTTCCCGTAAATTGAGAAATTTTTATGGAAATGAGTCACACAAGAGGACAAAGGAAACAAAGCACAATATATAGCATGTAAATATTCAACTCTTTTATTTTGTTAATATTATTCTATTTAGTATTTTATTTCACATATACAATATTGTCCAAGCGTGATGTCTGGTCTAGGAAAATTGACATCTTCACTCTTTATTCAAATATTTTTAAACATGTGGTAAAGATTTTTGTAATGCATTTTGTGTAGTTGGAGTCAATTTTTTTATTTGTGAGAATGCAGTGAAACATTTTTGTCCAGGCTGTCAAAGAAATTATGAACATATGCAAAAACCAGACAGAACAACAAAATATTAATAACTGATTATGTTATCAATGCTTTTTTCCTGAGCTTAAAAATAAATAAAACCTGTAGCTTGACTTTTTTGCTAAATAATTCTATCAGATAAATACCTTAACCAAGTTTCAACGATATTGTACAATTTTTGTTGTGAAATGAAATAATAATAAAACAGAATTAAAACAATTTTTTAACTCATGCATATATATAAAGTATTTTTATTTTATTAGGGTCATGAATAATTACACCTTCCACTAAAAACTCAAGTCCACTAGATATAGATCGATTGAGCAAATAATATCTATCGGGCAGCCAAGCCTTTCATATCTCAATTCTAAATTATTCTGAAAATGTATGACTGTTAAACTATTAAATTGTGCAATCAATAAAAAGTGACGTCCCTCAATCATCTCTCAACACCGCCTGCTTTCATGGGAAAACTGTTAAAAGTGTTGATAAGTTAACCATTTTAATAATATTTCCTAAGAAAAATTCATGTTTAATGTTCCAAAATGCTTTATAAATGAAATAATCGCAAAAAAACCTGTGTAGAAAAAAGTGTGTGGATTTCTTCATTATTAATCCATTCCTTATATAAATAAATGCATGTAAAACATAATAGACAGACCATCTGCCTCTGATACTTTAGATAAAGAAAGATTTCCTTTCTAAAATGAGGGAACAATTAGATTGTTTGTAAAAAAAAAATTTTTTTTTGCCTTATTCCTATTTTAAAGTGAATGTTTCAAAATAACTGGTAATATAATATAAATCACTCACATACACATTATAGTTGTGCCCATAGACATTGCATATACACAAAAAAATGCTGCCTTAAATTTTTAAGTACAATCAACTTGTATGTTTAAGTAATTTCAACTTAAATTACATGAAACTGACTTTAAAAAATGATTTTTTGAAAAAAATGAATCTTGTATAACTTTTTTTTATCAAAAAAAGATGAAAATGTCTTAACTTATTGTGATGAGTTGAAGCAATGTAAAAACATATGTTGTCATAACTTATTGATCATATCATTTTTTATCATTCCATGCTTAAAACCATTATATCAGCGACAGTGATTTTATAACAGTTTATTGCATCATGTGACAATGATAATGAGACTCAAAAGACAACTACAATACAGTCAAAAATTGAATAATACTGCATTTATTGATCATCCATTATAGAAATGTATAACAAATGTACTTTTGCATTCAGACAGAGAGCTTTAAAAATGATTAATTTAGCATAACAAAATATCTTTCCTCTGGCAGTAATCAATTTCTTTGAATGAAATGCATCCCTAATATGTTTGATGACTGCTTTATAATTCTATTTTACCAACTAGAAATGTTGGCTAAAAACTCACACTGGCTGTTTTAAAAGGAATAAATGAGTCCAGCCCTTATAAAATGAATAAATATTGATTACTAAATGATTTGCTAACAGTTATTCCTTAAATAATTCCCACATAGACGGTCTAGAAGTTCTCATAATGGTGAAGAAAATGTGTCTGGTCACGTTTGTTCATTTGCTGGCAGGCCTTCTCGACATCCTTAGTCAGACCGGGAGGACCACAGCTGAACACGCCAATCTTTTCCACCTTTGAGCAAGAGTAGAAAGAACCGCTCATGAATTGCGTACGTGAGGTTGATATAACTGCCACATTGATTAAATTATATGACTTAATAACTTAAAATAAAAATGACTTCCTTCACAGGATTCCATGCAAATCACAGATATTTACTGATACTGGATGATTAGAAAAATGTAGCAGTGAGAGTTTAACGGAAAAGCTGTAATTTAGGGAAATGAACTGTCTTTCTGACCTCTGGATGAACTTCCTGTAGCGAGCTGAGAAAAGCCAGAAAGGGTGGGCGACCGAAGTGTGTGACGGACTGCAGGCCGGTGAACAGACTCCTGTTCCGCACCTTCTGAAAGTGCCGCTCACAAACATACTTTAAAAGAGAAAGAGAAATAACCAGACATGACTTCATAGCTGTTCAGATGCTCTAATTATGTCACAGTAGTTTAGTGGAACGGATAATAACCATATAAACCAATTGTGTTAAGTCATAAACTCATTCTCATATAAACACAAGGGCCCTATTTTATGGATCTAAGCGCATGGTCTAAAGCGCACGTCACAAGTTCACTTCGGTCACAAGTTCACACAGAATCCACTTTTGCTAGTTTAACGACAGGGAAAATGGTCGGCGCTCCCGGCGCATGGTCTAAAAGGGTTGTCTCTATTCTCTTAATGAGTGATGGGTGTGTTTTGGGCTTTACGTGCAATAAACCAATCAGAGTCTGATCTCCCATTCCCTTTAAAAGCCAGTTGCGCTCGCGCCATGGCGGATACGCTATTTACATGACGGAATTTGCAAGCGTTAAATCTGAACTCGTCTCCAAAGAGCAACGGATCTGGTCGTGCGCGAGGTTAAAGCCCACAAGCAGAACATCTACGGGACAAGCCGGATTCACCATATCTTTATGTACACAATATTAATCTTTTACATTGTAATCCTTTTATTTTTAATATTTGGCTAGTTTATGTGTTGCTGCACACCCTGTGTGTGTAATAATCAGAGTGTACGCGCGTTGTGGACCCGCCTATAGGCGCACATTACTCGCGCTCCTTAAATAACAAAAAAAAAGGTTTCAGGTTTCAGTTGATCAATGACTAAGTCTATTTGAGTTGCTTCAAAATAGCAACACACCTCATTTTCAGACCAGCACGCCCATGGGCGCAAATGCATTTGCTATTTAAACAACGTGGCGCAGGACGTGAAAATGAAAACTGCGTCGGGCTGAGACTAGCAGAACACACTTTGGCGCTGCATTGCGCCGGGTGTATCATAGGGCCCAGTGGGTTTACCAGCATGGTGGTGCGGAGATCGAATTTCTCAGCCAGCTGTGTGATGTAGATGTGCACTGACACCAGCTCCTGGCCGTCCATGTCCTCCACCTCTCTGATGATGTCAGACACCCACTCGAACTGCCGCTGGGTCCGCGTCACCCAGATAAAGTACACCTGGAGCCGGAGGACACGCGTCTTTTAAAACTTCAATCAAGGGACGTTAAAAAAATATGTTTTTAAAAATAGGAAACTGTACCTTTTTGCACTGAAATTTGACCTTGACTGAAGATTTGAAGACCAGGTCTTTTAAAATGGAAGCGAAGGGTGTGACTCCAATCCCAGCACCCACCAGCACTGACACCTCATAGTCTGTCCACTCCTGGTGACCCTCCCCAAACGGCCCGTCCAGATACAGCTGTGTGCGAATTATTGTTCAATTTAAACCATATACTTTTACATTTATATTTATACTGTATGTTTGTGAATAAAAAGTCACCACATGTAATATAACTAGTGCTGTATAATAAATAATTAAAAAAAAGAAAAATATATATTTACATGCCAATAAAAATCAGATCAGGTAGTAGTTTCTTAAGGTAAAATGCCAGACAAGCCCAAAAAATATATTATATTATATTATATTATATTATATTATATTAATTATATTATATTATATTATATTATATTATATTATATTATATTATATTATATTATGTGCTGTAAAATCGATTAATCGCGATTAATCACATCTAACATGAAAAGTTTGTGTGTATATATATATATATATATATATATATATATACGTATATGCACACACATATATATTTACAAACTTTTGTTAGATGCGATTAATTGCGATTTATCGATTTGACAGCAAATAAAAATATAATATAATATAATATAATTTATTACATGGCTTGGTTGAATTCTAATGTAGAATGCGGTCTGTTATTTCTTGATAACAGACCGCTGCTAAGTATAAGACACCGTTGCCATGCAAAGCAGAGCGTTGCTATGGACGCAGGATTCTAACCGTAGAGACGGAACAGACTACTTTCTTTAGCGGAAGCAATACAATCGTTTTTAAATCAAAAACTCCTTTTTAAATCAATATTTTGTGTCAAATTATTGATTTATTTGGTAGGTAGCCATGTAATAAGCGGGATAATGTAGAGCGAGGCGGTTGTTACAGCGAATACAACCCCTTCAGGCTGATTCAAGACTGTCCTGATCAGCCTGTCAGGGTTGTATTCGCTATAACAACCGCCTCGCTCTACATTATCCCCTACATAACTAATGTAATATAATATAATATAATAAAAATTGTGGCTTGTCTGGCTTGGGCATTTTACCTTCTGATCTGATCCATAAAAATCATTTTTATTGGCATAACCATGTGCATTCCGGTTTATTTCCATCTATATAATCCAAACATAAACTTTCCACCCTTGCCTTGGAATATCCTCCAAGCTCCTGGAGTTTCTCAGGAGTGTAGGCCTCTCTGAGTTTGCTGGTCCAGGGTCCCACTGCACGGATATGAAGGCTGAGGGTCTCCTCGTGGGGTGCGGAGGTCAGGGTGAAGGGGTGGTACTCATCCGTGCCCAGCGCCAGGCATGCGATACGTACCCACTGTCCCGAGCGGTAGACAAAACCTTGAGGACGCTTAAACTCCAGGTATGTTACATCTGCCAATTCAAAGGAATTGAGAAGCGGGTTTGTTATCATTGTTACCTCAGAATAACTGGTGATTTTAAACATATTTGACAACAAAGATGTGATATGACAGGACACTTGTTTGTGCGTGTTTAATTTCATTTTGAAGAGACTCCTGAATTTGACTTGAGATTCCCTGTTGTGAGATGCTGTATGATTTCACAGCCAGAGCAATTAGGAGTGACACTTTACAGCACATGATAGAGCGCTGTGTGCTCGGGCCCTGGGAGACTCGCAGATAAAAGAGCTTTGTGCTGTATCTGCTGAGTCTGAGTGTCGTCTACCTGAGGGCAGCAGCTCGGCTTTCACCACTGGGATCTCCACCTTCTTCCTGTTGAGGCTGATGAGCTTGTCCAGGAGGAAGAGGAGGCCCGGGGGGATCAGGTAGATGTGGAAGCGGGGCTCCTGAAGGAGGCCGTAGCTGCCGTGGATCACCGTCTGTCACAGGAGGCGAGAGAAAGGGGGAAGTCAGATGTGGAACTTTCTCACAAAACGAAATGAAATCAAACAAACAAATAAAATGAATTATTGTTGCTGTTTCTTTTCACTTCAAAACTAAAAATAACATTCCCAGTCTTTTTTGAAATGAAACAAAACAAAAAACATATAAAACAGACAAAAATTAATTAGTGTTGCTGTTTCTTTTCACTTCAGAACTAAAAATAACATTCCCAGTCTTTTTTAAACAAAACAAAACAAAACAAATAAAACAGACGAAAATGAATTATTGTTGCTGTTTCTTTTCACTTCAAAACTAAAAATAACATTCCCAGTCTTTTTTAAAACAAAACAAAACAAAACAAAACAATCAAACAAACAAACATATACAACCGACAAAAATGAATTATTGTTGCCGTTTCTTTTCACTTCAAAACTAAAAATAACATTTACCAGTCTTTTTTTAAACAAAACAAAACAAAACAAATCAATAAAAAAACAAACATATAAAACAATTATTGTTGCCGTTACTTTTCACTTCAAAACTAAAAATAACATTCCCAGTCTTTTTAAAAACAAAACAAAACAATCAAACAAACAGTATTTTTTATACCTTTTTTTTTTTAAATAAAATGATTTATGGTAATATTTTTACATTGTGTTTTAATAATGTATGCATTAAAGAGTATTATTAAATATGTTAATATTAATGGATACACTTTGTTTCGATAGTACACTATCAAAGTGTAACCGTGTTAATTTGTCCTCAACGTTCTAAAATTTCGTTATAGTTGTTCAATGATACAGTAAATTGCAACTTTGTGGGATTGTAGTCTTGATATAAACATTATTCATTTTGTCCTCTTCACCTCAAGTCACACACAAAAAAAAAATTTTCAGGACAAGCAAATAAACAAGTGTCTAACAAAAAGCAATTAAAAATCCTACAGCCGCCGCTACACTGTTATGATTTCTCCTACTGCCAGTATTTTATCCATATTTAACATTATTTTTCAGTACACAATACTGAACCTCAAACACTCATGAAACTAGTGGTGTGCTTTTGTTCCCCCTCACCAGGACATAGACGAGCACATAAAGGTGGTGTGTAATCCAGAATCCTCTAAAGCTGATGCGTCTGAAATAGTGTGAGGCGAAGACGTACATAAAAGCAAAAATCAGCAGCAAAAGGACCCCAGTGAGACCTGACAGAAAAAAAGAAAGAAACCCGGGGGTTTACAAAGAACACACAAAACATACATCCACAAAAATAATACATTCAGTCTATTAATTGATTACTTGTTATATCAAAACAACTTTGAATTTGCAGCCATACCAGGAACTGTCTTGAAAAACCAGAAGGTCCATTTCAATGGAAGCTCAGACCTGCAAATCATCAACACGTAGCATTAGTTTATTAATAGTCTATAATCTGTCCATCCGTCCATCTATCTATCTATCTATCTATCTATCTATCTATCTATCTATCTATCTATCTATCTATCTATCTATCTATCTATCTATCTATCTATCTATCTATCTATCTATCTATCTATCTATCTATCTATCTATCTATCTATCTATCTATCTGTCTTACTATCTATCTATCTATCTATCTATCTATCTATCTATCTATCTATCTATCTATCTATCTATCTATCTGTCTGTCTATCTATCTGTCTATCTGTCTATCTATCTATCTATCTATCTATCTATCTATGAAAGGATATCTATCGTATCTATCTATCTATTTTATATGTCAAGATCAATCCAATACTTCAATCAATAATATGAATTACCCATTGTTGGAGAACACTCTAGGAAACAAGCAGGCAAGAATGCTGAGGTCACTGATGCAGAAAATGTAAACGTTGACCACATGACCCACACTGTGAACAACTATGGCACAAAAACACAATTTAAAGAAATAAAAGAATTAATGACCAAAGTGCATTATATAATGAATGTGTTACATATCACTTTGAGGAAGTCACAATACACAATGGAACTTTGAAACCTGGTCATTAAATGTAATCATTGAGTCATATATGCCATAAACTGACAAAGACTTGGCGGACATACAAATTGTTAAAGCAACAATATGGTGATATAAGTTCCACTGAATTAAAGGTCCTCTGAATTGATTATGTAGTCATTTTTTATGTGGCACACAAGGAAGTTAAAGTATTCCTAAATGGCGTTTTGCACGTAGAGGGAATTTTTCTCCCCTGACCTGAGAGGATGACAGCAGTAATAGCCATGTGGCGGTGAAGGTCAATGGCCGCATCGAATGGGATGTATCTGTTGAGGAAAGTCTCTCTGCACATGGTTATCAGGTTACGGCACACGGTGAGGAGCATGTAGGGAAACAGGAAGGAGATGGCGGCCGCAGAACCGCGGGACACAAGCACTCCCACCATGGAGGTCTCTGGGACGCCACTGGCGTGGGCCTGTAAACCATAATCTAAAAACATTGCTATTGGTTTGCAACCGTTAGTGTGGAACTCCAGTGTCAAAATGCACGACCAATTCAACATGATCATAATAAATAAACAATTTACAACTAATCATTCAGAGGCCTTAAATATGTACAATGCAACATTCAATGATGAAAAGAGATGGGACACTTACAGTAGCATCTTTCCAGTGCTAGTCCGGCCGTGATCCCGTACATAACGACTACGCAAATGATGTGCCTCCTGTAGTTTTCGATGAAGCGCTTGAACTGCTGGATCCATTTCTTCACTGGGTTTCGGTTGTAGCGCTCTCTCTGAGGACTCACGTACACCTTGGGGTTGCTTTGTCCAACTCTGGGGAAACTGAACATTTTAATTATGTGGCAAAAACAACATACATTGGCACAGTCTTTCAGCCTGTTCTGACTCGGGTCACTATATGTAACAGATTCGTGATTTTATCTGTATACTGTATGTGTATATGTCTTGCTAGTTGGAAGATTAGACAGACGGACAGAAAACTAATTAGACAGAATGGTGGATAACTGACTGGATAGAGAGAATGCAAGATAGATAACTATCTAGATTGCTGTCAGCCTATCTGTCTGTCTAATTAGTTAGTTATATGGCTGTCTTTTGAACTAATTAGGCAGACAGGTGGATTACTAACTAGATAGAAAGACTGTCAGAGAGATAACTAACTAAATTAGTCAGACTGATGGGTGGATAAATAACTAACTACATAGATAGAAAGACAATCAGAGAGATAACTAAATTAGTCAGACAGACGGGTGGATAAATAACTAACTACATAGATAGACAGCCAGATAGATAACTAACTAATTAGACAGGCAAACAAGTGGATGACTAACTAGATAGAAAGTCAACTCAAAATGATGACGTTTCAAATGAAACCTGGCGGACATTATGTCACAGAATGGCATCAGTCCCCACAAATACTGATTGCCACATTTCTCAATAACCAACAAATGACAGGTTTCACAAAGGCTTAAATCTAACACCTAGCTGAGCTCCTAATGACCATACACATGTCAGAACATGTTGCATAATGCAACACACGCTCTAAAATGACCACGACAGAGATATTATACATTAACGTCTTGGTCTGTCTTTGACGAAGTTCCTGGCCTTGCTCCCCCTCAGCCCTGTGAGTAAGCTCTTCCACTGCTGAAGGACTACAAAAGAAAAACAGCAACAACAACAACATATCAGCTATGTTACAGAAAACTCACATGGCACTTTTTAAAATGAGTACAATGTAATATATTTATTACTTTACCCATTTTTCTTAATGAAAGACACTCGCTGTTGTCTGGATAGTTTTTTCTTACCAAGTACTTCCATTCCTGAGAATACATGCACAGCAGTTTCAAAGTTGAGTGTACCTAGAATTATAGTGACATATGGGGGATTAGAGCATAAAGAAAAATATATCCTTCACCTTTAATATTGAGCTGAGCTGAATGGTCTCGCAGCAGAAAGTGAAAGTCCTCCCATGAGAAGGAATCTTTGTTGTAAAGACCAGCGGCCTGAAGCATTGCTTCTATGCCATCATCAGCCTGACTCTTAGATAGAGCACTTCCAGAGATATCAATGAAAGACCTGCACAAGAAAGGAGAAAATGCGTCTAGCAGAAATAAGAAATCTTTCAGAGGAACTTTATTGATTTATATCATCTGAACCTCAAAGTTATATATCATCTGCATCTCAAAGTTTAGGTGATTATTACAAATTCTTTGCACAGATTGGTTACTTTTTTCTTCAAGGCTCAAAAAACAGGATCTGACATCTGAACCGACCTGAGTAAGGAAGTGAACTCTTCCTTGGACAAGAAGCCATCTCCTTGGATATCATGCATTGAAAACAGAAGCTCAGATTTCTGCTCTGGAGTACCTGGATTTACAAGCCAAAAACATCAAACATTGGAACGCTCTTATCAACATAACATAATAACATTGTAAAACATTCTAACAACATGACCAGGTAACTTTATAACACTGCAAAATTACAAAATTGGGTAACACTTTATTTTACAGTGTCCTTGTTACATATACTTAATAACAGTAAATTATACATAATTACATGCAACTAAATACTAATCCTACCCTAACCCTATAGTAAGTACATGTAGTTGCTTAATATTAATCAGTACTTAAATATATAATTACACTGTAACAACACCTTAAAATAAAGTGTAACCCAAAATTGTTACATCCCGACAATGTAAGAAGGAATTTTTTTGCATTTTAACATTGTAACACTGTTAGGATGTCACATTTTTGCAATTTTACAGTGTTGATGTTATAGTGTTACTATGGTAAATTCTACAAAACTACCTTGTCACATTGTTAGGATGTTACATTTTTACATTTTACAATGTAACAAGGCAACTTTGTATCATTGTTACATTGTAACACTGTAACATGATAAAACTATAAAATTGTAAAAATGTAACATCCTAACAACGTGACAAGGTAATTTTGTAGCATTTACCATAGTAACATTGTAACATTACACTGTAAAATTGCACAAATGTGACATTGTAACATTACACTGTAAAATTTTACAAATGTTACATCCCAACTTGTAGCATTGTAACACAGTAACATTGTAATTGTAACATGATCCTAACAAGGTAATATTGTAGCACTGTGTCATCGTAACGTAAAACTGTAACATTGTAGTGGTGTTAACTTTGTAGTTTTATAAAATTATATTGTAACAACATTTATGGTCTTAAGTTATTAACACTAAACTACCATATACAAAATCTGAACAACCTCACCTGTCATAAAAATGACAATAACATCCAGGAACTCCTGAAAGGAAAGGTATCCGTTACCGTCCTTGTCAGCCAGTGTGAACATAGACTGTACAAAGAGCGAGTCGGGCTTCAAACCGAACACTCTGGCAAATTCAGCTCGCGTGAGCTCACACTGCAAAGCTTCTCGGGTCCTATTGCTCAAGTCTCCTGCATCACTTTTATTAATGTCCAAGACCTGGAGTCAAAAAAGACATGTAAGATGCTACCTCTCAACTTTGTGACACATTGCCAGTGGAATGAGGACAAAATGGCCTTCAGACCTTCAGAAACAACAAAAAGTTATGTTATACCTTTGAAAAAGCATGCTTGAAGAACGTCTCCACAATCTGTTCCCTCTGGTCTCTGGTCACTGCATCTCTAAGAATTTCTTTCTCACTCATCTCCATCACGGTTAGACTCTGAATTATGCCGTCCAGCTCAGATCTCAGGTGATTTAAGAACTCTGACCTCTGACCAACGTCCTCAAAGAACAAAACCTTTCGGCCAGAAATCCAACTTAATGCCTCATTGAGCATTCGTTGCATGATGACAGAAGAATGAACAACCAAATTCTTACCAGATCATACTCTTTGGGGATCTTCAAGAGTAGAGAACGATGCTGATGGTCATTGGGTATTAGCACTTTCAGATGTTCTTGATTGCCGAAGCTGTGAGAGCTGAGAAGAGAGCCGTTCTCATCAAAGGTCTGGAATACTTTCTTCTCGCTGAACGCAAGAGTGACTTGTCGGGGTGCCGTATTGTGCCCCAACCACTCTTTGGCTGAACACAAAAGTGAAATCAGACACCAACAAAACCCCCAAGAAGTTAATAAACTCATCTTCATTGGCATATCAGGCCAATATGAAATTGCAGGTGATGTTACTGACCAGAAGTTCCATGAGCAGGTTCCTTTTGTTTTGTGGAACCGTTGAGCTTCTTTTGGAATCGTTTGTATCTGGCTGTCCGAACATGAGCAACTACACAAGCTACTATGTAGCTTACTGTCGAGAGATCAGAAAAAGTATGTGTGTTGAAAAATGTTTGGCTGGCATATGCGTTATATTAACTAACAGGTAACTTGTGACCGTTTTTTTAAACAAAATATTAAAAATACATAATTATTATTACATTAAATACTTTTATTACGTTGTTGTTTTTTCCCGGGATTTAATAAAAAAACAAAAAAACATTCATACATAAGTACTTTTATAATTCCAGATCAAATACAATTGCCTGAAGTAAATACATGTAATTCAATTATAGTTTAAAGGTGCAGTTTGTAATTTCTGAGAAACGCTGTTGATATTTTAAATCACCAAAACAAACACGCCCCTGCCCAAAAGGACCACACCCCTATCTTGATATCCCCGCCCCTAAATTCACAAACACGCTATGCAGCACAGGCACCACCCCTCTCATTAGTGGACACGCCCCTTACTGCTGATTGGCTACAAGAGCGTTTTGGTGCTCGGTCCGATCCACTTTCAGCCCTGTTTCTCAAAAATTGCTTACTGCATCTTTACTGCATACAAGTAAATTATGAATAACACTGACCAACAGGAAACAGGAACAGCACCACCACTGTTGCGCCAAAACCAGCTTTGCTGCTGTCGTCAAAGTAACTCACAGAGACGGCCTTTGTGCAGGGGTGAAGATCGGAGGCTCTGATTGGCTGAGGCTGGGGGCAGGGATTACCTGTACAAAAAGCCCAAAATAAACAAATCATGACTTTTCAATATGATGTGTGTGTGTGGAATATCTTGATGAGTGTGGGTTGTTTATTACCGTCCACCCAGAAGAACGCGTTCTTTTGAATGTCGCCCTCCTCTGCACTGGTGACATCCAGAATGACATCATGAAATGTGGTGTTCTGTATGGCTTGGATCTCCTCCTCAGTGAACAACCTGAGAGAAAGCAGCCGATACTTAGCCAGAAATACCTTTTTTACGTGTACTCGTCTGACCAAATTGACATGGTTGTTTTTTATGTAATCATCACCAGAAATTTTCCCACCCATTTTGTCTGTTCTCAAACCAGAAGCGATCAGCATTCCTTATGCGTTCAAACTGGTCCAGGATGATGGCAGAAAACACTGGACCTGGTCCTTCCTGTGTTTCTAGAAGGCCACCCACAAACAGCTCTAGTCTGGAGGTGTCGTTCTCATATAACTCTGCAAGCTCCCTTAACTGAAAAGCAGTGAAAAGAGATTTGACTAAAGAGAGAGAACATTTTGCATTTGAATGAGTGGGATTTGCAAGTGCAAACAACGCCGCCACAATAAAGGGGGGTTGGGCTAATTGTTATTAAAGGATTAGTTCACCCCAAAATGAAAATTTCCTAATAATTTACTCACCCCAATGCCATCCAAGATATCCATGTCTTTCTTTCCTCAGTGGGAGAGAAATTATGTTTTTTGAGGAAAACATTTCTGGATTTTTCTTCTAACAATGGACTTCATTGGTTACCATCGTTTTTAAGTCCAAAACAATGCAGTTTCAAAAGTCTTTTAAGTGTTTAAACGGGCTGTACGCGATCACAGCTGAAGAAGAGGTTGTTATCTAGCGAAGCAATAGGTCATTTAATTTTTTTTTTTATAATTTATAGACTTTTTACCTTCAATAGTTCAGATTGAGCTGATCAACAAACGGACAGGGAACTACGTCATCATGTTGAAAGGTCACGCCGGCGCCGGCAGAAGTACTGTCCCACTGTTTACAATGCGACCGTACGTAGGAGGATAGTTCAAATAGTATTGTTTGCTATTATATATATATAGTAATAGTATTCAGTGAATATGAATATGAATAGTATAAGAATAACAACAGTTCAAATAGTATTGCCGGCGCGTAGTTCCCTGTCCATTTGTTGATCAGCTCAATCCGAACTATTGAAGGTAAAAAAAAACTTTTTTTTTAAATGACCTATCGTTTCGCTAGATAACAACCTCTTCTTCAGCTGTGATCGCGTAAAGCCCGTTTAAACACTTCAAAGACTTTTGAAACTGCATTGATTTGGACTTAAAAACGATGGTAACCAATGAAGTCCATTGTTAGAAGAAAAATCCAGAAATGTTTTCCTCAAAAAACATAATTTCTCTCCCACTGAGGAAAGAAAGACATGGATATCTTGGATGGCATTGGGGTGAGTAAATTATTAGGAAATTTTCATTTTGGGGTGAACTAATCCTTTAAGATGTTTGCTGATGGTTCATGCCATTAGGAGCTTTCGCACCGGGCAGTTCCCGGAACTAGTTACCAGGGTGAATCCCAGAGAACTAATGGTTCCCCTAGGAAGAACCATGCCGGAGCCTGATGCTCCCATTCTCCGTGTTCATTAGTTTATGATCTGTCTAACTGTCCTGTCTAATACGTTATTAGATAGAACTGTTATACATAGAAAGTAGACAGTAATGAAAAGGCATTAGCGTATGCTGTGTGGTTGATGCCCAATGTCGCTAGCTGAGCAGAAATACATAATCATATTTCGCTTGGTCCCCTCAAAGTTGTTTTGGATTTTTTCCTCAGTGTAAAGGTCAAGAGGTCCATCTATCACTGTTTTCCATGTTCGTAGAGTTAGTTAGTGGAGTAAATATCATATAGGCTATAATCTGTGTGTACACAGCTTTTTTTTAAATGGCGGGTGCTTGTTATTCACGTGCGTTCGGCCAATCAGTGTACACTAACATCACTGGTAGTTTCTATAGTGCTGGATTAGACCCTCCTCGGAAGTAGGAGCTAAATTAGTTCCCCCAAAAGGAGTTCCTAGAACTAAAATCGTTCCCAGTTCCTGCGGTGCGAACAGGCCAAAATCCGCGTACTTTCGCCAATAGTTCTAGGAACTATGAAAAGGTTCCTCCGATGCGAAAGCCCCTATTGATACTCTAAACAGCACCTGTGTGTTATTCAGTTTAGGGTTGATCTCCTCCCAGGAGTTGACCGGCCGCATGTTGAGGGCCGCTCTGATCTGGTTATAACTCGGCAGCCCAAAATCACGCCCCCTCTGGATGGATAAAGCCACTGCATCAGAGCGTGAGAACCGCAAGGGGCCGTACATGTAATCTAATGAAGAAAGGGAATAGAGAAGATGAATTAACCATCTTGATGTCAAGCATACACAAAATTTATCAAAATGGACAATTCTTGTTTTAAAAAAACTAAAAATACAGTTTATTATAAATGATTTATCGTTGCACATCATTTTTTTAAAGGGACAGTTCACTCAAAAATGAAAATTCCTTTAATTAATGTGCCCTCATAATCTTTAATCAAAATAACTTCCCCTCCCTCTTGCAGTATCATCTCTTCTCTGATGATGTGTTTTCTGGCATGAGGGCGGAGCAACCTGTCACTCACATGAGATCCACCAATAGCAAACCACAACCATCCAATCAATTCCTGATGGACATCAAGCCCCTCCCTACATTTTTTCTTGTTCGAGAAGCAATTTCACTTGGAAATAAGTCACAAAATAAATAATAAAAGACTATCGCACCTTCCGTTTCATGCCGACTTTCAATTAATCAAAAGAAAAACCAACCTCTCAAATCCTCGACAATGACGTTGTCCTCGCGCTCAGTGATCTGAGAAGCCATGCCCATTATTAGCTCATCTACATCCTGACTGGACTGCAGGTTTGGATTCTAAAACATATATAACTTGATATAAAATATAACTTAATGATATATTCATTTTTTTATTGTTATTTAATCAGTTTAATTGAAATAATGTCTAAACATTCATTTCTAAACAAAAAATGCATTTAATTAGATTGATAAATAAAAATTAATTATACAATATATAATAAAGAAATCTTTTGGGACAAAATCAGGCAAAATTTTTGTACCAAGCCACCATGTATGAAATTTTAATTATATGGTCGCATAATCCAAACCAAACCCCGTCTGTTATGACTCACATTTCGGTTCCAGAAGGTGTTGCATAAACGCAGGCCAGGAGATTTACTTGCATCGTTGTTCACAGCACTTTTGTAGTGGCACGTCCTGTTTCTGAATCCCCAAAATCACATTTCAACACAATTACAGATACAATTGAGGATTTTTATTTGTATACTAACTTTCTATTCATTGACGAATCCTGGAAACAAACATATTAGGAGCACAACTGTTTTCAGCACTGATAATAATAATAATAAGAAATGTTTCTTGAGCATCAAATCAGCATTTTAGAATGATTTGACTGGAGAAATGATGCTGAAATTTTAACCAAAACTCTAAACTTTTTAATGGTAGTGTAAGTAAATGTAATACTTTAAGATTTTAATAGAAATACTTCAATATTACTATCAACAGTGGTTTGTAACAATAACTTTAAAAAGGTTTTCAACATTCAACTGATGAGGTGCATTTTACAAAAGTGAATAATTGAGAAATGTACCTTTTATACACACCAGATGGCGCAAGAGTCAGTCCAAACCTCACAGCAGCAGCTTCAAACTCAGCAGAGATCCCTGGATCAACATGTATCTGATAACCTGTAGAACGACAGAACGAAATGACATGCTTGCAATCTGTTAACCTGTAATGACGTACATGCCGACTGCATGCTGTCATCTACATGTTACGCAAACCATAAGAGATATTTTAACAAACCACAAATTAGCCAACCTTTTGACTTGCGCATAAAGTCTCCTCCCGTTTGCAGCATATTCTGCCCTCGAACCAACCATTAAACAGGAAGAGACCATCTGACCCATGTCAAGTGATCAGCCAGAGTTCATTTTGTTCGATATACCACAATAATACATATATAGTCTATAGAAACTCTGTTCTGATTGGTCAGATGGCCCCGTCTGTTGTGATTGGTCTGCTCTGCTCTGATTGGTCAGATGGCCCAGTTTGTTGTGATTGGTCTACTTTGCTCTGATTGGTCAGATGGCCCAGTTTGTTGTGATTGGTCTACTTTGCTCTGATTGGTCAGATGGCCCAGTTTGTTGTGATTGGTCTACTCTTCTCTGATTGGTCAGATGGCCCAGTTTGTTGTGATTGGTCTACTCTGCTCTGATTAGTCAGATGGCCCAGTCTGTTGTGATTGATCTACTCTGCTCTGATTGGTCAGATGGCCCAGTCTGTTGTGATTGGTCTACTCTTCTCTGATTGGTCAGATGGCCCAGTTTGTTGTGATTGGTCTACTCTGCTCTGATTGGTCAGATGGCTCAGTCTGTTGTGATTGGTCTACTCTGTTCTGATTGGTCAGATGGCCCAGTCTGTTGTGATTGGTCTACTCTGCTCTGATTGGTCAGATGGCCCAGTCTGTTGTGATTGGTCTACTCTGCTCTGATTGGTCAGATGGCCCAGTTTGTTGTGATTGGTCTACTCTGCTCTGATTGGTCAGATGGCTCAGTCTGTTGTGATTGGTCTACTCTGTTCTGATTGGTCAGATGGCCCAGTCTGTTGTGATTGGTCTACTCTGCTCTGATTGGTCAGATGGCCCAGTCTGTTGTGATTGGTCTACTCTGCTCTGATTGGTCAGATGGCCCAGTCTGTTGTGATTGGTCTTCATCAGCACTTGATACACAGTGATATGAACGGTAACAATGGTGTCAGTTTTATCATATCTATTCAAGCCCGAGTCCTTTTACATTCACAAACAGCTATATTACACACTACATGGACAATATCTGAAAAAGCATATTAGGTGCACTTTTATGTGATATGTGAGTGGAAGTGAATGGAACTTAAATTCTAGTGTGACTTTCAGTAGGTGTGTTATCTGAGACTGAAACAAACCACCGATTACCTGAGCACGTGCACATTCACACACACACAACTCACCTGGATAGGAAGACACTTGTTTTCCCAGATAGGCCGGAAGCCACTCATAGAATGCGATATTCTGAAGAAAGACAAAACACATACACCTTAAATCCTAAAATCTAGACCAATGTCCCTATATTCATAACCTAGTGTTCAGAGTAAATGTGAAGTGAAGGATACTGCGGTACATCCCTCCAAATTGGCAGCTGTGCTGTTACATGAAGTGAGTCAGTAATTGAGGACTATTTGCTTTACCTGTAATGTGGCAATAACCCTCTTTCGGGCATTTTGGAAAAGCTCTTCGTCTGACCAAGAGGGGTGTTCCTTGTACAGTTTGGAGGCCAGGTAATTATGGTAACGAAACCAAATAATTCCCTCAGTGACCGAAAAGATGTTCTCATTGGCCCAGGCATTCCCGAACTCTGAGAACACACAAAACGTGCACTTGAAAACCACAGCATGCAACATTTTCAAGAGCTTCTTGCAATGCACTTAAGACATTTGAGTAATAAAATAACACTTAATTAAAAGGTATTCATAACAGAATAAAAATAAGTAATAAAACCATACAATATTGTGAAAATACAGTAATCAAATAAAACATCTAAAGGGGTTTAAGTCACTCTGCCCTGTATCACATACTTTATTGCATGGAGGAAACTATGGTTTACCCATGGTGCATTTTTGTAAGGAATGTTACAAGAAAGCATGACTAGAAAATAGTTGATATTTCAAGTCTTACCAAACCAAAATTTCCTGATTAGCCATGCAACTACTGGTTGTGTGGTGATAAATGAATGTACTACAACTTTAAAAAGTAACTGTTCCATATCTCACCATAGAGTTCCTGTAAGCCGGGACTTGTACTACTGGGGTCCGGCGCACTCCACATGAGGTAACCACTGCTACTACGCCTGGGCATGTCCTGTGAGGAGCCTGAAGCCAAGAGTCCTTTGGAAAACATTCTCAAGGCATCACACCATGAGCTGGAAGATCCATAGATGGAGCTTCCATCTATCCACGCTGTCACGTGATTCACCTGAAATGAATTATGGGTAGATCAAAAACTCATTCGTAGATCAAGGCCCATTCCAAATCTCCTACAGTCAATTGTGACTACATACGCACCTGTGTACGGGGATTGTTGGGACTTTTGCCCGTGCTCGGGTCCCACTCTGCTCTCTGGAACTGGAGCAGGACCGGTTGTGAGGAGTTGGAGCCAAAGACGGGATCTTCTTTTTGGACTTCAATATGCATGTACTCAGGTGGGCAACCAGATCTACGGGATTCTGAGATCTCAGACCACACATGGTAACCTAATGTAGTAATAAAGAGCATGTGTTAAAGTGGCCATCGGAACCAAATTCTCTTTGACCTTTTCAATACCAAGAAAACATCTTTTGAAAATAAGATGCAAAAACGTCTCATTAAACTCTATAAAGTGCTTAATTCTTAATAGCACCAGTGCATAGATGTTGTTTTAAGCAATAAAATTCTCTTTGTGAAATGCAAAATGTTCTTCTTTAGCAGCCATCGGGCTATGATTCCATTTTAAAACCTGTATTTTTTAATCTTCCCAACCAGTATGCTGTTAACCTGGGAACCTCTGCAATCACTAGCTACGTTTACATGCACCAAAATTATCTGTATATTATCGGATTGATGGCTCAGTCTGAGTGAAAACCCTACATGTAAACAGATTGATCAGAAAGAAATTTAGATTGGATTGAAAAGTGTAGTGTACAGTGGCGCAGTAACGTGGAGGAAGATTAGGATGAAAAGTCCCCATTCATTGTAATTGCATGGAAAAGAGTGACCAGTATAATCTTGCGAGTAAAAAGTCATAATTGTTAGAAAAAAAGTCATAATTGTGATATAAACTTGCAATTGCGAGAAAAAGTCAATATATAACCTCATAATTGCAAGAAAAAATGCATAATTGTGAGATGTAAACTCGCAATTGTGAGAAAAAAGTCATAATTGTGAGATATAAACTCGCAATTGTGAGAAAAAAGTCATAATTGTGAGATAAAAAAACTCACAATTGCGAGAAAAAAGTCATAATTGTTAAATATAACCTCGTAATTGCGAGAAAAAAGTAAAAATTGTGAGAAAAAAACGTGCAATTGCGAGAAAAAAGTCAATATATAACGTCATAATTGCGAGAGAAAAAAATGCATAATTGTGAGATATAAACTCGCAATTGTGAGAAAAAATGCATAATTGTGAAATATAACCTCGTAATTGCGAGAAAAAAGTCAAAATTGTGAGATATAAACCCGTAATTGCGTTAAAATATTTATGAGATTAAAAACTTGCAATTGCGAGAAAAAAAGTCAGAATTATGAGATAAAAAAAATTGCCATTGCGAGAAATAAGTCCGAATTGTGAGATAAAAAAAATCACAATTGCGAGAAAAAAGTCAGAATTGTGAGATTTAAAAAAAAAATCGCAATTGTGAGAAAAAAAGTCAGAATTGTGAGATAAAAAAATCGCCATTGCGAGAAAAAAGTCATAATTGTGAAATATAACCTCGTAATTGCGAAAAAAAAGTCAAAATTGTGAGATAAAAAACTTGCAACTGCGAGAAAAGGAGTCAGAATTGTGAGACAAAAACTCGTAATAGTGAGAAAAAAGTCTGAATTGTGAGATATAAACCCGTAATTGCGTTAAAATATTTATGAGATTAAAACCTTGCAATTGCGAGAAAAAAAGTCAGAATTGTGAGATAAAAAAATCGCCATTGCGAGAAAAAAGTCTGAATTGTGAGATAAAAAAAAAAAAAAAAAAAAAAAATTGCAATTGCGAGAATTGGCAATTGCAGGATGCCTTTACTGAAATGGAATCTTACTGAAAATGTCTTGAAACTATTATTATAATTAAAGAGTTGGCTGTGTCTCAATCAACAGGCTGCAACTAGTTTAAATGAAGGAAGACGCTCACCGAAGGCCAGGGAGAGAAGAGTTCTGTTCTTGTATGACAGGAGACCGGATTGTCCGCTCATGGCCGTGTTGCTTATCTGGCGGGGGTTGGGCAGGTGCGGTACCTGTCGGGGCAGATAAACTCCATCCGCATACTGCGCCGGAAAGAAACGGACCAGAGCTGCATCTGTAGGGGCAACATCCTGATGTTTAGAAAAAATACACTTACATTTTTTGTAAGAAGCATAAAAGAAGAATTAATTCACTCACCAGCAGCCCCTCGATCATGATATGCCAAATTATTGTACCACCCATCATACCTTTGAACTTCCCAGGTAATGGCAGAACTCGCACCTGTTTGGTTCAAGATCAAATGGAGTTTGGCAACACTATAATAACTTACACGAATAAGTCATTAACAAACATTATATGATGATTCACAGTACTGCATGTTCATTCCAGATGTTCTTTAAATACACACTTTTTTTTATCAAGGACTTTTTAAAATCTAATTTACACCCCAAACCTTACCAAAGTTAAAGTATAGTTATGGTGTAAAATGAAGGAGAAAAATGCAAAATTCTGCTCTATTTCTAGGGCAAATAAAAGCTCATGTGACAATGAGACTTTTCTACACTGCTTATTTATTGCAAAATAGTTTTTTTTTATTAATAACCTTTAAGCACAGATCTTACTGCAACACTTCATAGTAAGTTTCATGAATAAGATAACTGATATTATTATGTTACATAATGTTTAACAAATGTTTAGTCAATGAATAGCTATATTTAAATAGCTGGAAATGCATGTATTTTCCTATTTAAACAGAGTGACCACTGCTTCAATATATCATTTTTCTTTATAATTATTATAATTATTTTTTATTTTTATTTTTAACAATACACATTGTATTATTAGAATTAAAAAATAATACAAAATATTATACAGTGATGCAAGGGGGATCAAATTTATTTTTATATTTTCAAAATAGAATAGATTAGGCAGACACAGACAGATAGATAGATAGATAGATAGACAGACTCACCAACAGCTTGACAGAGAACAGACAGTGCAGTTAAAGTCCTCCAGATCACCTCACCTAAGCCCATTCTTGCAAACCAATGAAGCACCTCTTCGCCCAAGAGCACTTCACTTCAGACTAGAGAAAACACTAAGTGCGGTGAGTGTAAAAGTAGACCCAGCTTTCCTTAAGAATGACAAAGCATGGACCTCGAAACAAATATTAAGGCAATTAAACAGAAAACACAGTCACGCCTGTCTTTAGAGAACAGCAGACCTCGCCTGTCAGTAGATCGAATGGCAGTGAAAACAAAAGGAAGAGTCTGAGAGTGACGGAATGAGAGTCCGACCCACATCCACACCTGACTGTTTCGCACTGAGTTTACGATGCAGGGCTGGTCATGAGCGGTTGACTCCTTTCTCTGGAAATACCAATCAATGCAAATCAAAGCTGTTATTAGGAAGCGCAATCGTTTAAAAGATGAGCGCAGACCGGGTCATCTTATTTCCAGGACTCATATTTTCCAGTCTTGTTTTACGGCTGTCGTTGCGTCCACAGGTGAGTTGCAGTGCGGCATTGTGGTTGGGTTGAGATTTGTAAATGTCTATTAAGCGGCATTCTGTCTGACTTGGAGAATAAGAGAATAAATGAATGATAATCTAAGCGGCATAACGGGCTGTTATATGACGAGTAGCGTTTTCTGTGTTGTAGGCCATATATGTAGCCTATTTTAAGTAGTTGTATAGATGTTTTAATTATGGATCATATTCATAAGTGCGAAAATGTGAGAAGGGGATTTAAATTATCGGAGTTTGACCCCCGTAATTAATTTAAAACCTCCTGGAAATTGAATTTGGGAGGTCTAAAAAGTAGCCTAGAGAGCCTCTCTCTTTTATTTTTATTTTATTTTATTTTTATTATTATTATCATTTGTTTAAACAAGATTGAACTAGCCTAGGCTATGCCTAATTTTGTATACAAATTTAATTTGTAGAATAATAAAAAATAAAAAAAAAACTGGACGTTTAGCGTTCAGAGAATATTCATAAATAACTTTTTTATAACAAATATGGAACGTTAGCAAAACATTCTTAAAACGTAACGTTGGGGAAATCGCTTGCGAACTGAGCAACACAAGCTGCTCGAGCACATCTGTACGATATTTCAACAAAACATAACCTACATTGCAATAATTTAGCACTTAATTAGTGCTAAACTACAAAAAAAGGGGGTTTATGGTTGACGAATGGAAATTTCTCTGGAACGGCCAAACTAACGGGTTGCGCGAGACGCACTTCAATAGCGGCCGTAAAATTTCGATACCCTTGAAAGTCACTGTATAATTCGCACACTAGACTGTTATCTGCAATCTTCAGGTAACCGAGCCTCTTGCCAACACTGTCCTGCTTTCAGCTTTAGTTCTCGCCTGTGGAGGGAAGATGACTTTCTACGATGGCATTTACCCGTTCTACCCGCAACAAAGAAGCCCGTTCATCATCGACATCAGCCTGCTGGTCGCCATCCTGGTTTTCTCGGTTCTGGCTGTCAGTTTCATCTTCATTCTACCAGGAATACGTGGCAAATCGGTGAGTGAGCGAGTTGGATCAATTCTTCTAGAACACTATTTTAAAAACAGTGCATCTTCTACAGGTTTCCACTAAGGGAAAATGAAAAATTTGAATGTGAGATGATAGAAAGGCGAAGAAATTATTGTTTAAAACATGTCAAGAAATGTAAATGTAATATTATGACGATGCCATTTCTTTGTCAAATTGTTGTAAACTCTGAGGTAAAAGGTGTTTCATTGTACCTTGCATTCACCGGAGTTGTCAAACATTGCGTAGGCTATATATCAAAGTAGGCTATTTAAAGTATTTCTTTCTATTGTTTTACAAATATTGAGATTAATTTTCTATTTTCTAATCTCAAGGTCTACTCTAAGACTAAAATGACACTTCTGGGCCTATTTTTGTCAGTTTAGGTGACATTTTTTGCCCTTATTAACTTATAAACCATAGTGTAAAGTCTTTTACATCATCTGCAAAAAAAAAACAACAACATTAAAGAACATTAAAATATAATGTCCTCTTTTTTCAGAGACTGTTCTGGATGTTCAGGATAATCATTAGTTTATTTATCGGGGGTGTTTTAGTTGGTGAGTATTTCAAGTATTTTGATTAAGTTCATCTAGTAGTTGTTACTGTATAGTGGCCTCAAAAACTATTTTCACACTCCCAAGTTAAAGTTATGCTTTACTTCACCAATTTTTCAATGACTTTTAACCAAGGTCAAAGTAATAACCAGAGATTGTCTTTCGTTAAATTTAATGCCATGGCACTTGGCCAAGTGCACTTGGTTTGATATATTTGTTATGTAATGCAATGACACTCCCATATTTTTAAGTGTGAGTACAAGTCTAAATATTCAGCCGGAACAATAGAAACAAATATCCCTTTGAGTCCACTTGTTATATAACATGCAAAACTTGTATGGCCTACATTTTCATTCATGATCTGCTAAACTCCTCTTGTCTGCTTCAGTGTTGAATTTTACCGGAGACTGGGCTGAAGCCAGCGTGAAGGCCAACGCCACCTACAAATCCTTCAGTAACGCAGTGGTGTCCGCTGAGGTGGGACTTCACGTGGGCCTGTACGGAATAAACATCACACTCAGAGGTGAACAGGACGAGTCCGCGACATTTTTGGTCCACTTTTTTGAGCCGCAAAACTCTGACCGGGTCTTTTGACATCTGTTCCAACAGGCGAGCCAGTATCGCAGATAAACGAGACCATTGACTACAACGAGATCTTCAGTTGGTCGAGCAGCGTGGATGAGCAGTACGGCGACGCGCTCGAGAGGGGTCTTCCCAACCCCATCCTTTACATCGCAGAGAAGTTCACACGCAACAGCGCTTGCGGGCTCATCTTCCAGTACAGATACTCAGGCCGCTTCGCCTCAGCCAATCTCTGGTAAACCAACACACAGTCACCACCAATCTCTTACTGTAGTGTAGTGTAAAGAAACTCCGTCCTATTCAACAAATGCAAACAAGCTAAAGAATGGCCTTCTCCCGCAGGACGGCTTTTTGCTGCTGGCTGGTGGCCAATATCCTCTTCTCAATGCCCGTCATCCTCTACGCCGGGTACATGATGATAGCCACGGCTGCTTTCATCTTCTTCTCCATGGCTTCCTTCTCAACTATATACAACGTGCCCCAATGTGACTTCAGTATAGGTGCAGAGTCCTTAAGGACAGACTATAGCCATTCCTTCTGGATCGCTTTGGCAACAGGTAAATGCTCCTAATGGGAAAGAGGGTCACTCTCGAAAGGTTTTTGACTTGGAAAGCATATAAAATACTTTATAACATGATTACGGTTGATTTTCAGGTTTACTGTGCACTGTGATTGGTTTGGTGGTGGTGTTGCTGGATTGTCTATTTCCTGCGAGGATGAGGGAGGCGTTCAGTGTTGGCGTGGACAACGAGGAAGACGAATGCCATACCGGTGAATGCTACCTCAACTCAGGCTTTCTAGAGGGAGTGATCTCCGATGACATCACACCGACGGGGAATGGCTCTTTGCCTCGGCAGATCACTACAATAACAGTATGTTTTATACACAAATAAATGCATTTTCATTAACATTAGCTGAAACGATTTGGTCGTTATTTACGCACCCTCATTTCAGTTTCTTTCCGTGGAACACAAAATAAGATGTTTTGAAGAATCTTCATGCTGCTCTTTTCCATACAACGACTGCATAGTACTACTAACACCAAAATTATGTAATTAATTCAACAGTCTTTGCTGTTGAAATATTAATTGTTTTCTTTTTTTCTTTTAACAGAAGCTTTGAGGGGCGGTTTGTTGTCGTCCACAACTACTACTTGAAAACTTGCAGACTGAAACTTTCTGGGAGTTGTATATACAATTGTTACTGTTTCTATTGTTCTATTCTATTGTTCTACTGCATATACATGTACATAATGCACAAAAAATTAAATATTTAAAACAAAAATCAAATTCTACAATGTGTCCATTTTCATTATTTGTGTTACAGTATGAACTTAGTAAAATGAAATATGCACACATTATTGCAATAACGACATCTGGCGATACCAAGATTGAATTCATAACCACATGAATGTGGAAGTTTACAGGTAATTTAATTCAAGGTATATTAAACCAGGCTTATCATCATTAACTAGAAACTAAAACCATAAAAAACCATTTTCATTACTTGAAATTAGTGCTGTCAAATCGATTAATCGCATCTAACATAAAAGTTTGTGTTTATATAATATATGTGTGTATATATATTATTGTATTCATGTATATATTATATATGTGCTGTGTGTGTCTGTGTATATATATATAAACATATAATTTTGTGTTCATATAATGTGTGTGTGTGTATATATGTTAAATGCGATTAATCGCGATTAATCGATTTGACAGCAATACTTGAAATAAAAAAATGAACTGAAATTAAATAAAAATTAAATAAAAAAAAATCTCTCAAAATATTTTCATTTACTTTAAATTGAAGTAAATAAACTACAATTACAGAAAAACTACAGATATAAAAAAGCACACAAAATAAAACAAAAAAACAACAAAATTACTAAACCTTTATTAAAATGACCAAAATTAAAATGAAAACAAAATATCTAATTCAAAATATTAACAAAAACTATAATAGTACATCATTGGTACTAAAATAACACTGCTATATGTGTGTGGATTTAATGCTCAGAGAAAAAATTATAAGCACTAAAATGACATACCTGAAATGTAGATGGGGTTCATTCATGAGATAATTCTGACTCATTCATTCTATTATTTCTAATATCATGCATGAACATGAATGCAGCTCAGGTTTTCTGATTAGCATATCTTTAAGTCTTCAAAATCCGGCATGCTGAACTAGTAATCTACAGAAATGAGTCATTCATAGTGTACAGTACCCATTTATCACAGAGACACCGAGGACAGCCAGAAGAACTGAAATGCAGCCTACTCAGAAAATGTAACAGTAATCTTTGGATTTTAGCATGCTTTAGTCCAATTTTTGAGTTCGTGAAATGAGTATTGTTAATTAAATGTAGTGATAATGCCCTACTTTGTCGACTGAATCGTCAGTGTCTTAACTTTAGTACAGTCACTTGGTATTTTTCATTCATAAGTACTTCTAAGTACTTAAAGAACTCAAAAGGGCTGGTAGCACTTTATTTCACAGACCTGTTCCCCATGTACATACTATGTACTTTCTATAGTAATTACAATAACTGTGTAATAACTAGGTACTAACCCTGAACCTACACCTAAACCTAACCTTAAACCATGTCGTTACCTTATGTTACCCAGTACTTTCTTAGGTAAGTGTACTGTAAGTACACATACTGTAAAATAAAGTGCAACCAAAAGGCTTGAACGAAAGGCATTTAACATATATACAAACTAACAAGTCTGCCATGGAAGACTGTATGTATAATTGCATTAATAAGCAAGTAACAGCCCCCCTTTGATAAAGTAATTATGTGTGCATGTTTGCACTCTTTCTAATGATCTTTACATGCAGTCTGCAGCCACATGAAGCAAGATGAATATTTTTTATATAATTACTTTTTTTAAGAGGAGCTGTAAATGTTTGTTTTTTTAACGTTGCAGGAAAAGGTCCCAGGTTTATGATTCCTTATATGTACACCGGAGTCTCTTGACCAGTTAACAATCTGAACATGACGGCTGGCATAGTTTTCATGTTAATCTGTTGAGAAAAAAGGAAAGACACCTCATTTTAATAGCATTCACGTCATACAAATAATCGAATGCAAAAATGCGAGAAAGGATGATGACTTAAAATAAAGGTCAGCTTTTTTTGACTCACTGCAAAAAGCAAGGGGTGTAAAGTACTAATTATTCCTCATAACTGTACAGTACTTGCGTATTGTTTTGAGGAATTTGTACTGTAATCGAGTTCAGTCGAAACTGAATACTGACTCAATTACACTGTCATAACAAAAAAGCACGTATATTTTCCGTTTTTTATTCAGTGGTTTTAATTGCTTTTAACATTTTCTTTTAATAATTTAACAACAGCGTTGAAATGATACGTCATAGATTTTCTATTTTAGGCATGTTCCTCATCCACACTTAATACATAATAATAATACAAAAAAACAACAACAAAAAAACAGTAATATTATGAAATATTATTACAATTTAAAATAATGGTTCTCTTTTTTAATATACTTTAAAATGTCATTTATTTTTGTGATGCAAAGCTGAATTTTCATCAGCAAGTACTCCAGTCTTTGGTGTCTTATGATCCTTCAGAAATCATTCTAATATGCTGATTTATGATCAATGTTGGAAACAGTTGTGCTGCTTAATATTTTTTTATAACCTGAGATACTTTTTTCAGGAATGATGAAATAAATGAATAAAAAGTTAAAAAGAACTGTATTTATTTAGAATAGAAATCTTTTGTAACAATATACACTACCGTTCAAAAGTTTGGGAACAATAACTATTTTTTTTTAAGAAATTAGTACTTTAATTCAACAAGAATGCGTTAAATTGATAAAAGGTGATGATAACGATTTATATTGTTAGAAATGTTTTTATTTTGAATAAATGCTGTTTTTATGAATAAATGCTGTTAACGTTTTACTCATCAATGAATCCTGAAAAAAGTATTCCAAAAAAATATATTAAACAGCACAACTGTTTCCATCATTGATAATAACTGAGTATCAAATTATCATATTAGAATGATTTCTGAAGGATCATAAGACACCAAAGACTGGAGTACTTGCTGATGAAAATTCAGCTTTGCATCACAAAAATAAATTAAATTTTAAAGTATATTAAAAAAGAGAACCATTATTTTAAATTGTAATAATATTTCATAATATTACTGTTTTTTTTTGTTGTTTTTTTAACTGCAGGCTTGATGAGCATAAGAGACTTCTTGCAAAAGCATTAAAAATAGTAGTGTTTCCAAACTTTTGACTGTTACTGTACATTTTTGGTAAAAAGGATGAGGAAGATTGAGGAAGGGAGGAGATGGATGAATGAAATCCATATATATATATATATATTTATATATATATAAGCTGTGACATAGTTAATGTGGTTCATTTCTTTTTTGGCTAGTAGAAGTTCTGAAAAGTTTTGTAGCCAAATTGGCCGGTGAGTGAAAAAGTTAATTTCAAACCCTATATATATATATATATATATATATATATATATATATATATATATATATATATATTCAGACTTATTGAAATAAATTAATCTTAATATTCAAGATTCTGTTTCAGATTCAATTAACCGTTTTACCTTAACCAAAGAAAGTTTTTGGCTAAGACATTTCTGACCCTTTAATGAGCTAATATTTTAATGGTCTAATATTTTAATGGGCTAATATTTGGATCCAGCATCGCTGTACTTTTACACCCCTTCCAGATTATTACTAATGTTCCACCAAAACATACGTATATGTAAAGCCGTACCTCTCCTACGGACACTGAAAGGGCGTGGACGATTTTCTCATGCGCCATCGCCACCACACTCTGTCCGTTTATCTCAATTATTCTGTGTCCGACACGCACCCCTCCCCTCTCCGCAATACCTCCACGCATCAGACTACAGATCTGCAATTCAACAACAGGATGACTGAGTAAGATTGCAAAGAAGTCATGATACAACAAAAAAGTCCCCTAACTGTGCAAATACACAGCAGCTGATTAGATAAGATTAGATTAGATAAGTTATTGTCATGAAAACGGGATCTTTTGGTAAAGCAATAGATGTTTGTTAAAGTTTTTTTCAGTGACACATCTTACTGAGCTATTTCAGTGTCTTTCTTGATCCTTGACACTTACTATTCCGTTCTGAACGCTGAAACCGAGCTGGTATTGCAGGTCTGGTCTCTTTATGAGGACAGTAGTAACAGGTGGGCAACTCACTACACTCAGTTTCACCTGAACGTGATTCTTCAAGCCCTGAAACACAAACACATGTAATACTGCAATCTGACGACACACAAGTGTTGAATACATGCATAAGAATGTCAAAACCTTGATGATGCCCTGACAGGTGGCGAGAGGCAGGCCCACCAGACTGGTGTCGTTGACGGCCATGATCTGATCGCCCACATTGAGTTTGCCGGAGCGGGCGGCGGGGCTGTTGTTCAGCATGCAGGCCAAGATGACGGTGGGCAGGATTGAGCCCCAGCCCGACTCCACGATCACCATACCCAGTATCTCCCCCTTCTGCTTCTCTAGCTGAAGCTGGTTACAAAAAAAATCTAAATTGACTAAAAGTAAAGAAAGAACTTCAAGGCAAAGAGTATTCCATTCATAAAATGAATATGGGGTGGCAGGTGCTATTTTAAGTATGATGTAGAACGAGCCCAAAAAAATCCTCAGATCACATTTTATTTGTGTTTTTTTGCATTTCGTTTTGCATATACACCAATGTATTGGCCTGGCTAATTAATCGGTCAGTATTTAGCAATTATGTGGTTATGGACATCAGGTGATAACCAGGCTCGCTTTTAGCACATTTTAGTGTTTTAATATTTCAATGGGTTTTTTTGTTGTGGGGAAAAAATGCAAATAAATATTTGATTAATTCAATAAATGTTTGTTCAAATGTAAAAAATATATAATTACTTATATATATTAACAAACACACATATACTCACCCACATAATTATATAAATATAATAGTAACAGTTTATGTGTATATACACTAATTCATGTTTTTATTGTCATAGTTATAGCTTTTTAGCACATTTTAGTTTTCAAATATAAAATTTTTTGAGAGCATTTGGTAGCAAATATTGTGAAAATAAAACAAATACCGGTAGTAAAAATAAATGTTTGATTAATTACAAAATAATATAAACATTAATAATAATATTAATAAAAATGAATATGGTAAATAATATAAAAATGTAATATATTAATATTAAAAAATATATTAAAATAAAAAATACTTATAATTTATATATATATATAATAGATACAGTTTGTGTGTATATACAAATTATTTTGTGTTTATTGCCATAGTTATAAAATTGTTGAATTAAATCAAATAAATTAAATATATATATTTCTACTGGCAGCAGCATTGAGAAACCCAAACTGGTCGACAACTAGATAGGAAAATGAAAAGTGATAGAAAAACATTAGGAAAGACTGGAAGAAGGGGATCTGGAATAGACAGGCACGTTTGCACAAAAGCAGCTACAATTCCGAGCTGCTATGATTAAGGTTTCCAGTGCTTTCATTATTACCTCTTTAAGGTTTTCAGAATTGGAGAAATGGATGAGGTCGTCATTATACATCTCCTGTGTGTTCAGTATGTCACTGTAGTCTTTCTGACTCAGGTCCTTGGGATTGATCCCATTGGCTTGGAGGAACTCCTGGTAGGCCATGCTGAACGCCTGACCGATGGACTGTGCGATGAGCTGGGCCTGTGGGGGGGGGGGGGGGGGGGAGGAGGTGAACCACTCAGCGAGAGGAGGATACTTGAAGACGTGACGACATCTCAGAGCGAGAGAGTGCTTGACTCAAAAAAAACAATTACATGAGCAGATACTTTAAACAGCTCATTGTTAACACGATGAAGAATAAATACAAAACTGACTAGAGGTTAGAGGAGGAATGAACTACAAACCCACAATTATCTTCCACAATACTGGAACACCTGTCAATCATACAGCTGTGCACATGCCCTGCCTCTCCCTGCTTGTTTAGTCATTATTTAGGCCAATTTGATAATGCCTTCAGCTACCAAAAATAGTGTGTGTTTAACACATGTAAAATATTTCTTATTGAATATTATACATTATATATTTGCTTAGCAATTATTTGGGCTAATTTTCTGATAATGATTTCAACTACCAATGAGATTGTTATTTTAATTAGATATTAATATAAATACATTTTTACTGGGTATTAAATATGATATGCTTTATAATAATTATTTTACTTTTAGCTACCAATAAGAGTGTTTTTTATTGAATAATAAATATATGTTTGTTTAGTAATCATTTTGGGCTAATTTGATAATGCGTTCAGTTACCTTTAAGTATAATGTTTGTTTATTAAATATTCAATGTTGCCTATTGAATATTAATCATTGCATGTTTGTTTATGAAATTTTACCACATTTAAATCCATAATATTGCATTTAAATCTATAAATTCCACAGAATTCTGCAGATTTACCGCCCTATAAAATCAGTGCATGAAAGCACAAAATATTCCATCTGGGTTTTTGACTAATAATATGTGTGTATATTATAACAATATACAGACAGATAAGTACATAGTAGCTAGTTACTAGAGGGTACCATTCAACACTGATATCAGGACAGATTCATTATGCAGTTTTTGACTGTTAGATTAAAGTGTGCAAGTAACAAACTGGTAAATATTTGTAATTGCACAAATAATGTCATGTCAACCGAAAAGGACAAGAAGACACACTTCAGCTTTTCTCCCCAAAAAATTAAATAAAATAAAAATAAGTCTCACATCCTCTGACTCAAAGACGTAGCACATCATGCGGTACTGCTTCTGACTTTCTGTGCTGAGGTCTGATTCTGTGCAGTCCAGTGAGGAGGAGTTAGACAGACGCCGGCGCGCCATCAGAACCACCACGCTACCGATGTCTGCGATGTATGAGATGGTGCGGAGCGCGTTGTCCATCATCGTCTCCTGTGAACAACGATCAGGAGTCAGCCAATGAAAAGTCTGTAAGCATAAATCCTCCACCTTGTTCTGTAATGTCAACATTTTTCTTTTTAAAAGAGCAATTTGCCTTTTTATGAGATAGTGAATTGGAAAGCTGTAAGTATTAAGACAGAAAGGGGAAAATGGGATTGGGAATTGACACAGGTCAGATTCAAACCTGCATTCCCATTACTAGAGCACCGTAACGACATATCAGTGTCAACACATTGACAATTACCAGGTTTATATGAACTTTACCCACCTGTGTGTCAGCATTGAGCACCTTGATGGCCTTGGTTGAGATGAACAAGTCAATCTCAGTCAAGCTCTGAGCTTCACCCTCTACAGACTAAAGAACACAGTTACACAAAGGTTGCAGTGTCATCTAGTGGACTGAGAAAGAACTTCTGAAGCTATTTTTAATGGATATTAAATTATATTTGTGTGGAGAATCTTATAAAATACCTTAACAAAGTCCACTGCCTCCTGCGCTTGCTTCATGCGCACGCTTTTAGACGGGTTTCTTTCGGACAACAGCTGGGTAGAGCCGAGGTAGTTTGCAGCAAAGATGATTCCATTGATGAGATCTTCTGGCTCACATGGACCAGGAACTAGAAAACAAATTCAAAGACCAGGATAAACAACTAGACTCATAAACCACCTGAAATTTGAGCTAATACCCTTAACCTGACTCTACTATCAATTATATACCAATGATCAACAAACGTACAGATGCATATTTCAAATCTTTAAAGGTTTGTGTCTCAGTTGGGTTTAAAATAAAACAGAACTTACTATCCACAAAGCTTGGAAAAGAGGGATTTCTCTGGATCTGCTGAAAAGCAAAACGATAATTAAGGTACAGATCCCTTTTCAGGTTACATCTTGCCCCAAAGGATGTATTCTGAGGGACAGAACCGACTCTGAGATTACTGTTTAGCATATAACTAGGTAACTTGCCGGTCTCTTTTGTCCAGATGGTGCCTCTGTACTACTGTCCTCTGGACTACTTTGAGGAACCTGTCGAAAACATTAAAACAGACAATAATCATATTTTGATATATAGGTACAATTTATAATTGACATGATGATGATGATGAATGATTATTGATAAAAACATAAGGCTGTAATGGAAGTGCTATTGTATTAAAAAGCCAGTAGCCAATATCTAGTCAGTTGTAGCAGTTACAATTTCATCTTTCAAGAGCCCAAAAATGTATTAAACTGTTTAGATTATTTGTGGGTATACATGGAAGTTTATATATTTCAAGAAGTATATGTATAAGCAGGGGCGAAACAACTGGATTTTTTAGGGAATGCAACACAAAAATTCTGCCCCTGTATATACATATTAGTTAAATTAACACAATTAGCATTAGCATAATTGGAACCAAATGGCTAAAGGTTTGCATAAAGGAATGTTGTGTTGTTTTCTCAACAACCACTTTTGTATTTTTCTTACAAAAACGCATCGCTTCGCTTCAGAAGGCCTTTATTAAGCCTCTGGAGTCGTATGGATTACTTTTATGATGGATGGATGGATGGATGAGCTTTTTTCACTATTCACTCCCATTATAAAGCTTGGAAGAGCCAGGGTATTTTTTTTTGTAATTCCAAATGTGTTTGGCTGAAAGAAGAAAGTCATATACATCTAGGATAGCTTGAGGTTGAGTAAATGATGGGATAATTTACATTTTTGGGTGAACTAACCCTTTAACGCTAACAATTGAATAGTCTATTGTTTAGAGCAAATCTTCAAATCTGACTGGCTACATGCCCAGAGTGTTTCCCTCCCCTGCAGCCCGAGACACATCCCCACGACCTAACAGGGGACAAGAGGTTTGGAGAATGGATGGATGGAAATCTTCAAATCTCATTGGAGACACTTGTCTAATGCTTGTCTAGAAGGAGGCAGACCACTTGGTTGAAATCCAGTGCAATGTTAAGAGTCTCCAAATAAGACAAGAACAGGCTGTCTGATCAACATGCAAAGCTACCATCCACATTTTTTGGCATTTAGGAATGGGTCAACCTGGAATAAACGCTACAATAACAAGGATCCATTCAAATGGATCCAAATGTTGCAGTTCCTCTGCAAACAGAAAGCAAAGACTTCTTGACAGTTACCAAAGAATTCACAGTTACCTGTTCTTGTCTAGGCCTTGTCTTCTCCTTTTGAACAGGTTTGGCTGAGTCTTTATGCAGCCATTTGTCTGGGGACTGTACAGGTGTATTAACATGGGCTCTGGATTGGCTGTTTCTCCTGCCTGATGATGTTGAAGAGGCCCTGGAACTGTCAGGAGCCCCTTTCCCATTATTTGTCTGATCAGGTGTCTGATCTTTGTTCCTCCATGAGTTATTTGGAGCAATTTTAAGTTTGGTCTTGACTCCAATCACAATCTGGTCTTCCTCAACATCCCCATAGCTCCTTGTCTCTTTTTCAACCTTTGGTTTGTGATTACAAACTGGATGGTCATGTCCTCTGTTTTTGCTGTCTCCAGGATTTTTACTTTGCTCGTGTGAATGTTTCCCATCTCCGTCCCTGTCGTCCTCTCTAGAGTATTTTAGCAAATGTCTTTTTTTCCAAGCACCTCTGTCCTCTGGATCTGCAAATTTAGCTTTATTGTTGACCCTGCTACTGTCCTGGTAAGCAATGTCTCTGTTGTGTACTCTCTCCGAATGATGCCCTCTAAATCTGGAACTTTGTCTAGTGTCACCTCTACATTCTCTAACCACTGGGACATCACAATCTTTTGGACAGCCACTAGCACACTCTTCCTGAACGCTTTCCATTCGATTCCTAGGAGCACAACTTGACCCTGGAGGGATATCCCTTGGGTGTTTGGAAATATCCTGGTTCCTTCTATAGTTACTTACTGAATCACTTTCTTGTCCCAACTTATCATGACTAGATTCTTGGGGACGACTTCTGTTGTCTCTGATAAAGACTTCAGAACAACCGCCTTTATGTGGGACCTCATTGTTGTTCAACTCCACTTTGTTCCCAACATAGTGAAAAAAATCATTGTCTTCTTCTTCACTGTCCTCCTCGACTTCTTCCTCAGTCTCTTCTTCATCCTCCTCATCCTCAGCCATGGGGGCTTGTACGAAGGTCGTCTCTGTGATGGGCTCTGGTCGTTTGTAGACCATCGTTGGTGCATCTTTCTGTGGTACCTTGGAAAAGCCTTCTGAGTGTTTCCAAGCCTCCTCTGGTGTACAGCTATCCCTGACGTCCCGAGATGTGCCTGGACACTCCGCACCATCTGCACCTTCATGGCAGTCCATTCCTTCCATGTAGCTTTCATCCTCTGGACAACAGTGGACATAGTAGGTCATCCTATCTGCTTCAGTCTGCAGTTCCTCATCTTCCTCATAATCACGCTCCTCCTCTTCTTCCCCAGATCCTACATTATCATATTCGGACAGCGAGTCTTCTTCCATGCTATCTGGCTGAAGGGGGCTTTCACCTGGGATGGAGTCGTCCCCAGACCCATCACTCAGAAAGGACCTAGTTGGCGTAGGCGAGGATGGTTGGGTGTCCAGCTTGTCGTCCGGAAGTTGCTCAGGAATTGGATCAACTCCATCTCCGTTGAGCTTTTCATTTCCCTCAGGTTCAGTGCTAGAGGATGAAGGATTGAGCTCTGAAACAATGGCTCTGGTCCCTGGTCTTCTCATGAGAGCCATGACTAGCTTCATCAGACCCACAGAAGTGGGATTCTGTCAGCCCTGAAAAAAGAAGTGCCAAAAGTGAGTAAAAAAATTGGCTTTGATGAGAAAATATAACACCTTTACAGTAGTTGGTGATTGTAAATGGAAACATAATACAGTACATTGTTTATGTCAAACTGATGTAGTCGCTAATGTCATACAAGAGACATCTACTAAGAAAACATCTTCTAACTACTTTTACCTACCTTTATAACCTACCGACAATCCCTTTTAAGTTATCTTCCCTCTAGATATCCATGCAGCGACACATATGTGGAACCTTCTTCATATTAAACCACTAAAATTTATTTAAGATCAAAATCACAAGGTGTCTTCATCACAGTGGAAGTGGAAGACTAGCTTTTCAAAATTAAGGTGTGGTCACAGTTGTGAAATTTCGGGGACAAAAGAGGTCCATTGTCCATTGTCAATAGTGCAGTAATATGAAGCACAGCTCAAACAGAAGTCATTTTCAAACCAAGCAGCTTTCTGTTGGTCAATGTGGTGAATCCATGTGACCACCTTGAACTTGAAATTAGCTTGAGGGGGATCTTTCGCCCTGAAATTACAGATCGCGTGGATTCCTATTGAAATGGCTGGATTTCAACCGTAAATGTGACATTTATTTAATACAAATAATGCCAAAAACAGTTTCTACATTTGACAGGTCCAAAAGTTGCAACATACTAACCAATAATAAAACACGTATTAGCCAGGTAGAGATAAAGATATTCTCAATATGTATGCACTTAATGTTTGGGTCAATAAATTATGTAGTAAAATAAAGTGTGGAATAAAATGCACCAATATCCAGAAGTGATTATAAGGCATCATTCTATTTCTTTATTAAATTTCCTGAGCTGTATTAAAACCTCTGAGGAAAACAACCTCATCCACATCAAGCACAGTACACCACAGCATCAGGGAGACAGATCTGCACAATTCAGCAGGTGTATCAGCAGGAAACATGCTGATATTTTCCTGCACCACAGGGATTTCTTCCTTGATGAGAGGCATCAGATTCCCAGTGGACATACGGCCTCCTACTTTTGATTACGTGTCTCACTTAATTTGTCCCTTTATACAACCAAGCTTGCTTCAACACAGATGGCCAAATTTGTTTTAGGATGATATCTTCATAATTATCAAGTTTTTTTTTTCAGAACACTGAAAATCAGGAAATGTGGAACACCTATACCTGCAGAAGCGGAGCAAAGGAACAAAGTTTGAAAACAGCCTTTTAAGCATGGCTTAAGTGTCCAAATACTATAGGCCATTGCATTGCTAAATATTTAAGAATGGAAATTCAGTGGTGGCAGTAGAATGTTTTTTTCAGCCACTGTTAAGATTAGCTAAGCTTGCTAATCTAACTTTAATGTGATTTATCTAAATTTGCAAAGTAAATTGATTCTTATTCCTCATTAATAAGGCAACGCACAGTTTGCAACTTCAGATAAACTGTGTAAATTGGCCCAGACCTTAAAAAAAAAAACAGCAAGCCTAAGCTGAAAACGTGGTCTTGGTTGAAGCATGTAATCGAACACATTAGTATCGCTATTAGATCAGCAAGCAACTTCTAACCAGCCAATATACCTGTCTTCCTTAATGTTCATTTATTTTCAGCAACTGTCAATTAATTTGCAGAGGGTTTTTTCTCATTTGGTCTAAATTGAGCTTTCTTATTCAGCAATGCATACTGTAAATGTGCCATCGTTTACTTTTCTGTGAAGCTCATTTAATAAAATAGGTTTGAAATAAAAACTTAATTTCTTAAATGCATTAAAACTTATGTTTAAATAGATTATCTGAAGTTCCTGAATGTCACTGGGTTCCCACTCCTTTTGCCAAATAAATTTCCATGACAATTCCAGGGTTCACACACATTATGAACAATGAATTTCCATAACTTTTCAGATAATTCTCGATTATGAGATCATTTGTTTGTTTATTTTATAGAGATAATTGTACCCCAAAAGAGCCATTTTCAATAAAATATTTAAATATGTTAGAGCAGAAAATAAATAGGAAATAATATATTCAAAATGCCCTGATATTTCCAGGTTTTAAAAACTTTTTTTATTATTATTCATGATAAGGACTAAAATCATTTGCACTCGAATTGAGCAATTTTTTAACTAATGAAATATTTTAAAGCATAACTCGAAAATGTATAAACACCATAGTAATTTACCATGACTTTCTAATTCTTTAGTTCTAATTGGGTTCTAATTCTCTATGCATATCTATATTTTCATATTACCTTATAACCATATTATCTTATGACCAATGTATTTAAAAAAACAAACAATACAAGGATGTGCCCATATCTCACAAACTAAATGGGCTGGTAAACAACATTTACTTAAATGCACAATCTGTCAAACATGGTTTGAAATGTAAAGGTACAAGTGCAACATCTGCAGGGAGTTTCTGTCTCATCTAAATGTAAATGCTTTTGTCTGGACACTTCCCTGCTGAAAACAAAAACCACCCATCTTAAACCAGCCTAAGCAAGTAAAAGAAACACAGCTTTGTTGGCCTTAACTGGTTTAAACTGGTCTCCCAACCTGACCAAGCTGGTGTTCAGTTGGATTATCTGGTAAATCTGACCAGGTAAAAAGTGTCCCAAACCTCTCTAAACACCCCAACAGACAATAAAAGCGTTTTATGCTGATTTAAGCTGGGTTTTTTTTTTTTTTTAGCAAGGTTGTATGGTCAGATAACATATTGTATGGTCAGATTTGTACAGCTATTGCCCTATATAACAGCTTCACAAAACATTCTTTCAATTCTGAATTTCAAATATTTTTTAAAAGTTTCTAAAATAACCTCCTTCAGCACCAAAATAACCCTCATACCCAGCGGTTTTGACGTAACGATCCATTCTTCCGGTGATCTCAAGCTATGGCAAGCCATTTTGACATTTATTAATTCCCAGGATATGTATTCTTGATATCAAAAATTACATTTTCACATAAAATGCTCATTCTTGACATCAGAATTAGATTTATACAAGTAACAATGTCAATTTTTGATATGAGGAATTACATTTCAACTAGTAAAAACTATAATTCTTGATATCTGTAATTGTATTCTTACTAGTAAAAATTATCATTTTTGATATCAGTAATTGCGTGGTTCTTAGTGCAAATGTCTGTTCTTGATATCAACAATTTATTTTTTACTAGTAGGAACTGTATTTCTGATATGTGAAATTGGAATTTCAACAAGTGAGAAATCAATTCTTTGAGTTTGAATGGCAGCCTATGATGACATTTAACTAGTGAAATTTTTTATTTCTGATATGTTTAATCAATTCTTGATAACAACTGAATTTGAATGGCAGACTATGGTGACATTTAACTAGTGGAAATATAATTACAGATATCAAGAATGATAGTTTTTAAGCCTACTAATTGAAATTTAATTCTTGATATCAAGAATTTGTATTTCTGTCAGTGATTGTGTAGTTGATGACATTAAGAATACACATTTTTACTAATGGAAAAGTAATTCCTGATATAAAAAAATATATATAAAAAATGCCATTGTTACTAGTAGAAATCTAATTCCTGATATAAAGAATTAGCATTTTAACTTGTGAACATTGAATTGTTGATATCAACAATTAATATCCTGCGAATGATTAAACGTTAAAACAGCTTGCCATATAGAGACTGAATTACTGCAACATCCATCGACGCGGACTCCTCACAGCACAAATGAATCAAAAACACAGCTCATACTCCGTAAATCATGGCCAAAATGCTATTGTTTCTGCACATAACATCATAAGGAGCATGCCCGCCTCATATCCAGAAAATATGAAGATACGTCGCCGTTTTAGCGTCATTGAGATGCCACATAAATGTGCACGCGCTTAAAACTGCACTCACTCACAACGACAAAATAACACGTGGCTATGAGCATCAGCACATTGTGCATTTTGTCTTTTTAGTGCAGGTATTATAAAACTGACTAAAATCGAAACGTGTAATATATCATTTTAAAACCGACCGACGATCAGCTTTTAAAATGAAGTGCTTACCGAAGCCAGTTTGGCGTCGCTCAACCAAATGAATATCTGTCGTTGTTTTGATCAGACATTTACAGACCAAATGTTAGGACATGTCTTTCATGAACCACAGATGCTGAGGAACGTGGATGTAGCTTATACACACACACCCTCAGCATCCCGGGACAGTGAAGCGCTTTATGACTTTTTTTTTAAAGAGACAGTCAAAATCACAGCAACGAAGGCTATAGGCTATACTAGCAAATAATACATTCTTCAGATTCTTCCTTAACTTAAAAATCATTTATTCATCTGTGACAAGAGATGTCTGAAGTCAACAGACTTAAAATATTATACATATAGTCTTATCTTTATCGATCAAATAGCATTAATGTCTAGGAAAAGCTGCATAACTGTATTGTGTACCACATACTACATCACTATACAATGTAGTGCATACTTTATAAAATATGTTTCAGTATGCAATATTAAACATAGTATAATTGGGGCTGTATCCGAAATTTCCCAGTGCACTATTTTAGAGGACAACCATTTATAGTGGTGTCCGAAAATACAGTGGATAGTACGGTGGCCGAGAGAGCTCAACGCCCTGCAACTTAAGAAAACACATATGCAAATAGAAAAAACAACCGCAAATTAAAGAAAACATCTTCATCAGTTTTACAACACATGTGTGCTCCAAATACTCACAACACAACCAAATACAGAAACGTGCTGCAAAAGTTCCCAAAACTTTATTTTATGAATAAAATCAAAAGTAGACATTGAGCAATAAGCATGTCCCATCCGGGTTCGTCACTTATTGGGGTCCCCTGGAAACATTTCCGTTGTGTTCTGTGCTATTTGCAGCGCGTTTCTGTATTTGGTTGTGTTGTGAACTTTTGCAGCGCGTTTCTGTATTTGGTTGTGTTCCAAGTCCATGACACTGTAGGGTGTCCCATTTAGTCATTATAGGTTTCAGAGGGGTGCTCACGAGCGCCCCCCTTTGCGGTCGATATGCGCCCTCAATTCGCACTTTCGCACTGGTGTAAGCTCCGCAGCAGACTTCTTCCCAACAGTCAAAGCGACTTATGTCACGATGTCACGAAAGTGTCACGATTATGTTATGTCACGAAAGTGCAGACTCAGAGGAAGACCGCCAGTGTTTAGGGTGCCATTTGGGATAGGGCCTACGTCCACAATAGACCTTATTCAGAGCAGCGCCATGACAGGTGTGAAAGCGAGGCTGTGAGGGATAGACTTACTGTGTTTTCAATGGCATCCGCTGTAAAAATCCTAGATCACTCACAATTTTATTTTGTCTTGGAAAGATATTTTTGCAGTGTTTTGTCAGCAGGACAATCCAATAATAAAAAAAAAACACAAAAAAACATTAAACCACTGTACAACCCACTGAAGAGATGTTCATTAAATGTCACGGCCTCGCTTTCATTCCCGTTAAAAACCAAAGATGGCGCTGCTGTGAATAAGGTCTATGGTTTCAGACACCACTACAAATGGCTGTTCTAGAGAGAATTTGACTGGACAAAAGCAGCGTAGTGCAGGATGAGTCATCAATATTTTGCTCCTTTTTATAGAAGCGAGAGCCTGTAAACTTTAAATGTGTATATATCGGCTAACTGTTAATTTTGTCAACGTTTATGAGTAAATTAGCATAGATGGCCTCAAAACGAACACACACGGGCTAAAAATAGGCTTTTATTTTGAAATGTCTCGAAGTCTTCGCGCAGTGCGTTCAGCTTCACGCCCTCGTTCCCCGCAGCGACACTGACATCATGGCGGACGCCGATTCTTGGGGTGAGAATTTGTGTAAACTTCACCGTTATTTCTCCTTTCTGTCCGTACGAATTGTTATTCATATGTTTTCTCAAATAAATTGTCGCCTTAAAGACCGGCTGTCACTAAGTAATCTGTCTAAACGCTGTTATTTTGCAGATGCTGATAGTTTCGAGCCCGAAGCGCCCATCAAAAACGCGGCAGTTCTTGACAAATGGGAGGGCGAGGATGAAGACGACGACGTGAAAGTTAGTAACGGATGCTTTGTTTGTCGTTCACAAATCAAAAATGTGTGTTTATTTCTCTAACAATGAGAAAAGTCTCAATCTATCAAGAAGTTACAGTCAGCTAACTCTAGCTAGCTACTCTTGCTAACTCAACAGTGTCAAAACAACGTGGTGATGGTGAGTCTAAATATGTGTCCAGTTAGTATTAGCAGCATAGGCGTTCACCTGCTTAAAGACATAGTCTTAAGTTAGAAAGTGAAATTATAGTAATTATAATAACTAATTCCATGCTAAAGGTATGTCTTTGGTTACAGTTAGTGATTCATTTACTGTACTTAAGCCTTTTCACAGCAGAACGTCAATGTCATCTGTTGCTTATCTCAAATTGATCATACTGATAACTGTCTCAAAATAGACAGCCTTCATAAGAGGATAGATTGATCTTATTAATGTGGAAGGAAAGATCTCCAGCTAGTCATAATTTTATGCTACCTACCACCATGAACCGTTTCAATTTATGGTTTGAAATGCTTTTTTTATCTCATGTAGGATAATTGGGATGATGATGAAGAGGAAGAAAAGGAGGAGGAAAAAAAGTCAGGTACAGTGATATTAAAAATTAATAAATTGGTATTTGGCGAACTGTCAACGTTCCTAAAATATTTAAGCCTATGTATCTGTACCTCTAGTAAATGATTATAGCAGGCAACTTGTATAGTTATGCGTGTGACATTAATTTTTTAGTGTAGATTTCTCATTCATAGTCAATTAATCTGGTGCTATTTAAACTACATACATAATTATAGGAGAATTATAAAAATGTTTTAAACTGTTTGAAAATTATGCACATTCTTCAAAGCAGTTATAAGGCTTCAACTGTACTTCAAGTTGGAAAGTTAAAGTTTGAGTTTCAATTGTGTATTTTTCCACATATAGAGGCTAAACCTACAGAAAAGAAGAAACTCAGTGAAAAGATAAAAGAAAAGGAAAATTTAGAAAGAAAAAAACAAGAGGAGCTCAAAAAACAAGTAAGTTAAGACATGGCAGTTTTTCAGTTGTTTAATTTTTTCAGTAAAAAGTTATGAATAAGATTTTTTTTAAACTAGTTTAATACTTAATTTACATTGTGACACTTTGACAGCTTTTTTTATTTACAGCATTTTATAATTGTCCCATTTTTCATTTTTCTTATATACATACGCTACTGTTAAAAAGTTTGAGGTAAGTACGATTAAAAAATATATATTATGTGCAGTATGTTAATGCATTTAATCAAGTGACAAAGACATTTATGAAGTTTCAGAATATTCCTATTTCAAATAAAATCTGTTCTTTTGAACTTTCTATTCATCAAAGAATCTTGAAAAAATACATCACGGTTTCCACAAAAATATTAAGCCGCACAACCGTTTTCAACATCGATAATAATACGAAATGTTTCTCTGAGCATCAAATCATCATATTAGAATAATTTCTGAAGGATCATGTGACACTGGAGTATGCTGAATAAATGTAATAAAATAGAAAACACTTGTTTTAAATTGAAATAATATTTCAGAATATTACTGTTTTTACTGTACTTTTATCTAATAACTATAAACATAAAAAAATCGTAATGACCCTGAACTTTTTAACAGTAGTGTAGATAAATGTATATATGTTATGTTAACTCGTACCTTTATTGATAGCAAATTCTGATAGAAGGATATATTAAGACTTTCTCTAAGCTTAACTGTAATTTTTTTAACAGTTAGAGTCATCAAAAGACAGCACAGAACTCACACCAGAAGAGGAGCAGGCAGAAAAACTTAGAGTGAAAAAACTACAGGAGGATTCAGACTTAGAACTAGCAAAAGAGGCATTTGGTAAGTGCTTTCAGTATATCCATATCCATATCCACATCTTTACATTTTGAATTTTTAACTTTTAATCTCTTTTGTAGGTGTAGTATCGAATAATGTTACAGGAATTGATGCGATGAGTCCCTCTTCAAAAGAAGACTTCACAGAGTTTGAGCGGTTGCTAAAAGAAAAAATATCTCCCTATGAGAAGTCTATACACTATTCCAACTTTTTAGAGACGCTGTTTAGGGACCTGTGTCTTTCATGTAAGTATGCCCCATTTTTTTGATAGTTCTGCATTTATTCTCAATGTCAATCACGTATGATTCCAATCGGTTTTGCAGTGGAAGTTGATGACTTGAAGAAAATTAGCAACTCACTGACAGTGTTACTAAGTGAAAAGCAGAAGCAAGAAAAGGTATGAAATCCATTTCATTCCAAACATTAACTAACTAAACTATATATATATATATATATATATATATATATATATATATATACACACATATACACTCACTCACTCACTTACACTCGCTGTCAAGCGGAAACCTCATATGTCCAAATTCGCTACTTTTCAATGGAAAAAACACTATTTAAAAAAAAATAATTTAACATGGTGTTGTCAAAGTTGATATTGTGGCTTTGTATATCGTCAGACACTTGCATCTTTGTAGTATTAATGTTTTGACCAAAATCAAGCTCAAATGGAATACTAAACCATAATGAGGCGTTTTCGTAATATCGCCTATTCCGCATCTCAAGCGCACGCTTAAAAGAACCGGCAAAAGTGATGATTATTCATGAGACATTTTAATTGTTTATTAAGAAACTAGTGTTTTCTGTGTCAGCATCGGCTGAAAAGATTAAGTTGACGATGCTGACTCACCATCTTCGCAGTGAACGTGCCTATAGAGACAAATGCACACTTCATACGAATTAGCCTACGTAAGCAGAGCGTAGCCCATTTCTTTTCGTTTTGAAATGTTTTGTTTAAAAGTAGACATTTATATATTATATATATCATATATTTATCTATAGATATATTTCTCAGGTCTGTGAGGCAAGTAGCTTATACGCTGAGTTTCGGTTCATTTATGAGACGCGCTCCAGTTCACGCGCCGGCGCCTCCGTGTCCTGATTATATTGTCTGCTATATTTGCTTCTTATTTATTAAATTTGATTTAAAAAAAACATTGATTAAAATGAAGAGACAATTTATACAAAAACGAAATTCACTTTAAAAAACAAAGCTTTCTACAAAACAAAACGTAATGAAGTGGTCAAAATCATGTCTGACCCACTCCAAATGTCTCCCGATATATTGGGCATCTTATGATCCTATCTTACTCATCTCATGCGGTTCCCTTTTCATATAATCAACATAGATGAAAAAAAAATAATAATAACATATTATTTAAACATAAATATGGAACGTAGGCCTAAGTTTAAGTTATATTTAAGCGTCACACCGCTCCGCTTTGCTCACATGCTCTGGTGTGTAGCCTATACATGCATGTGTGTGTGCATGTGGGGGAGGGGTTTGATTTTTGAATAATAATCGAATAATACCCAGCGATCTTCGAATATTATTTCTGCTTGAAATGCCCATCCCTAATACATATATATATATATATATATATATATATATATATACATATATACTGGGCCTAAAACTTTTTGCCACACCTGCCAAATTACACCTGCTGATAAATTTTCACCGGCCATAAATATTTCTTACCAGCCATGAAAAATAGATGAATCCTTTTTAAAGTTACAAAAGTTTTTCTTACAATTGTTCTTTGTCTTTTGTTGTTTGATTAACATTTAATGTATTTTTATTTATTTTTATTCAATAGGCAAACAAAGGTAAAAAGAAAAAGAAGGGAGTTATACCAGGAGGAGGTTTTAAAGCCAAGCTGAAAGATGATCTGGCAGACTACGGGGAGTTTGATGGCGGTTATGCACAAGACTACGAGGATTTCATGTGACCAAGGCTTAACCCATTGATAACTTTTGCTGGTTGCTGAACCATACACCTTAACAGCATGACCTTACCCCACAGTCAGGCCCACTACCAGAACCATGCTAGAAAACTCTGAACGCCATCCCACGCAATGCACACTCTCCCCTCCAAAGAGGTTTATGCAGAGAATGAATTAACTGAGGTATTTTTCTCTGTTGTGAATTTAGGTCAATGTTTGTCGGAATAAAAATCCGATGAAACGGGCTCCTCCTTGCAAATGTGATCAATTCATCGTGACAGTCCAGGATTATATGAACAGAGTGTTATTGTTCGGTAACTTCTACTTGGAAATAAATGACATTCTATGCAAATTTCTTTCCGTATTGATCTCCATGTCGTTCGATTCGCTTCGGGCGCTATCCTTGTTGAATGGGATGTTCCTTTTGCAAACCAGGCCGATTAAGACAACCTGAAGTGATGATATCCAAGTAGTCACATGGTTCATAAATCATGTCTACAATCAAACGATTCATTTTTTGTTGTTGTTCATAGACGAATAGTGAGCTCAATTGTTTAGATAAGTAAATCTAGAGTGTAGCATACCTAATGTAAGCATAATACATTGAAAGTAACGCCTTTTCTTTTGTAGCTCGTATTGCATTCCATGTAAAGTCTAAGACCAAAAGTATCACTCTAAATGAACCGTTTTGAAGATACATTGCAGCGTTATTAGGATTACCTCAATTTTTGCAGAGAAAAATATGCGAATAATTACAAATATAACTCGTGTTTTCATTGCAGCACGTTATGCAGTTGCTCATTTGACCTCAACCGTGCCAGCAGAGAATGAGCGTGATTCTTCTGCTGATGATGAATAAGGGACTGAAAGTTGATGTAGGGTCTTTACAGGCGTCGTTTGGCTTTCCATTTTCTGAACAACTTTAAGTGTGGTAGACATGCTCTAAAGAGACTTACGATCAGCAAAGACGATAATAGGACTCTGCACTGTTTTATAAAGATCTAATTTAATAAAAGTTGCTTATAATTCATCAGTTTTCCTGTCTTTTTTGCTTTATGTCTGTAACCATTGCATATTCTTCGCTGAGGGATGACACAATTATTTGGTAATTTACAGAATCCTGTTGATCAGGCTTCAAGCATGACATGAAAATCCACCGTATAGATCCTATTGTGAATGATTCAACCTGTACATTGAATTTAAAACGTATGCAAGTTATGTTCCAAATTTGAAGTTGGTGTCACGAAAATTGAGGTTCCTATTAGATTTAGTTTAGTAAAATCGGCTAAATTAAATGTAGTAAAATGACTAAAATGTGATGATAAAAAAGGCTAAAATGGTAAAACAAGTGTCCTGCTAGCTCTAACAGGTTAAAGGGATTAAGATAAAAATTTTGTCTTCATTTGTGTTTCGAAGATGAACGATTTATTTAAATTTTTGGGAGAACTAACCATTTAAGAGATATATTGTCCTTGACACACAGGCATGAGGAGCTACAGTAGTTCTCTATCATTTCATATTTTATGAAAGTGAGCGTGTTTCTTTTAGTTTTTTAAATATTTCTTTTTAATATTAATAATCAGCGAAGCAATTTTGTTCAAATATTTTTTCTCTCTCTTTTCAAGAATTTCATCTTTTTAATCAGACCTTTTTCTTCATTACGATATCAGGACATTATTTACTTTACGCCCCCAAAAAATATCAAAATGCATTTTTGGAGAGAAATTAAAAACATGCCCATCATAGACGAGGTATGAGTTGCATTTGATGAATTTTGAATAAATAACAGGTCAAGAAAAAAAAAAAAAAAAGTGCCATTTCATTGACTATTTATTTTAAAGAATTTATCATTAATGCATCATTCACAATAATACTAGAAATTAATCTTTCAATAATCTTTTATTGTACTTTGCATTCATTTAACAAGAAATATTATTTAAAAAAAATTAAAACATCATTAAAATTGCATTTATAGAACATTTTATTTATTCAAGAATTTTCACTCATTTTATCATCTAATACTTTATTAGCTACGGTAGACGTTCATTAAGGATAAAGCGGTCAAGGGTGTGAACTTTGAGACTGTTTGAAGAACCGTTCTGAAAACTATAAGGCAGACGGAAAGCAGCGTTTTATTGCGTCGCAGGTTATGAAAACGGCGCACACAGGTCTTCTCAGATAACCTGCCAATGTCCCAATCTCGTCCTTGTTGCTTGTGGCCGATTATCTTGATCACACCGTGAATTGCACCCTCTGCTATTGGTCATGTGACCTGTGCACAAAGGGTCCAGTCTTTTCCCCTTATTCCAACTTATTGGTTTTCAGACAAAAGGAAAACAACAGAGTGATTGTAAAGATAAGACTTGGGGATAATTAACAGCAAATCCAGACTTAAAAAAAAGTAGTTCCCCATCATCCATTGGTTGTGAAGAAGGGAGGAGGTTTGCTGATGTGAGGTTGAATCAATAGGTCGTAAAATGTGGTCTTGGTTGTGAGGACCATTGTATAAAAGGGGCGTACAGTTCAAGCCGACCCATCTCGAAACGTGCAGTCCAACCATGAGTCCATGCGTCTTCTCAATCTTGGTCATTTTGTGGCTGGTAACGGCTGTGGAAATGACCACCTTGGAGGGCCAGCAGATCCTCCAAGCCTTGCACTGTCCGCCCTGCGAACGCATTCATTGTTCCCCTCGTAAAGCGCTGAAGCTCCAGTGTCAGGGTGGTATAACCACTGGGATTTGCGGTTGTTGTCCAGCCTGTGCCAAACTCGCAGGAGAAAGCTGTGGAGGCACCTGGGACTACCTGGGGAAGTGCGACGAAGGGCTGGTTTGCGTTTACCAAGAAGCTGCAGATGAAAAACCAGCAGATGAAAAACCAGAAGCAGAACGCAAGGGAACCTGCAAATCAGGTATCGCTGAAGCTGAAGATGCCAACTTACCCTGCCAGCATGTTGCATAGAATCATAAAGGTCTAAATTAAAGTGCAAAGTTGGTTCTTGAATTCAGGTTTCTCATGGTCATGGACAATATCAGGTAATGCCAGGCCTGACAAGTCATGGAAATTAATAAGGACAAATCTTTTCTATAGTGAATATATTTAATTTTTTTATATATATATGATTTAAGTGTCATGGTAATATGTTGGTCAAAAGAAGTGAGAAGCCTGTGAATTATACAAAAGAAAATATGAAGAGTCAACAGGGGTTTTCAAGCTGGAGTCCAGGGACCCACCGGGGGTTTCTCGAGGGTCTGCAGAACTTTTCAGAGAAAAAAATAACAGTAATATTATACATAACTTTTTATTCAAATTATTGTATTTTATTCTGCTGATATTCATAGTTTCACACAAACACACAATATATAGATATATCTCACTGATATACTATTATAATTTGTTATTTTAAATTAATTTATTATTATTTAAAAATATATATATATTTATACAGTTCTTATTCTTATTAATTATTTTAGTACTGAAGCTAATATATCTGACATGATATAATAAAATGTATGAACATTTTACAATAAATAAATGTAAATTTAATTGACAATATTTCTATTTTGCTATACGTCTACAGTTTCATATTTTATTAATTTCTTTTGGTTGTAATATAACAATATAAAAGCCAATATATAGATGTATCTCACTGATATACTATTATAATTTGTGTTATTTTAAATTAGATTTATTTAAAAATATATATATTTATTTAGTTTTTAATTAAGTTTTTGTTTAAATTATTTTAATTTCGTACTTCTACTTAAGCTAACATTAAATGTTATATATATATATATATATATATATATATATATATATATATATATATATATATATATTAAATATATACAAATAAAATATTTAATCTACTAATTTCTTTCGGTTGTAATATAACAATATAAAAGCCAGTCATTTAATTTTGAAAACACTTTGTCTTTATAATACCATACTTAAATTTTTTCTCACATAGTATAATTTTCCTCATACAGTATAAACTGAACTTTATGCATTAAAATATTTGGCTGCCTTTATTTTTCCCTTTAGCGATCATCATATTTGGGGGATCTTGCCATCTAAAAGTATGAAAACCCCTGTGCTACAATCCTATCATGCATAGTGTGCACCTGCTTATGTTTTAACTTGAAACACACTCTTGAAAAAAAAGAAAAGAAAAGAAAAAGGCATCATCAAGGTTAATGTAATTTATAAACTGTGAAGAGAGATATGGCAGTCTAGGATTCCTTTGATCTCGGAGCACTTTCCCCATAAAAGCAAAGCTCTTATTGTTCTTATCTATACAGTGATGAAATCCACAACCCTTCCTGAAGAACCGCATCCGTATTGTAACGGGATTCCATCAATTTTATTGTCTGTTTTTTTCTTTGACCTGCGGAACAATATTTCACAATATTGCCTGGCCAAAAAAAAAAAGAAAAAAAAAAGTTGCTGTTCATATTTAAACAGGCAAATAAGAGTCTTTGATTGGATCATTATTGCAGCGATTTTTGTGTTTCTAGCATGTTATATGTTTGGCGACCGTTCTTCTAACCCGAATTGATGGAGTGTGTAGCTTTTCATTTCTTAAACAACCATGTAGGAAGACACACATCATGACCATGTTTCAGGATGACGATGTTAATATTCATCATGTGAAAGAATAGTTGTGAGGAGCATGAAGAATCATTTTCACACATGAATTGGCACCTCTGAGGCCAGACCTTAACTTCAGTGAAAGTCTTTGGGATGTGCTGGCGGAGACTTTACAGAGTGCTGGACTCTTGCATTGTCAATACAAGATCTTGACCAAAAATTGATGCACCAAACATTTATTTCCATCAAGAGGTGCCACTTATTGCTCATTTTCAATGCATTTGTATTTCCAAACAGTGCTTGAGGTTCTCAAAGCCGACACTTGCAGACCTGAGTGCACGTGGGAGTTCTGCAAGGCGAATCCCAATGAAATCTGCTCAGCAAGGTAACTTCTGCTTCAACTTTTCTACATGTAGTCTTGACATTTGATTCATCTTAAATGATTTCAGACTTCATGTCAGTCCAGTAGGTTCCTGGCATCAGTTGTCTCTCACTTGTGACTGTTAAATTTTCCATATCCCGTTGCAGGTCAGTATCGATGGAGAAGCGTGAGTGTGGAGGTCACTGCCAGCACACGACCTGCTCCAGCTGCTTGGTTCTCAGACCTCCGTCTTGTGCACAGTCCTGTTCCCCGACAGACCACGTCTGTCTGCATCGCTTCGGAAGGTGTGTGCGTGGTCAGCTGACCGAAGAAAAACATCCACCCGTCTGCCACCAAAACCTGCAGGTCAGTTTTACTTCTGTGTTGCTCTTTATCATTCTTTTTTTTGACAAAGCTGAAATATAATTGTTCATTTCTACGATGATTGCCATATTGTTTCTTTTAATTAAGCCAAAATGCTTTTATTGAACTATACTTTGGGGCCATAGTACAGATACATACACTTAAATCTTATATTAAAGGGGCTATATGTAGAATTCAGAAACCCTTGTTATATAGCGACACCAGTGGCGATTAAGTGAACTGCAGACAGCAACTCACTGCTCGCTGAACGCGATTCAAGGCCCCGATACTCACGCTGAACTTCTTTTTCGTTCGCTTTCGCCATTATCCTGAACATTGTATAAGCATCTGTTTCGTGTGTCATAGAATGGAAGAGAGGCTCTCGGGAGCGTAACGTCACATCCTTTTGATTGTCCTTCACATAAAAATAGTCCAAAGTCTACAGGCTTTCATAATCCCTATTCGGACAGGACTAGTTTAACATGGAGAGGTGGGATAAAGTAATAATTACCAGAGCTTCTCTGTGATTTTAGTCCTGTCCGAATGTGCCATCTAATCATTACGGACAATGTCAGTAAAGATTACGGCGATTGTTACCTTCAGTAAAAAGGTCTGGAAAAATTACCTGAGGTAATACTAATCCCGTGCGAACAGACCCGCTGTAAATATGTACGAAAATATTTTGTCATTTCGTGTTTGAAAACAGTTTTCCGCGTTTTTTCAAGTATGGAGACGCTTGAAAAAGCATTCAGTCGCGTTCTAGACGCTGGGACGAGTCTGTGGCAAAACTCAAGTGTTTTCCACACACCATTCAGATCAGAGAGAAGATCGAAAGCACTTGTTAGAGGCACGAAACATCTTTTAGCGTTAGGTAAGTGCCTATTGCCAACACTATCCAATCTGAAGTTAATTAATATATCGTTCGACAGGACATAACTGTTTTATATATATAAATAAAATATAGGTTATATGTGTTTGCGCACATATCATCACATCAGGAAGTAACGTAATACACACATGACGACAGGAGGGTGACGGCGATGCACAAATCGAGTTACTCTCCCACTTCTGCTAGATTTACTGAGATTTCTTATCCCGTGCGAATTGGCCATTACTATTACAGACGTCCTGTGGTAAAACTACATTACTCCATCTACCCTTGTAAAGTTCATCCCGTCCGAATAGGGCTGTAGTCAACCTAGGAAGTCGGGGAAGGTCTTTTTTTTAAAGTTTCGTTACAAGCTGTTCACACATTGGAAATAAAAAGTGATTAATACATACAACATTCTTACATATACCCCTTTTAAATAATTAAATAATATATTTATATTAGTGCTGTCAACGTTAACGCGTTAACGCATGCGATTAATTTTTGTCTGGTTTAACGTGTTAAAATATTTAACGCAATTAACGCAGCATCCGTCTTTTCTGCCATCCGTTGGCTAGCTTTACATTATATGATCACGCTCTTATTCATTTAAATGCTTTTAAACATTTCAAGCGCGGCAAGACAAAAGAGAAAGCGCTGTCTGTGAATGTCTTTATGTGACACACACACACACACACACACACACACACACAATGCATAGACAGGGCGCCAGAATCCAGTTCTCTTTCGCGCTTGAACTAACAATAACAATCCCAAAATGTCAGTTTTGTCGATTATCCTCATAAGAGCAGTCTTAAATGATTTATATAAAGTCTAAAATGAACGAAGAGTTGCGAGAGAATGAGGCGCGTGTGAGATCCATAGACAGTACGGTATATAAACGGTGAGATCCGCGTGTCTGTCTGCTCTTAAAGGGACAGCAGCCAATAAAGCTTCCTGTCAGTAAAGTTAAAGAACAAAGGGAACAGAGAAAATGACTCACTGCTGTTGACTAAATAACTTTTGTAGCTTTAATAAGGATTAACTATTTAATTTATAGTTTATGCAGTGCAGACTGCATATAACTTTGATAACTTTATTACAGTATATTTCCTAACTGTTAAGACAGGAAGGGCACGAATAAATATGACATTTATTATGGGTTTATGTTAGCATTGTTTTAAGTTCACTTAAATTAAAAAGTGTTATATTTTTGAAGCCTAATAAATGTGAAAAAAAAAAAAAAATCAGTAGCTGTATTAATATCAGTAAAACTGGCCTTCATTCATAAAAAGATGCCATTAAAAAATTATTTAAAATATACTGTCTTTATGTTGTTTCTACATTAATTTGATTAACTGTGAAATTATTACATTATAAAATATATTAAAAACGTACAAAAACATTTCTTTTTTTATTGCGATTAATTGCGATTAATCACAGAAAAAATGTGTGATTAATCTAGTTAAAGTTTTTAATCGATTGACAGCACTAATTTATATATAACAACAAACCATTCAAACATATTTGTGTAATTTGTTATTGTTTTATTACAGTATATATAGTATACTAGTAGTATGTATATACAGTGCTATGCATAAGTTAATACACCCATGCTAAAGTTGACTAAAAAGAGGAATAAAAAATCATATTTTGGAAATTGAACTTAATGCCTTAATTTAAAAAATTAGGAAAAATCCAACCTTTAAGGACACCAATTTTCTTTGTGAATGAATAATGTATCGTAAATAAATAAATGTTCTTCCTTAAAATACATGGTGCATAAGTGTGTACACCCCTATGTTAAATTCCCATAGAGGCAGGCAGATTTTTATTTTTAAATATAAAAAAAAATTTTTTTTAGGATACTATGCATCCTGATAAAGTTCCCTTGGCCTTTGGAATTAAAATAGCCCCACATCATCACATAGCCTTCACCATACCATATCATTCACAAAGAAAATTGGTGTCCTTAAAGGTTGGATTTTTCCTAATTTTTTAAATTAAGGCATTAAGTTCAATTTCCAAAATATGATTTTTTATTCCTCTTTTTAGTAAACTTTAGCATGGGTGTATTAACTTATGCATTGCACTATATATATATATATATATAGCTCTGGTAAAAATTAAGAGACCACTGCAAAATTTTCTTAAATCCTCATCACTATCCTCTTGCAATAGGACCAGCTGGATGGCAAAAACAGTGCTAGTAGAGCGCTAGTCAAAAAATAACTATTGACCATGCCAAAAGAGTTGAAAAGGAAAGTTTTGAGTGAGGAAAAGAAGGGTTCAATTCTGGCTTTACTGGCAGAGGGATACAGTGAGCGTTGGGTTGCTTTCATCCTTAAAATTCAAGCGACCTACAAAAAGAATGGCAAACGGCAGCTGGGGTGAAGTGCACGGCGAGGACGGTTCGAAACAGGCTCCTAGGGGCAGGGCTGAAGTCGTGCAAAGCTAGAAAAAAGGTAGGTCGCTTGATGTCATCCTACGGTTGTTGAGGGACATCCGAATGAGTTGGCAGTCATCCCGGTCAGTGGAGAGTCTTTTTCGCCCTCTGCCGTCTTGTAGCTTTGTTGTCCCCGATGTCTGCTGCTTGACCTTGTTCTTATGAACCGCCGTCTTTGAATTTTTAAGGATGGAAGCAACCCGACGCTCTGCCAGTGTATCCCTCTGCCAGTAAAGCCAGATTTGAACCCTTCTTTTCCTCACTCAAAACTTTCCTTTTCAACTCACTTGATTATATTTAACTCTTTTCTGAACTCTTCCTAAGTTAAAACATTAGTATTGTATTGTTTAAAAATGAATATGAACTTATTTTCTTTCCATTATTCGAGGTCTGACAACACGGCATCTCTTTTGTTATTTTGACCAGTTGTCGTTTTCTGCAAATAAATGCTCTAAATGACGATATTTTTATTTGGACTTTGGGAGAAATGTTGTCAGTAGTTTACAGAATAAAACAAAATTTTTTAATTTTACCCAAACGCATACCTATAAATAGTAAAACCAGAGGAACTGGTAATTTTGCAGCGGTCTCTTAATTTTTTCCAGAGCTGTATTTATATATGAGTGTGTGTGTAAATTATATATATAATTACTTTGCTTTTCTTTTAACAGAGTAAGTCTGAGGGATTCTTTGTGTGTTTGGCTCCTGCCTGTCCAACTGCAGAAAACTGATTCTACATTTTAAGAGGAACTCAAATAATGCAATCCAGTTATTAATGTAGCACAAAAGGCAGCTGTTTTTATTAATGCATTTCACTACTATTTAAAAATGTTATATGTTATAATATAAATCAATAATAAAGATGTGTGATTTATAAATGCGGTGAAATTGCTGAAAACAATCTAAAACACTGTGTTGTAATTACAATTAGCTAAAACTATGTAAAGTCTGTATGCGCTACAATAATATTTTTGTCAATAAACAAAAAGATGTATTCTAATATTTGTATGTGCAAATATTTTCTGAATAAAACTGGCTTTTAATTTAACTTTTTTTCCTTTTTTTCATAAAAGGGACTAATAAGGTCAGACTGACCCGTTTGGAAAAGTGCCCACCGTAGACACGTTCCCACTCCTGTCTGGCTTGTTACTCAATAACAATATATTTATGAGTGTGCAATTAGACATCATGAGCCAGAACAGATTCATAACAGATCAACCAGATCAACGTCTATCTTATATAAAGCTGCATCGAGAAAAGAAATGTTAATGGTTAAGTGATAAATTAAAATAAATACTGTTCATAGGTTTATCATATGCTTCCATGTTTTAAACCTGAAAAACAACACGTGACATAAGTTTATCATTAAATGTTTAATATGGAATAATTGATCATTTTTATAAATGATCTCGACAGTAATTGAAATATATGCATTTAACAAATTTTATGCATGAAAGCAAGTACCACTTTAAATAAAATGTAATTTTTTTAATAAAAATGTCTAATCTACGGTGCACACAAATGCGTCTCCGCTTCTCAAGATGAAAAACATGCCGCTTTTGTAATCAGTAATATTTTACTGCTTTTGTTTTTGACTGATAACAACAAGCCAGACAAAACGTTCAGCGTGCCAAGAGCCATAAACTACAACAACAGCCAGTTTACTAATGCATTTCACTCCGTCCCTTAAGAAACACACCGTAATCCTGTTGCATTTATTTAATTTAAATAATTTCACAATTCAGATTCTCTGAATTATTCAAGTTGGAGACATTTATGCAATATCAAGACTAATTTTAATTACAGTTTTAATGATACTGACCAACATAACATGGGTTTTCTGCATAGTTGACTTGATCTAGACATAGTACAATAGCCTAGCAACATGAAAATGTATATATATTTGCCTCAAAACTCAAAAATATGTATCTATTATAAAAAAGCACACAGATCTCCCTACAGGATTATTTTTATTAATATAAGCAACAATTTTGCCAATGTCTAGGTTGAAAAGGCAGCGCTTTCGTCTTGATCATTTGGTTGTAACTAGTGTAGTGAACCCTTTCAAAAAGTACAGGCTACATGCTAACATGTAACATTCTCTGTGGCTAACATCAATGCTCATTCTGCAGTTTTACTTCTGACAGATGCACAGTGTTTATGGAAATCTACGTAATCTAAGTAAAGAAAATGAAGGATAGCGTGTAAAAATCAAGTGATACATGGAGGAATGTCGTGTTGAGCGGATAAAATAGTTCCTGAGTCTTTTTTCCTCTTTTATGATAATCTTTGTGCGTAAAAGGCACTTTGGACGAGAGCGTTTATGTGATGCGAGCAGTCTGGGTTACCGGAACATTCTGTGCCAGTAGGACTGAAAAGCGGACGAGTTGAAGGCACCGATGAATACGAGGAGCAGGATATAGAGGCCCATCATGATGGCAAAATGATGTCTGACGAGCCACGACCTCCCTTGAGCATGTCTGGAATCAGAGCAGAACATCATTTTAAAGAGTTGATTTAACCAGTCACAAGTGTCCTAAAAGTGGTCCATATGACTAACTCGCTATATTCCAAGTCTTTGGAAGTCATATTAGGGCTGGGTTAAAAATACAGATTTCTGGATTTTATTGATTCTCATTTTGGCCCTGTTTACACCTGGTATTGAGATGCGTTTTGGTCAATCGGATCACAAGTAGGCGAGGGAGACACACACGTTTACACCTGCCGTACATCTGCTCTTTTGTCCACTTTGGTCCTGATTTCTTCTAGGGGAGGGTCTATGGGCTGGTAAATGTATGGGCTTTTTTTAGATCTTTCGATCTAATGGATGAAATAAGCTCGCGCTATTTATATGAACGTGCCTGGAGATGACGGAAAAACAAACGAAGATCAGCAGCTTTCATTTCTGCTCTGACAGTCGTAAGATGATACTGAACACTGTGAGTGTGTGTTAGAAATCAGGAATGGTGAGAGAACATTGTGCTTGGTACATTTTTCGTCTTCAAACCAAACTTTGGTCTTCAGCCGATAAAGTTTAAATCCCGTCTGGCTAGCGCGCTTCCCATAATGTTTACTCGTTAGGTCAGTAGGTGGAGAGTAGATTTGTTTTTTTGTGGCTGTTCGAACACATTCGACCACATGAGCGTTTACACAACGAAAGCAATCCGGTCAAATGCGTTTTCTACTACCTCTGGAAGTGGTTGAAAGTTGGACAAGCTCAAAACATTTTAGACCCCGTTTACACCTGTATTCTGTGTCGTCCACTTGTGATCGAATTGATGAAAATGCATCTAAATACTTAATTAGAAGAACTGATATCGATTTTTAAATCCCAAGAATCGATCTTTCAGTCTATGCGGTTGATGAATGAACAGAACTTTGTACTGCATCTTGCCTCCCATCCAATGAATCTCAGTAATCTTTGTGCATTGTTACTCCTGACATGAAATAAAGTCTCAGCTTCTAAATTCGATCAAGCGAAGCGCACGTAAACTGATCATCTCTTCCGCTTTATTATAAGCTCCATGAATGAACATCAGAAGGTATGTTGAAAGATAAAGTACAACTTAATCAAAAGGATTACGAACGAAATCCGCATCACGTCACATGTAATCGCTCAATCAGTGTTTCAACCGCAGAAAGACGTAAATAAAACTGCTTGTAAACAACGTAATGTAATGTTTACCTCAGAAAAGCTGATAAAAATAACTATACATAGGAATATTTCGCTAAATATATGCACTATATTGCATATTCATTGTATTTTTACTTAACCTGTTCTTCAATATTTAATGTATGTTTGAATAAATTGTCATATTTTCATGACAGCCACCATTTAAAGGGATAGTTCACCCAAAAATGAAAATTCTGTCAGTAATTACTCACCCTCATGTTGTTCCAACCGCGTAAGACCTTCGTTCATCTTCAGAACACAAATTAAGATATTTTTGATGAAATCTGAGTGCTGGATCACTTCTCCATAGGCTGCTAGGTGGCCCAAACTTGCTGGCCCAGAAAAGTTATTAAAGAGATCGTTAATATAGTCCAAGTGACTCCAGTGGCTCAATCTTAAATATATCAAGCGACGAGAATACTTTTTGTGTGCAAAAACAAACAAAAATAACGACTTTATTCCACTATTCATTTCCTTCTCTCTGGGCCTCGTAGTGTTTTTGCGCTGCGCGTCTGTGTTATACGTCATCACGCATCACACACATGACCAGCGTCGGCCAATAGTGAGCCTACGTGGTGACGTGTAACACAGACGCGCTGCGCAAAAACACTACGCGAACCAACTAGAGGTCCAGAGAGAAGGAAATGAATAGTGGAATAAAGTCGTTATTTTTGTTTGTTTTTGCACACAAAAAGTATTCTCGTCGCTTGATATATTTAAGATTGAGCCACTGGAGTCACTTGGACTATATTAACGATCTCTTTAATAACTTTTCTGGGCCAGCAAGTTTGGGCCACCTAGCAGTCTATGGAGAAGTGATCCAGCACTCAGATTTCATCAAAAATATCTTAATTTGTGTTCCGAAGATGAACGAAGGTCTTACGGGGTTGGAACAAAATGAGGGTGAGTAATTACTGACAGAATTTTCATTTTTGGGTGAACTAACCCTTTAAGGGTTTATATTTCACAAAAAGTAGTAGAAACATAATTTGGTCATGAACAAGTTTTTTATGAAAACTTCCTTCTGTGCAATTTAAATGCAAGTAGCCCACAAATCAGTCAATTTTAAACTTTAATTTTATAGTAATCCACCAAACGGAGTTCCCTGTATAGTTTACAGCATTAGTTGAGAGATATTTTTTCCCTGTAGAATCTTTGCCATGGACCCAATACATACCCCAATTCATAGATATTGAGTCAAATCGAAATTTAATCGTGAAATTTGTGTCAATACCCAGCCCTAAGTCATACGATAGCTTTGTGTGAGAAACATCAAAATGTAAGATATTTAAGAGCTTAAGATCTTTTAAATGAATTAGTTTATATAGTTCACATTACCAGCCTATGATTTGGTCACGACTGGCTGGGAAATACATCCTTTTTAAAGTTCTAGTCTCTTACTCATTGTAATTGTAAGAAAAAGTGTGACAGGCACATTCCTCAACACTTCTCCATTTGTGTTCCATAGGGGACAAATTATGACTATGAACTATTTCTCTAAAGTGGATTTTTTGAGGAATGAAAGTACTGCAAAGAAAGTCGCGTGCCGTCTACTGAGATCCACCAGTGGTGTCCATGTGAATGAGGACGTCTCACCGTGATCTGTAGCGTCTCTGAGAATACACCAGCAGGTATTTCACTCTCAGAAGCTCGTTGTTGGTCACCACAAAGTACTTCTCGGGCACCTCGCCACCCTCACTGTTCCTGGCCCTCAGACGCTGGCGGTCAATGCTCTCGGAGTCTGAAACACACAAAGTGAGAGCTGAAATTTAGATATCTGCTGGGATAGTCTCATAATGGATGGTAATTTTTACACAAAACTGGAATAAAAATTAAATCAGTGTTTGCTTTTATTTTGTTGACAAGAATGTAGCATATTACTGTTTGAAAGGTTTATTGTTGCATACTGTTTTACATAATATATATATATATTTTTTTTAAAGTAGGGGAGAGTGGGGTCTTTTCGTTTTAGCAAACTACATATAATTTGTCACATGACTATGTATTTAAAAAAGGGCCAATTAGACAGAGGTGACTTCATATTTATTACACATTTTAATTTTAATTTAGGAAAAATAATAGCATAACAGCAATAACATAAAACATAATTATTGCCTTTCAGTATTGGCCTGAATTTTAATATCATGACTATTACAACTTTTTCCTCGCTGGTTAATGCAAATATGAACCATAATAAAAGAGGACTTTGTGATTTATAGTCATTAATGTTTTATTGTCTACAGAACAACTTAAATAAGTGGCTCATCTTACCCCACATGCCTCTATATACTGCAAAATACTCCATTACAAACATAATCATAGTATCAGTAGTGTTATTCACAGGTCTGAAAAGTTTGATTTATGAAGAAGACTGACAATAAACACGTTAAATTGATCAAAAAGTGACTGTAAAGACATTTGCAAAGTTACATAAGATTTCCATTTCAAATAAATGCTGGTCTTCTGAACTTTTTATTCATAAAAGAATCCTGGGATCATGGTATCCACAAAAATATTAAGCAGCACAACTGCTTTCAACATTGATAATAATGACAAATGTTTCTTGAGCAGCAAATCCGCATATTAGAATGATTTCTGAAGGATCACTGAAGACTGGAGCAATGAATAAATGTATACTTATTTTAAATTGGAATAATATTTCACAATATTACTGTTTTCACTGTATTTTTGATCGAATAAATGCAGCCTTGGTGAGCATAAGACACTTCAAAACCATTAAACAATCAATCCCAAACTTCTGAACAGTAATATATTCAGCTGTTCATCTGACACATTACCTTTCTTCTTCACCTGACACTTCACATCAGGATGATCGATGATTTCACACAAGGCAACGCAGCTGATCAGAGGCCCGAGGACGCTTTCCCTCCACCCGTTACCGTGAGGACTGTAAAGGATGGCCATGCTGAGGTCACTGGTCAGGTATGTGCCCTCCCCAAACAGTGAGGTCTGAAATATCAAAGATTAAGTGGCTTACTGTGTTGAACCAATGAGCAGATGACATTGTAGTTATAATTATCGTCTTCACACATATTATCTAAACATGAACTGATAAGGGACAGTCTGTCGGGCATAATTATTTGTAGTGAAAAGAATGAATGCCTGGAGAGCATATAAAACAGGTACAAAAGCACATCATCCTCCAAAGCACATCATCCACATGCTGACCTTGTTCAGGTGGCAGTGTAATCCGTTGTGTATGATGGAGTGGAAGTTCTCCAGTCTGCTGCCGTGGAATGCATAGATGAGATCTCGTCCGGCCCGCGTCCTCTCGAACTTGGAGTTGAGCAAATCACAGTACTGCAGTTCAAAGAGGAAGTCTGGGGCTGGAGCTGAAATACCCTCACTTTGGGTCAGCTGGCTGAGTCGGGCAAACTGATGGAGTGAGGATAAACACCAGTGAACATGCAGGGATGTGCAAAACTACACAGAATAATCTGTGGGATGTCTCAATGACTAGTCCAGAATTACCAGGACCGAAAACGATTCTTAACGATTATTACGCTGACACGAATTGAAAACCAAACTAAAATGACTAAAATTGTGAATCAAACATGCATAAAGCATGCAGTGTAACCAATGTAGTCTGATTCCTGAATAAATGATTCCTATGAGCTGGTTCCTTTTAGTGAATCATAAACATACAGTGTGAATGTGACCAGTCAGTGCAGTCCGAACTAATGACTCTTATGAACCGGTTCCTTTTGTGGAGTAGAAACATGAAGTACTACCAGTGTTTTTCATTCCTTCAATGAATAATTATTATGAGCTGGTTCTTTTTAGTGATTCACAAACACACAAACTGACCAGTGTAGTCTAAACAAATGATTCTTATCAACCGATTCTTTTTAGTGAATCACAAAGATAGAGAGCTTCTAGGGTTGATCCATCCTGAACAAATGATTTTAATTTTTAATTGTTTTGTCGCATCTGTTCAGTTGAAACAAATACACACTGCGTTTCTTTCTTTCATCTTTTTTCTCCACAAGAATTGAATCTCCACATTCAATTTCTCAAAAGAATTGAAAGAACTCTTTAGAATGATAGAATCATTAAGAGAAATCAGATTCGTCAAAGATCTACATGAAGATTAGCAATACCTCCTCTTTCTGCAGGGTCTTCACAGCAAAACTCTTGGAGGACAGAACCCAGTGCACTAGAGCCAGATGATGATCTCCATCACCGTGTCCCAGACGCACCAGATCCCTCACGTTTGGTAAAGTATCCACATCTTTTTGCTGTGAGGAACATAGTAGAATCAAATTTAAAAAATGCGTTTGTTTGGGAAAGCCGACAACATGGAGAGCTCAATTTCTTCAAACGACTAACCAGATCTTCAAAGTCCTTGATCTCTCCTCGAAGGTAGCGAGGAGGGAAGGGTCTGAGCGCCGAATCGCGTTTGTAGCTCTGGACGGCGGCCACGAAGAGACTGCAGCGCAGGTCCGCCGCTACTGGGTCTCGATGCAGACAGGAGCAAACCAGCTCTCTGACCGCAGCTGTGGGGAGAGGCGGCTGCATTCCCGACACTACGACACATTTATCATACCAGTAAACTATAAGAAGAGATATTCATTATTGCATGCATTTTTCAAGGGAGAGTTCACCCAAAAATGAAAATTCTGTCATCATTTACTGACCCTCAGTTCGTTCCAAACCTGTAAGACTTTTGTACATCTTCGGAACACAAATGAAGATATTTTTTATGAAATCTGAGTGATTTCTGTCCCTCCATTGACAGCTACGCAGAAACTCTGGCGCTTAAAAAAAGTTCATAAAGAGATCGTAAAACTAATCCATATGAATTGAGCGTGCTCAAACGTGCTGCGTAACACAAGAATGAACCTCATTGGTTCTTGCTGAAGCTCAAACGTGCTGCGTAACACAAGAATGAACCTCATTGGTTCTTGCTGAAGCTCAAACGTGCTGCGTAACACGAGAATGAACCTCACTGGTTCTTGCTGAAGCTCAAACGTGCTGCGTAACACAAGAATGAACCTCATTGGTTCTTGCTGAAGCTCAAACGTGCTGCGTAACACGAGAATGAACCTCATTGGTTCTTGCTGAAGCTCAAACGTGCTGCGTAACACGAGAATGAACCTCATTGGTTCTTGCTGAAGCTCAAACGTGCTGCGTAACACGAGAATGAACCTCATTGGTTCTTGCTGAAGCTCAAACGTGCTGCGTAACACGAGAATGAACCTCATTGGTTCTTGCTGAAGCTCAAACGTGCTGCGTAACACGAGAATGAACCTCACTGGTTCTTGCTGAAGCTCAAACGTGCTGCGTAACACGAGAATGAACCTCACTGGTTCTTGCTGAAGCTCAAACGTGCTGCGTAACACGAGAATGAACCTCACTGGTTCTTGCTGAAGCTCAAACGTGCTGCGTAACACGAGAATGAACCTCACTGGTTCTTGCTGAAGCTCAAACGTGCTGCTTAACACGAGAATGAACCTCACTGGTTCTTGCTGAAGCTCAAACGTGCTGCGTAACACGAGAATGAACCTCACTGGTTCTTGCTGAAGCTCAAACGTGCTGCGTAACACGAGAATGAACCTCACTGGTTCTTGCTGAAGCTCAAACGTGCTGCGTAACACGAGAATGAACCTCACTGGTTCTTGCTAATGCTCAAACGTGCTGCGTAACACAAGAATGATCCTCATTGGTTCTTGCTAATGCTCAAACGTGCTGCGTAACACGAGAATGAACCTCACTGGTTCTTGCTAATGCTCAAACGTGCTGCGTAACACGAGAATGAACCTCACTGGTTCTTGCTAATGCTCAAACGTGCTGCGTAACAAGAATGAACCTCATTGGTTCTTGCTGAAGCTCAAACGTGCTGCGTAACACGAGAATGAACCTCACTGGTTCTTGCTAATGCTCAAACGTGCTGCGTAACAAGAATGAACCTCATTGGTTCTTGCTGAAGCTCAAACGTGCTGCGTAACACGAGAATGAACCTCATTGGTTCTTGCTGAAGCTCAAACGTGCTGCGTAACACGAGAATGAACCTCATTGGTTCTTGCTGAAGCTCAAACGTGCTGCGTAACACGAGAATGAACCTCACTGGTTCTTGCTGAAGCTCAAACGTGCTGCGTAACACGAGAATGAACCTCACTGGTTCTTGCTGAAGCTCAAACGTGCTGCGTAACACGAGAATGAACCTCATTGGTTCTTGCTGAAGCTCAAACGTGCTGCGTAACACGAGAATGAACCTCACTGGTTCTTGCTGAAGCTCAAACGTGCTGCGTAACACGAGAATGAACCTCATTGGTTCTTGCTAATGCTCAAACGTGCTGCGTAACACGAGAATGAACATCATTGGTTCTTGCTGAAGCTCAAACGTGCTGCGCAACACAAGAATGAACCTCATTGGTTCTTGCTAATGCTCAAACGTGCTGCGTAACACGAGAATGAACCTCATTGGTTCTTGCTGAAGCTCAAACGTGCTGCGTAACACGAGAATGAACCTCATTGGTTCTTGCTGAAGCTCAAACGTGCTGCGTAACACGAGAATGAACCTCATTGGTTCTTGCTAAAGCTCAAACGTGCTGCGCAACACAAGAATGAACCTCATTGGTTCTTGCTGAAGCTCAAACGTGCTGCGTAACACGAGAATGAACCTCATTGGTTCTCATGCTTGAGCTTCTGTTTACCAGAACTGATGTGTGAGTTGATAAATGTTTATATGCGAATAAAAGCCTAAATTCAATCTGTTCATCATATAAAGCGATCATGTCTCTTCAGAAAATTCGGGCTAAACCGCTTTTAAACCGTTTTACGATCTCTTTATGAACTTTTTGAAGTTCATTTGTCAATACAGTAGAATTTAGGCTAGTATACAAGTAGAAAAAGTAGAAATTTCTCAGATTTCATCAAAAAGATCTTCATTTGTGTTCCTAAAGTCTTACGGATTTGGAACGACATATAATCATTATTTATAAATTCACTGTAATAACTATAAAAGTAATAATTAAACATTTCCTTTAAATGTTTGTATAGTTACCACCTTGTGATAATTGAAAAAATTGAGTTTTAACAAACTGAAGAAATAAATTAATTAAAAGAATTAAATTAACGCATAATTAAAACATTTAATAACCTGTTGTAAGTGGGACTGATAGCTTAACGTTAGCCAGCAGATTATCTGCTAATAGTTCATAACAGCCAGTGAAAGCCAAACCATAATATAAACGTGTCTATATTTGCTCTCGGACTTCTAATGCTCGAAAGTGTGACGGCTTTAATGCAATAGTTCGTGTAATAGTCTCTGCTGACTTTGTTTACATATTAAGCATGTTAGCTGGTTAGCTCAGCTTATCATCTCATTAGTGGAGAAATTCACTCAAGCTTTAAGACCCAAACGATTACTCATCGAGTACTCTTCACTCTACTTGTAAATACATACAAAAATATCAAACATTTGCCATGCACATATGTATCTTACCTTATGTGCCTGAAGTTCAGGCATCTGACAGCCACCGGAAGCAAAACGTGTCCAAGAACTGCTGGAGCAACAGCGACTGACTCCACCAGCAGAGGGCGCCATTCACTGAGAGTCAATGGAAAACATCTTCTTGTTTTTTAATAGCGATCCACTCTTTAGGACTGTCGCCACCTACTGTACTGGAGAGCAAACCGTATTTCGGATTATGGATGTTTCATACTCTGTTCCAGTCAGTGGAAATGAAAAACATCTCTGAATGGAGAGAACTATCAAAACTGCAGTTGTGCCTTCAATTTTTAAGTACAATCAACTTAAATGTTTAAGTCATGTCAACTGAAATGAGTTGAATCTTGTATAACTTATAAACAAAGTTAAGTGCTTAACTTATTTTGATGAGTTAAAGCAATGTGAAAACATTTGTTGACCTAACTTATTGATCATATAATGTTTTGCAGTGAACCCTCCACAATATAAATATATTGAAACAATATTTAATGTATCTCTATGTGATAATGATTGACTGATTTACTGTCTTACTTTATCTGAAATCTATCGACCTGACAAGCTGTCTTTCTTTCTCTTTTGTGCCCTCAAGAAATTCCAGATACAACACGGATACCACTTAGATGATGTGAGAAGCATTTTAGTGCATGCATTGTGTTACCAGAAGTGTTTTCTTATTCATTGTAACGTTACAGAGCGCTGAATATTATTGCCAGAGGAATCTTGGAGATCAATTCTTCATGAAAAAACCAGGTCAGCGTTTTGCTGAAGGAAAGGCTTCTGAAAAAAGTCTGGGCCAAAGATAACTGGCTCAGATTCGACACTGGAAATAATATACAATGTGATTTGCTCAACAGTTATATAATAATGAAACTATGTTGTATTATGTTATAAAGTATAAGAAATTAATTTTGGTCAATATACTTGTAGCAGGAAGGGTTATGACCCCTCCTACTTGTCATGGTTTGGCCAATGGCCTGGCGTCCGGTGCGTATAAGAGCATGGGTTACCGGATCCTTAGTGTGCGTCACTATCCGGCGCCCTGCTGCTTTTTGCTGGAGTGCAGTGTCAGGTGTTGCTCGTAAAAGATCGCTGAAGCTGCTTATTCACTGTCGGTGCTGGTTGCCAGTCTGTGTGCTTTCTGGAGAGTTCAGTATCCATGGACATTTGAGACAGTGTAAGATCTATCTGCGCTTTCTGCCAACGAGTTTGTCGGAGACATCTGGCTCCATCTAACGTTACCTCATAGTTCGGGGATAGTAATCCCGGGACAGCATGTTTTGCACGCGATAAGGACAATAGCGGCGTCCTGCATGAGAATTATCTGCCCGTTGCTTCATCATAAACTGCTGTTTGCTCTGCTCCTCATCGGCTGCTGTTCTGTTCTGTTTTGTGTTCTGTTTTGTGTTCTGTTTTGAATTTCGTCTTGAGTGTTCTGTCTCGAGTGAACCGACTCGAGGAAACTGTCTCGAGTGAACTGACTCGAGGGAACCGTCTCGAGTGAACTGACTCGAGTGAGCCGTCTCAAGTGAACTGTTTCGAGTGAACTGTCTCGAGCGAACTGTTCCAGTGCACGGTTTTCTGTGAATTCTCTTCTCAGTGATATGTTTTGAGTTTCTTTTGTTTGCTTTTTCTTGTTTATGTCTTTAATTGATTTATCTTTTTGAATTTGTATGTTTATTTTGGTTTGATTATTGTATTAGTGACTTATGGTTATATCATTTTGTTCTTTTTGCATATCACTGGTCGATGTCTTTTCTTTCTTTTGTTTGTTGGCAGGGCCTGGGCACCCGGGGGCAGACGAGTGACCATTTAGGTGGTGACGTCCTCACTGTGTGTCGTGGTCTTCTCTGACATGAGTCGTTGAGTGTGTATTAGTGTGTGTGTGCACTGTGAATAGAGTAATTTTCATAAGGGTGATATCTTGAGACTGCCTCTGCGGGTAAGCCCAGGTTCCTCTGCTGCCAACGATAGAATTAAGCAAATAGATGAGAGTGATTGCTGGTAACACGAGTGCTGCGTATTACTGTCTTAATAATTAATAAAATCTTTTTCATTACCTATGTCTCTGATTCCAACAGTGATTAGAACCTGTGTTTAGAGGTTGTGTTAAATTCTTGGGGTGAAATTCCCCAGGTGGCGTAGTCGGAAATTATATCAATTTGAGTCAACCCGCGCCCGCTCTGCTACATACTGTTATTCTTTTAAGAATTGAATGTCTTTTTCTTTATAAATTCACTCCTATAATTGTGGTTCCGTATTCATTCATTTAATGATCATATAGCTGACTGTAATATTGTTGTTGTTTCACGGTCTTGTCATGTGACTCCCTTGCCATCATGTCTAGTGCTTCCCTTGTCTCCTGTGTCATGTTCTGATTGGTTCATTGTGCACAGGTGTGTCTTGTTCAGTCATTAGTCTTGTGTGTATTTAAGCCCTCATATTTGTCATGTGTCTTTAGCAAGTATTGTTTTGTGTAATGACCGTTCATGTTCTCTTTGTTTCATGTTTGATCTTGACAATCATATATCGATATATAGATATATAATCTATATATCTAATCTTGAGTTTTGTTTAATATTGACTCCTATCTATCATCTTGAGTTTTGTTTAATGTTGACAATCCTATCTATCTATCTATCATCTTGAGTTTTGTTTAATGTTGACAATCATATCTATCTATCTATATATCTATCTATCATCTTGAGTTTTGTTTAATGTTGACAATCCTATCTATCTATCATCTTGAGTTTTGTTTAATGTTGACAATCATATCTATCTATCTATATATCTATCTATCATCTTGAGTTTTGTTTAATGTTGACAATCCTATCTATCTATCTATCTATCTATCTATCTATCTATCTATCTATCTATCATCTTGAGTTTTGTTTAATGTTGACAATCATATCTATCTATCTGTCTATCTATCTATCTATCTATCATCTTGAGTTCCCTTTCGTTGTCACTCCGAGTTACGTCGGATGACGACGAATGGGGTTTCGCTTAGAAAGCCTATCATCTTCGAGTATATAAAACGAGCCAATGGCAATGAAATGCCATGGGTCTGCGGAATTTGCATAGCGTAACTCCGCCTCACCCTGGGGGTATATAAGGAAGTGCGCTGGCAACATGCAGATATGTTTTCGCTTCGGAGCCAAGTTGATTCTTCACTCCACAGCCAATTCTGAGTTCATCTCTTCATTCTCTTCGAGACGAGCCTCTCTCTGAGTGTTGGTGTGACGGCGAGTTCCAGCGAGTGCACATTCCCTGCTTATCTGTGCAGTGATTTGCCAGAGTGTGTGTGTTCATCTCCCTGGTCGCTATTTGTGGAGAAATCTCCTTTCACAAAAGAGCATTGCACGCGGCACGTCTTTTTAAAGATGCCTCGCCCGTGTATTTCTGGTTGCGGTCTGTACATTTCTGACTCTGATGGGCACAATCGCTGTCTTGTGTGTCTGGGTGTCGAGCACGCAAAGGCAGCGTTTGTGGATGAGTCATGTTCCCATTGCGGGAACATGCCCATCGCACGGTTGCGGTCGAGACTCAATGACCTTCGTGGTAGAGTCCCCTCATCCGCACCCCGATCTACGAGCTCCACGAGAGCTGGTACTTCGGCTGGCGGCCAGGGTGACCTGAGGGTTACGGTGTGGAACAAAGCGCCGACTATTCCACGCTCCACACCTCCCTCCAGCACTGTGCAACCCGCGAGTGTTCCGAATGAGCCTGCAGTACAGTCCACTGACTTGCCGCGGGTCTCATTCGGCGCTCCAGAGGAGGATTCTATGTCGATCGCTGCATCACAAGGTGGGCAGGAGTCCTTGGGAAGTGACGATTCGGCTGTGCTGCCACCTTCGGGTGTCCCAGCATTGCCCGAGTCTAATCCCGAGCTGACGGCCATGCTTTCCCGGGCAGCCGCGGCCATTGGTCTAGAGTGGTCCCCGCCACCTGGTCCAGTGCGCTCGCGGCTGGACGATTGTTTTTTGGGAGCGGCCGCTGACCCTCGTCGCCGCCCAACCCCAATGCCTTTCTTCCCGGACATGCATGAGGAGGTCACAAGGTCCTGGAAGGCACCATTGTCTTCCCGTGATTGCTCGGCGACCTCCTCCGCCTTGCCTCCTCTCGATCAGGCGGCTGCCAAAGGGTACACTGGGGTTCCCCAGGTTGAACGCTCTGTTGCGATGCAACTGTGTCCTCAGAGTGCTTCTTCCCATGGCGACCCAAAGCACCCCTCCAAAGCCTGTAGGTTCTCCTCCACCCTCGTGGTGAAGGCCTATAGAGCTGCGGGGCTGGCAGCCTCCTCACTGCATGCCATGGCGACGCTGCAGGTCTACCAGGCCCAGCTGTTGCGTGACATACACGAGGGGAGGACTGACCCAGCACTCTTTGATGAGTTGCGTGCCGCCACCGACCTCGCTCTCCGGGCGACGAAGGTGACCGCACGCTCGCTGGGTCAGGTGATGTCCACTTGTGTGGTCCAGGAACGACACCTGTGGCTCAACCTGGCCGATATGCGGGAGGCCGAGCGGACCCGGTTCCTCGACACCCCCATATCCCAGGCTGGCCTCTTCGGCGGCGCAGTCGAGGACTTTGCTCAGCAGTTCTCGACTGCCCAGAAGCAGACTGAGGCTTTAAAACACGTCCTGCCCCGGCGGCCCGCTGCTTCGGCAGCGCAGTCGTCGGCACAGGTGCCTCAGCCGGCTCGCCGCCGAGGGCGCCCTCCTGCGGCTCCCGCCCCACCCGATCAGCCCCAGCAGCCAGCTGCTTCCGGGCCGCGTCGTGGAGGAAGCCGCAGGAAGGCGCCACAGCCCTCTCCCGCCCCGTGCCCCGCTAAACGCCAGGCCAAGCGGCGCTCCTGAGACGGGCTGCTCAGAGATGGCGATGAGTTCTTTTCAGGAGACGGTAGCAGGGCCGGGGGAGAATCCTTGGTTTTCCCACTCCCGCTGCTCGTCTCACGACGGGCAGCACCCTAATGTGGTTAAAGAAAGAACTCCCTTCCCCATCTCTGAGCACACAGAGTGCGCGGATGACAGTGCGCGCCGCTCACGAGCCTCGCCACTCTTGTCCCCCTCTGTCGCCAGCCCCCTGCCAGAGCACGCCTCAGTGGGACGCTGGTCCTCCCCTGGCCTCCTCTGGCAGGACGCGGCTAATGACCGTGCCCCCGCACCGGGCCGCTATGCCACCCACGCCTGGGCCGGTCATTCCGCCTCGCTGCACCACCGAGGGTATCCGGTCACGCCGCTCGGGTTGCTTCATATTGCTTCATATGAGACCACTTCAGCTTTGGCTTCGCGATCGAGTCCCGAGGTGGGCATGGCATCACGGCACGCTCCGAGTCCCAGTGACTCCGACCTGCCGTCAGACCTTCACCCCGTGGTCGAACCTCAGTTTTCTTCGGGCCGGAGTGCCCTTGGAACGAGTGTCCAGGCATGTTGTTGTATCAACAGATGCCTCCACCACGGGCTGGGGCGCCATGTGCAATGGACATGCTGCGGCGGGCTCCTGGACAGGACCCCAGCGCCTTTGGCATGTCAATAGCCTCGAGTTGTTGGCTGTACGCCTTGCCCTGCACCGCTTCCATGCGTTGCTCAGGAGTCAACACGTACTAGTCCGGTCGGACAATACCGCGACTGTAGCGTACATCAACCGTCAAGGTGGTCTGCGCTCCCGCCGTATGTCACAACTCGCCCGCCACCTCCTTATATGGAGTCAGAAGCATCTGAGGTCGCTTCGAGCCATTTATATCCCGGGAGACCTGAACCAGGCGGCCGACGAGCTGTCTCGGCTTCGGCCTCTTGCTGGAGATTGGCGACTCCATCCCCAGACGGTTCAGCTGATTTGGGATCAGTTCGGGGACGCACAGGTGGACCTGTTTGCCTCCCACGACTCGTCCCACTGCCGCCTGTTTTATTCCCTGACCGAGGGCACGCTCGGCACGGATGCACTGGCGCACAGCTGGCCGCGGGGCCTCCGCAAATATGCGTTTCCCCCTGTGAGCCTTCTTGCGCAGACTTTGCGCAAGATCAGGGAGGACGAGGAGCAGGTAATTTTGGTTGCCCCGTATTGGCCCGACCGCACCTGGTTCTCAGAACTAGTACTCCTCGCGACAGCACCTCCCTGGCCAATTCCTCTGAGGAAGGACCTGCTTTCTCAGGGACGGGGCACCTTATGGCACCCTCGTCCCGATCTTTGGAACCTCCACGTGTGGCTCCTGGATGGGACGAGGCAGGTTTGAGTACCCTACCACCAGCGGCGGTGGCTACCATCACTTCCGCTAGAGCATCGTCCACGAGACATGCCTATGCGTTGAAGTGGAACCTCTTCGTCAACTGGTGTTCTTCTAAAAATCTAGAACCCACGAAATGCCCCATCAGTGTCGTGCTTTCCTTCCTGCAAGAAGAGTTGGAGTGAAGGCTGTCTCCCTCCACCCTGAAAGTGTATGTTGCCGCTATTGCCGCACATCACGACGCAGTTGATGGTAAGTCCTTGGGAAAGCACGACCTGATCGTCAGGTTCCTGAGGGGAGCCAGGAGACTGAATCCTCCTCGTCCTCCCCTCGTACCCTCTTGGGACCTCTCAGTGGTTTTAACTGCCCTGCAGAGTGCTCCCTTTGAGCCTCTGCAATCAGTGGAGCTTAAGTTCCTGTCAATGAAGACAGCGCTCCTGGTTGCATTGGCCTCCATCAAGAGGGTAGGGGACCTGCAGGCATTTTCGGTTGACGAAGCGTGCCTGGAATTCGGGCCGGCTAACTCTCACGTGATCCTGAGACCCCGGCCTGGATATGTGCCCAAGGTTCCCACCGCTCCCTTTCGAGACCAGGTGGTGAACCTGCAATCGCTGCCCTCGGAGGAGGCAGACCCAGCCTTGGCACTGCTCTGTCCAGTACGCGCACTCCGTGCCTACGTCGACAGAACGTAGTGTTTCAGGACCTCAGACCAGCTCTTTGTCTGTCATGGTGGGAAGCTGAAGGGAAAGGCTCTCTCCAAGCAAAGGTTGTCTCACTGGATAGTGGACGCCATTGCTTTGGCATACCAGCAGCAAGGTCGACCGTGCCCCCTTGGTGTGACGGCCCACTCCACTCGGAGTGTGGCATCCTCTTGGGCTCTAGCGCATGGCGCCTCGCTAACAGACATCTGCAGAGCTGCAGGCTGGGCGACACCTAACACATTCGCGAGATTCTACAATCTCCGAGTGGAGCCAGTTTCTTCTCATGTACTCGCTTCAACTAGCCGGTAATAGATTCTGCTCAGGTGTCTTCGCTTGCTCGCCATTCCTCTCCACGGACGGGATACGTGCGATATTCTCCTCAGGTGAGCCTAATAAGCCCTGAGTCTCCTCCAGCACTGACGACGTCAACGCCAGAGTTATGCCACCGGCAGCTTTCGCGCTTGGCCAGGTGCCTCCATGTGCATGGTTCCCCCTCCGGGTGACCCCCACATGTGTATTCCACTGTAAGCCTCTTTGAGCATGTGTCTTTCCCTTGGCAAGCCACCTTGCCACCCCTGGGGTTGAAATATTCCACCTGCGGCTGGACACCCCAGTGTTATTCCGTATGCAGCCCTTCGGGGTCATATGTGTATTCCAAGTCCCCCCCCTCGGGTTGGGCATGATTGCATATTTCCACTGAGATATGCTTCCCAGTGTACCTTGGTATTCCTGTGTTAAGTAGGACTCCTTCGTCCGTGCTAGTCTCACGACAGGGAGCTCAGACTTACGCAGGGCACTGGAAGACAGTCGAGAGGTGGCGTGATTACACTGGGAACCCCATTCGTCGTCATCCGACGTAACTCGGAGTGACAACGAAAGGGAACGTCTCGGTTACGTATGTAACCCTCGTTCCCTGAGTAGGGAACGGAGACGTTACGTCTCCCTGCCACTTCCGCTGTACCGCTGGAAACGCCTGAGTTCAGTCTCGGCTCCTCAGCGAAGACATATCTGCATGTTGCCAGCGCACTTCCTTATATACCCCCAGGGTGGGGCGGAGTTACGCTATGCAAATTCCGCAGACCCATGGCATTTCATTGCCATTGGCTCGTTTTATATACTCGAAGATGATAGGCTTTCTAAGCGAAACCCCATTCGTCGTCATCCGACATAACGTCTCCGTTCCCTACTCAGGGAACGAGGGTTACATACGTAACCGAGACGTTTTGTTTAATGTTGACAATCATATCTATCTATCTATCTATCTATCTATCTATCTATCTATCTATCTATCATCTTGAGTTTTGTTTAATGTTGACAATCCTATCTATCTATCTATCTATCTATCTATCTATCTATCTATTTATCTATCTATCATCTTGAGTTTTGTTTAATGTTGACAATCATATCTATCTATCTATCTATCTATCTATCTATCTATCTATCTATCTATCTATCTATCTATCATCTTGAGTTTTGTTTAATGTTGACAATCATATCTATCTATCTATCTATCTATCTATCTATCTATCTATCTATCTATCTATCTATCTATCTCATCTTGAGTTTTGTTTAATGTTGACAATCATATCTATCTATCTATCTATCTATCTATCTATCTATCTATCTATCTATCTATCTATCTATCTATCTATCTATCTATCTATCTTGAGTTTTGTTTAATGTTGACAATCATATCTATCTATCTATCTATCTATCTATCTATCTATCTATCTATCTATCTATCTATCTATCTATCTATCTCATCTTGAGTTTTGTTTAATGTTGACAATCATATCTATCTATCTATCTATCTATCTATCTATCTATCTATCTATCTATCTATCTATCTATCTATCTATCATCTTGAGTTTTGTTTAATGTTGACAATCATATCTATCTATCTATCTATCTATCTATCTATCTATCTATCTATCTATCTATCTATCTATCTATCTATCTATCTATCTATCATCTTGAGTTTTGTTTAATGTTGACAATCATATCTATCTATCTATCTATCTATCTATCTATCTATCTATCTATCTATCTATCTATCTATCTATCTATCTATCTATCTATCTATCATCTTGAGTTTTGTTTAATGTTGACAATCATATCTATCTATCTATCTATCTATCTATCTATCTATCTATCTATCTATCTATCTATCTATCTATCTATCTATCTATCTATCTATCTATCTATCATCTTGAGTTTTGTTTAATGTTGACAATCATATCTATCTATCTATCTATCTATCTATCTATCTATCTATCTATTATCTTGAGTTTTGTTTAATGTTGACAATCATATCTATCTATCATCTTGAGTTTTGTTTAATGTTGACAATCATTATCTATCTATCTATCTATCTATCTATCTATCTATCTATCATCTTGAGTTTTGTTTAATGTTGACAATCATATATATCTATCTATCTATCTATCTATCTATCTATCTATCTATCTATCTATCTATCTATCTATCTATCTATCTATCTATCTATCTATCATCTTGAGTTTTGTTTAATGTTGACAATCATATCTATCTATCTATCTATCTATCTATCTATCTATCTATCTATCTATCATCTTGAGTTTTGTTTAA